>NC_140493.1:0-440000 GCF_964271855.1 Acomys minous | reverse complement strand
ACTGAGGCCTGTTGGATGCACTAGATGGTGGTAGATGGTGGCAGAGCTAGCACTGGACTGCCATCCTACACTAGCACTCACTCTGTCACATGGAGGGGCTGACAGTGTTTACATATATTAAATCTCAGGCCTAAGTAGCTGCCTGTAGAGTAGTTTTCTTTTTTAAAAGTATTTAATTTATTTTTAATTTATGTGCATTGGTGTGAGGGTGTCAGATCTTAGAGTTACACAGTTGTGAGCTGCCATGTGGTTGCGGGAATTGAACTCAGGTCCTTTGGAAGAGCAGGCAGTGCTCTTAACCACTGAGCCATCTCTCCAGCCCAGAGTAGTTTTCATACAAACAACTTTCTCTGTCTCTGTCTGTCTGTCTCTCTTCTGTCTCTCTCTCTCTCTGTCTGTCTGTCTGTCTGTCTGTCTCTCTCTCTCTCTCTCTCTCTGTCTCTCTCTCTCTCTCTCTCTCTCTCACACACACACACACACATACACACACACACTCATAGAGACAGACAGAGAGAGAGAGCACTTTTTAAATAAAATCAGGAATATTCCATGCACTTACTTCCTGTTTACAAACGAGGAGAAAGAGCCCTCAAAGCAGTAGTCAGTTGTGGTCCCAAAGTGTCCTGAGCCAGCTTCTTGTGCCTGCCTCTGTATCAGAGATCCCCGTCTCAACTTGAGGCTAGTTCTCCTCCATGCAGCCCTTGTTTTAATTACTACTTTCCTGCCTCTCCCTTTACCCTTTGGAGCTATTCCTAAGTCAGGTCCTGGATGCGAGTCTCTTTTCTATCCCCAGATGTGGGGTGTAGCCCGCCCCCCATCTCCTCCTCTGTCCTGCTCCCCATCACCCACATCCTCACTACTGATCCCCTACAAACCCCAACAGCATAGGCAAATGTGTGGCCTTTGGAGGTCGCAGCCCTCCTGCATCCGTGGAAAATCCCCACAGGAAACGCAACCACGGTTCTGGGTTCCATTCTCTATCCAGGAACCCCTGACTCACCTTGATCTTGAGTCCTGTCTAGCATCTCAAGTGAGGGAGCGCCCCTGCCCCCCCACCCTTCAGCCCCTCCCCCAACGGGTACCAGCTGACTCCTGCTGAGCTCTAAGATGGTAGTGACGGGGTCCTGCAGTTACACCTGAAGCCTTGCCCTGGCCACAGGTGCCCTGTGCACACACCAAGCTTTACCTCTAAGCAACACTCACTGGGAGCAAGGGCCAGGAGAAGCTTGACACTCTGTCTGGGCTGCAGAAGCAGAATGGGATGCACATGGGAAGGCAGCGTGGAAAGCCCATCGGAAGCAGCCTGCACTGAGTTCCAGGCAGGCAGTATTTGAGATCCCGCCCTAGAGAGGTCTGTAATGGTAGAGGAGAGCCAGGGGGCTTAGAAAGGAGGACAGAGGTGCCCAAGGAAGGGGGCGGGGAAAGGAGCTGCCAGATAGCCAGGCAGCTAGGCCATGTTCTGCACGGCCTCGCTCTCCAAGCCCAAACTGTGGGCCACAGCCTCGTTTGTCTGCAGGGAAGGCCTTAGGCTGGAGATGGACTCTTGCTACCCTGGATGAGTGCAGAGCTGACTTCCTGTGGGGGTTGGAAAGACAAGGTACAGGGGTGTGGTTCCCAGGAAAGCCCTCCTGGGTTTCCCAGCAAGCTCTGAGCTCCCACCTCTTGCTGAGAGTTTTGCCTCAGGTATTTCTGACATGGGGGAAAGTCCACGAGTAAGATCTGGAGCCTTCTTGCAGGCGACCCCTGAACTTTCAGGTCCAGGCAAGCAAACAGGAAAGTTTGGCACAGCTTTATCCTGTCAAACGTCCTGAGATGGACGCCGTACGGGCAAGGGCTGGGTGGAGAAGTGGGTAGGGACAGTCTATGCGCAACAAAGCTGATGGACATTCAGAGGTGAGCAAAGGATGCCCTGGAGACTTGGGGTAGAGCCTCTTGCTCTTACGCATCATGGTATATATAGCAGGCTCGGGTCCAGGAGGCACAGAGACCTGAGAGGCAAGGACAGCATGTGGAAGGGCTCCAGAAACTCGGTTCCTCCTCCAAACAAAACAAACAAAACCAAACTGACCTTGACACTCGAGGCCTTTGCATCATGCGTCTGATAATCCAAAAGGTATGCATTCTAGCTTCCTTCTTCCCAGATTCTATTTCCCACCACATCCCTTGCCACTCAACCTATGACCTGCCCCTCCCTCAGGGCAGGAGAGGAAGGTTGCCTGGCACATCTTCTGAGCCCTAGCTGTAGCCAGAGCAACCGGGGCTGGGCATTCGGAGCACCTACTTCATGGTCAAGACGGTGGAGGCTGAGGAGCCGAGTGGGAGGCCGAGGGAGTCCAGGCTGGATGATGCTCAGTCCGACTTTGCCTCTCCCTGGGAGACGCATCACTCATCTGCCCAGGGGTGGAGAAACGGGGCAGGGGGACGGGATGAAAAACACCCACAGCCCATTAACCTACTTTTGCAACTTCATTAAAACAGAGTCTCCGACACGTCGCCATAAATTGTCTTCTGAGGAGGAAGCCAAACCCAACACGGAGGCTGAAAATACCGAGTGGCAAGAGGAACTGTGTGGCATGGGGTGAGGTGGACCAACACTCAGGCTCTGTAGGCCACTCCAGCTCCTGGCACAGGGTCTCCCGGGGCAGATGAGAAGCAGAGGAGGGATCTGGACTAGAATTAGAGATGTATGCCACCCACCTGGCTAAAGAGCAGGCTTTTCTTCCTTCTGTTCTTGGAGGTGAACCTCGGGCCTCGTGGATGCTAGGCAAGTATCCTACCACTGAGCCACATACCCAGCCTGGGGAAACCCAGAAAGAGATTTTTGTTTTGTTTTGTTTTTTGTTTTTTTGTTTTTTGAGACAGGGTTTCTCTATGTTACCTCGGCTGTCCTGGACTCGCTTTGTAGACCAAGTTGGTCTCGAATTCACAGCGATCCACCTGCCTCTGAGGCTGAAACAGGAAGATCTCTAGTTCAAGACCAGGCTAGACCACACGGCAAGACCCTCTCTCAAAATAATAAAACAAAACAAAACAACAACCAAGAATCCTCATGCTGTCCTGAGGCCTTTTCTCAAAGTGTATGCGGTAGGGTATAGCTTAGCTCTAGCTCCAGATAGCTAGAAGTCACCACTGGCCTGGCTGAGCGGGTGGCTGAACCAAGTGGAGGGAACACTGGACTGCAGGCAGCAGGACTAGGTCCCTGACCCTGGTGAAGAGACCTGGATCCAGACCTCACGTGGCAACATGACAGTAAGTGAGAGCCAAGCCCTGGATAGGGGTTGCCGAGGTCCTGATTCCGCCTTTGCCACCTACAGACCTCAGTTACTGAGCCTCCCTGTGCCTTGGTTTCCTCGTAAGAATGATGCTATGTCACCACGTGGCTGAATTTCAGGACCCAGAACATCCTAGGGGTCAAATGCGCTGGCTATTGTCATTGTCATGTGCTCAGTTTACGTCAGCCCTCATCCACCTCTCCAGGAGCTTTGATGCTCACAGAATCTCAGATCCATGGCTTTTTTTCCCCCAAGATTTATCTATTATTATGTAGATAGTGTGCTGCCTGCACATACACCTGTAAGCCAGAAGAGGGCATCAGATCACATTACAGATGGTTGTGAGCCACCATGTGCTTGCTGGGGATTGAACTCAGGACCTTTGGAAGAGCAGGCGGTGCTCTTAACCTCTGAGGCATCTCTCCAGGTCCCCAGATCCATGTCTTATCCATGAGGAAACTAAGGCCCAGAGAGAAGAGATAAGGGTCAAAACCCGAACCCAGATTTCCTACTGGCCAACTGCCCTTTCCAAGACATGCCCCTGCCCTTAGTTGAACAATGGAGACTTTATTTGGCACAGGGAGTGTTGGGTTTCCTGTCACTGCGTCAATGCCTGAGGAACAGCTGAAAAGGTCACGTCTCTGCTCACAGTTCTGGACCTTTCAGCTATGGCTGAGGCAACGCTACGTCCAGTGAAGCACAATGTCAAGGTTGGGGTGGCAGAGAGGACAGAGCTGTCCCCCTCACAATAGCCAGGAACTGGGTAACCTCAGCGGTATGTGCCAGCCACCTTCCTCCATCTAAGCCCCGCCTCCTAGTGAGGCAGCGCCTGCAGCTGGGGACCAGTTTGTTCTACATGTAAGCCTGTGTGGTGGAGCTCTCGTATTAAAGCCATAACGAGCAGACAGTGGCTTCCTCTGTCCTGACCGTTCTATTAGGATAAGTACTGTAGATCCTCTTTTCAAGAAGGCCTCCCCGGAAGTAAATAAAGGAAGGGGGGAAAATGACTCACTCTGAATCCCACAGCAAAGGTGGGGACCACGGGGGGCCAGAGGAGGCAGCACAATTGGTAAATGCTTGCCTAAAATGCATGAAGCCCAAGTTCAATCCTCGCTGCCATTATAAGCTGGGTGTGGTGGCTTGTGCCTACACTCCCAGCACTCAGGAAGTAGAGGACATCCTTGGCTACATATCAACTTCCAAGCCAGCCCGGGCTACATGAAACCCTGGCGGGCGAGCACACACACACACACACACACACACACACACACACACACACACACAAAACAAGCAAGCAAGCAAAACAAAACAACAACAACAACAAAAACCAGTTTGACTGTCTGGAGAAAACAGTGCAGGGCCAAGAACAAGACAGCCTGAGCCTAAACTGGAGGGTCCTCTTCCCTGTACCCAAGCGGCCTGTAAGAAAAAAACCTGGGTGTCCACGGACCCTGGCAACGTGGTCTCAGAATCCCCACCACTGATGCTCCAGGAGGTGAGGCCCCAGAAAGAACAGGTGGGCTAAAGGGCCTCCTTGGGAAAGAAGAAAGGCCCCAGGAAGGAATTCCTGGGGTAGCTTGGACAGGCTTGTCTACTCTGACAGGCAGCAGGGTACCAGGCTTTGGAGCAGCTGTGTCAGGCCCTGCTGGCCCAGGTGTCTCACCCTGACATGTATCCCAGTCCTGGGCTGCACTTTGCCCTACAGCCCAAGAAAACGATGGCACAAGCACACGTTGCTTTAACTGTCCTCTGAAGGGGCAATTTAGCAGACTGTATGCAAGCTCTGGGGAGTTAAGTGGCTCTGTCTTGTCCTCTCAACGCTCCCAAATGGAGTCCTGAGGTCAAAGTTCACAGGTAACTAGCTGGAAGGAAGAGGGTTTGGAATAAGCACGGGATCGGTGGAGAGTACAGGGTGCATGGACTTCTTTAAGTTATATGAAGAACGGCTGGGAAAATGAGAGCAGGAGAAAGCCAGGCCCAGCCAACCACGAGGAGCAGACAAGTACTGTGTGACTTGGCCGGGATCTTTTCCGTCTCTGGGTCACTTGTTAGCAAAGCTCTCATAAAATAAAGTGTGACTCAGCCCTCGCCTCTGGGAGCCTCAAACCTACTCGAGATGAGATGCTCTGACATGACACTCGCAGCCACACTCCGCTCACAGAGCCCTGGCAGGGTTCATTTTTGGGATCTTGCCAGGTCTCACTAAGAGCAATTTCAGGCCCCCGGCAACCACAGACCCTCCTCTGCCCTCAGCCTTCAAAGGTGGATTTTATTAGGCTGCTCTGAGGAAGGAGCCAACACCCCTCGACGGCTTCTTAACGTTTTTCGTGGCTTTTCCCATGGCCTTTCCCCTCTTCTCTCTAGAGCAAGCTAAGGGGCAGCTGCTCCTGGGCCTCTGGATATATCCAAGATCCTCGGGAGCATCGGGAGCACCAGGAGACTGGGAGATGTGCGGGCCAGGACCCCGGGGCGCTTTGAACATGTGCTAACCCCCTTCAGCGCCTGTCTGTAAGATATGTGAAGCTCAGAAGTCTAGGGGTACACTCTGTGGAGCTTCCACCAGCTCCTCTCCCAGGGGTGCTGTGGGAACATGAGGCCTAGCCAGAAGCGGAAATGTGGGACAGGGGTCTTGTAGGAGCCCTCCCACTTTCTTCACACTTTGGAAGAATTCTTCTGGTCTCTTAGAATTTTTCTGTTCTCAGGGCAGGGGTGATAAAGCAAGGAGGCCCGTTCTCAGGCTGGGAAGGGCCCCAGAGGCCAGGGTCAGGCATGGAAGGCAGAATGTCTTGGCTGTGGGCCGGGAGGCAGGAATATGGGAACCCAGGGTGATGGGAAACTCTGGTCCCTGAGGTAGCAGCAGGAGCGGAGACCTCGCCAGGGCGCCCACTGGAAACTTGCCGAGCTTCTGCAGCCCAGGAATCCCAGTGGGGACCCCGAGAAGGCCCGACGCCAAGCTACAGGGCTGGGTCTAGGGGAGACAAGTGTGGGTTCTCCCCAGCAGCCGTCAAGGGGAACAGGAAGAGTAGAGCCCACCAGAGAGGAGTGGGAGTGAGGGGCTACACAAAACTCCTCAGACACCGGAGTCCTTGGAGCATTGTGTGTGAGCCAGGTAAGCTCCCACCATTTGTCTGTCTGTCTGTCCATCTGTTGAGACAGGGTCTCTCTCTGCTAGCTGCCTTAGAACTCACTGTATATAGATCAGGCTGACCCCCCAAACTCACAGAAATCCACCTGCCTCTGCTTCCCGAGATGAAAGGCGTGCACCCTCCAAGCCTGGTTTAGCCCTTAACCTTCTCCAAACTCCAAACACAACTCTGAAACACTAATCCCATTTTTAATATAAATAAACTGAAAGTATAAGCAACAGGAAAGTGGCCTAATATCATGTGAATCTGCCTATATTTTTCAAACTCAGCTGCCGTCTCTAGGTCCAGAACTCTCCCCAATTCACTTTCAGTGTTGTCCATGGATTACCTCTCAGAAGCAGCCATCTGTGTGTCCGTCTGCAGCGGGGCCTGTCTCCAGTCTTACTACCACAGACGCACAAAATCTCAGAGTAGGGAGGCCCAAGCACCTCATGGTACAATACAAAACTGAGAGAAGAAACTGCTTGCTCAGGGCCACACAGCTAGGACAAAACCAGAGCAGGGACTTGAACCGGTTCATCAGGATGATTTCCTCTGGAGCCAAGCTCTCAGACGTTTGCACACACACATGCAGGGTACCGTGTGAGGCCGTGGGAATGAAAATTAATAGGAGCCCCGAGTCTGAGGCTCAGCAAGAGGAGAGGACCTTCCACAACACCTTGCAGGGGGACTTACCCTCTCCAGACGGAGAGCAGCAGTCCTAAGGCAGAAGCCACTGTAAGCAAGACCAGCCCAAAGGCTCGCCTGAGGCTGAAGATGGAACCCGGTAAAGACTGTGCCTAGCAGGCATGACGCCCAGCACTGCACAGACCAGGTCATACTGACACTCGGAAAATAAAAGCAGAGCAGAAGTCTAAGGTTATCCTAAGTCACATATTAAGTTCAAGGCCAGCCTGGGCTACATGAGACCCTTTCAAACAAATAAACAAACAAACCTCCTGAGCCATGTATATTGACATGGTTCTGTAATCCAAGTGCTCAACAGGGGAGGAAGTGAATCAGGAGTTCACAGCCAGTCTGGGTTACACACCAAGACCCCGCCTCAAAAATAGGACTGAAGAGAGCTGGGCATGGTGGTGCCCGCCTTTAATCCCAGCACTCGGGAGGCAGAGGCAAGTGGATCTCTGTGAGTCTGAAGCCAGCACGATCTATACAGTGAGTTCCAGGACAACCAGAGCTACGTAGTGAGACTCGGCCTCAAATAAATACAGTCAACTAAACAAACCAAAAGCAAGTTTGGAGAGGGGCTGGAGAGATGGCTCAGCAGTTAAGAGCACTTGCTGTTCTCCCTGAAGACCCAGGTTCCATTCCCAGCAACCTCATAACAGCTCATAAACATTTGTAATTCCCGTTTCAGATGATCTTTCGCCCTCTTCTGGCCTCTGTAGGTACTACATGGTACACAGGCAAATGCAGGAGAAAACAAAACAAAACCAAAAACAAACAACAAAAAACAACAACAATGGGGCTGGAGAGATGGCTCAGAGGTTAAGAGCACTGGCTGCTCTTCCGAAGGTCCCGAGTTCAATTCCCAGCACCCACATGGTGGCTTATAGCCATCTGTAATGAGATCTGGTGCCTTCTTGTGGTGCCACACATGTGGGCAGAATACTGTATAAATAATAAATAAATCTTAAAAACAACAACAACAACAACAACAACAACAAAAAACCACGTAAGATAAAAGGAAATATTTCTTAAAGGTGGAGGTAGCCTGAGAAATGACACCGAAGGTTGCCCTCTACCCTGTCCCCATGCCTCCTGGATGAGACAGGCACAATCCAGCAGCTACGAGTGGCGCCATGGGCCTCTGGCAGCTTTGGTCACTCAGGCTGAGGCAACGCAGACACAAACAGAGTCCTCACTGGAGGCTCATGTGATAAGGCAGGAGGCAAGCCGGGACCAGATCAGAGAAAGCTGTGAATTCCTCCTGGACGTCTTGACTCTTCTTCATCAGTACTAAGGAGTTACAGGCGGTTTCTATCTGGAGTGAAAGCACAGGATTATAGAGTGAGCCCTGGAGGCCGCTGCCCACAAATCAGGCTGCCTGCAAGAATACTTGAAGCAGCAAGAAGGTTGGTGTGATACTTACTATCTCTGGAGGTGAGCGTGTGCTCACACACACACACACACACACACACACACACACACACACACACACACACACACACAGCCGCGTGCCTAGGTAAGCCTGGTGATCAGTCCAGAAAGCCTGCTTCCACCCAACTACCCCAGCCTGCTGCCGTGGGGAGACCATGGACCATTATCTGCCTTCTCCTTTTGCCTCCTCATCCTTCTAACCTCCAGGATGGACAAGAATGCATCCACCTCCCCCAGGCATCTGTGTATCCAGGCTCTCCCTCGGTCTCCAATCTATTTTTGCAGTTACTTCTGCAGACACACACACACACACACACACACACACACACACACACACACGCACACACACATCCAACAACAGAGTAAGCATCTCCCCGCCCCACATCTAATTCCAGTAGTGGCTGACACCACGGCATGGGAGGGGGACTGACCATCCTGCGGCCTAATGATGGGCTCCAAGGGGTTGCTAAGAGCCAGGTGCTCGGGTGGCGAGACATTGCTGGTGAGGGCAGGCCAACTGACGGGACCTACTTAAACTCCGCGGTGGAGATATAACTGAAAAACAACACCTTAGAAAGATATAAGCAGAGTTGGGGAACTATGTATAGAGAAGTCAGTGGGGGGCGCTAGGGACCTCCTGCCCTGTTCCTCCTGCTCGCCACACTCCTCACGGAAGTCAGGGAGGCCCACCAGCGTGGTTTAAAGCGGAAACATCCCTCACAGGTCCAAGCTTCACAGGCTCGTTGCTCGACTAGTAGTGTTATTTTGAGAGGCCTTGGAGCCTTTAGAGGGTGAGCCTAGCCCTGTGGTGGCGCACGCCTTTAATCCCAGCACCACTCAAGAGGCAGAGGCAGGCAGATCTCTGTGAGTTCAAGGACAGCCTGGTTTACAGAGTGAATTCCAGGACAGCTAAAGCTACACAGAGAGACCTGTCTTGGAGGGAAAAAGGTGAGCCTAACCAGGGATGCTGAGATGCTGGATCAGTAAAGTGCTTGCTGTACACATATAAGACCTAAGATAAATCCCCAGAAGCTAAGTAAAAAAGCTATCTGAGAGTTGGGCATGGTGGTACACGCCTTTAATCCCAGCAGAGGCAGAGGCAGAGGCAGGCGGATCTCTGTGAGTTCGAGGCCAGCCTGGTCTACAAAGCGAGTCCAGGACAGCCAAGGCTAACACAGACTCTGTCTTGAAAAACAAACAAACAAACAAAACAATACAATACAATACAAAACAAAAAAAAAAGCCATCTCATCGATGGAGACGTGGAGAGAGGAGGGTATTATAGCTAGGTCAGCCAACCTAGGCTAATTGTCAAGCTCTGACCAAAGACAAAACAGAGCTGCTGGGGAGTAACACCCGAGGCTAACCTCTCACCACCATATGCAAATAAGCTAATGGTGCACACACACAAACAGATGTGCACCTGCCATGGCTGAGTACAAACACACACACACACACAGAAAGGGAACCTCTCCGGTGGAAGTATCCTTGATGTTTAGACTCGGCCACTTTGCTTCCGGCTCTGCTGCAGGGTGAATGGCATCTGCCAAGCCCTCCCACCACTGTGAGCTAAGATGCCTCACCAAGCTTTCCTCACCGTGAGGAGTTGGAACCCTGAGCCACAATGCATCTTTCTCTCAGCATCAACTGAAAGCCATTGTCAGGTACTGTGGTCACAAGAACCCTCTCATATCACATGCCAGATGGCTGTTTTCTTTTGTCTTTTTTTTTTTTTTTGAACCCTGGGTCCCAAGGTGCTTAGGCTGTGCCTCATCCTTCCTCCTTTACCCAAGACTCCCAATGATAGGTGACTGCAAATAATAAATCCTGGCAAGGTAGTCATCACTGAGATATATCAACTAACAGTGCTTAGCAATTATCAGCGCTACCTCATTGTGGCCTCCACCACCCAGAGCACAGAGACAGGCTGGGTGCCTGGTGCTGTCTACCAGCTCTCTGTTAACCCTTCCCCGTCCCCCTTCTTGACGTGTGTGGAGAATTCTCACTCAGAAGCAGCAAACCTTGTGGAGGTCCCATACCCTCCATGTCTGTCTGCTTGTCTCTCAAGCTCTGGACACGGGGAGCTGCTGAACACAAGCTTCTGACTCTGAAGACCTTGGTGCCCCCGCGGAAACGTCAGCAGGAGCTTTGCCGTCTTTCCAATCCTGAGGTCTTTCCTTCCTCTCCAAGCCAACCCAGACCAGAGCCTCCTGGACCAGCATATGACCCCTTTCTCAAACAGCCAGCCAGTGTCACCCACTCCTCCCCTCCAAGCAATGATCCCAGGCTTTCCCTCATGCCCTCCTGCTCTGACTATAGACCACTTCTGCAGCTGAGGCCTGTGGGTAAGAAAAGGAGCCCCACCTCAGCACCAGCAGCACCCCCATCCTCCTGGTCCCTCGCTTCTGCCTTCTGTCAAATGTGTCTTATCCCTGACTACTAGGCATCCCTCTGTGATGCTTGTCCTTGATCTTGCTCTCTGTAGGAAGGATGTGGGGCGAAGGCCATTTATTTTTAAGTCCTATGCCAGGGTACCAGGTCACTGGCATTGTGGCTTTGACAAGCTTTCATTGTACCAGCCTTCCAGAATGGCTTCTTTCACTTCACAGCCCTGACCGATGGCCCTGTAACTCCCCCGTCGCCAGGGGCACTGAGGGTACGCCTGCCTCCAGCTCGGGATGGCAGCCCTAGCCCCAGAGGGAAAGCTGCCTCAGACAGCCCAGCCCCCCAGTCTGTGTTCTAGAAGGAAGTAATTAGGAGCTGCGCAGTCCTTGTCCCCCAACAGGTACAGCTGAGCAGCAGCATCCATCATCAGGGCAGCTGCCAGAGACGGGAAGGGTCACGTGACTGGGCAGGACCTACGGGAGGGTAAAGGGAGGCCCTCTGAGCTAGGGATTGGCTGGGCTGAAGCAGCAGCGTTGAGAGCTGTTGGGGGGATAACCTGAGCATGACCTTGTAGGGACTTTAGTGCCCCTGGCTCTGCCCTGTCTCCCAAGACAGCCTTCCATCTGCCTCCAGCTCCTCATCTGAGGCCCACCTCCCTAGCTCTAGCACTTTCTCCTGCCCTTCCACCTCACTGGTTTAGATCTGGGTGCCCCTCTCTCTCTCTTGTTAAAGGGCAATGGTGTCTTGTGTGCTTACCTAGTGCCAGTGAGATGGACAGAGCTTTCTGGCCTGACTCGGTAGGTGCTGACACCTCCATGAGGGAGGAAGAGAAGGGTAGAAGCTGAACGGAGGAAACACCAAGGCAGGTGTAACCCCCAACTGCCCGTGTGCGTGCCAGGTCATGCCAATCCTTGTCAGGTGGTGCGTGTGAAGACAAGTGTGCTGCCAGCTGTGTACGTGTGCTGTGGGCGTAGCTTGAATACCTGCACTGATGGGACATATTACCTAATGTGCCACACACAGTGCACAAGGCAGAGTTGGACACGATGACCTTGTACTTACTTTCTGTAAGTGTGCACAGGCTTGCAGTCCCTGTCCCTGGACCTGTCCTGGACGCTGACACAGTGGACTTCACCTTGACTGTGTCTGACCCAGGTAAGGAACCTCTGCTACTTACTTAGCTCTCTAACCCCTTGACACATCTTCAAACCCCTTCCTCAGCCCCAGAGCTACAGGGTCAAAGTGGCAGCTGGCAGGAGAGAAGAAAAGTAGAAAAGGAGAGGAGGGAGACTTCCCCAACACCTGTGAAGGGTCCTCATTATGTATGCAAATGTCCTCATTAGCAATGCAGAGCACTTCCTGAGTTGATGGCTGCAGTGTTTCTGTGAAGATGTGCTGGGGGTTGGGGTTTGGGGCAGGGAGGACTATGGGTAGGAGAAGAAGTATGCCAGGGCCTTCCATCCCTAAAGCTGATCCTAGACCTCAGGCCTCAGGAGGGGAATGGGGAGGAGCCTATGGCAGGGTCAAAGGGCAGCTGTGGGCAGGCAAGCAGAATGCTTTGCATAGGGTGTTTGACTATGCCTGGGCAGACTGGACAGGGCAGAGCACTGCTCCTGTCAGGACCAAGGCGAGGAGGAGGAGGCCGGTGCCAAGTGCAGCATTCTCCTCACCACACCCCCACCTCTCCATCTCCCAAGCCCAAAGCCGTGGTCATCCCAGGTCTAGTGGAGGACGACCCTGGTCCCTGCCCCCTAGGACACCGGTAGCCCTCTCCCTCTTACTGCCTTAACCCGCATCCTCGGGCCTCATTTCTTCCCACCTATAGCTTTGAACACACAGAAAAAGAGAGGGAAAAAGAAAAATCAGCCCCACAGTCTGTCACCCCAACTACAGAGAAAGGAGTCGAATTCTCCATCCCCCTACCCCAGCTCCTGTACACGGCCATGTACAAACGAGCCATTTCTTGGGGCTCATTTGTGTTGTTTCAATCTCACTGTCACCAACATGGCACCAGAAACAAACACAACCAGTAACAGTCAACCCACGAGCGTCCTCAGAAACACACAAGCATCTGCTCAGCCCCCTCACAGAGGCACAGGCCGCCCTGCTCCTATTAGCTTGTTCTTAACCGCACAGCCACGCTCTCCCCAGCTTCTGCTGTCCTTGTGCACGCGTGCCACCCTGTTTTAGGGACAGAGTCCACAGAGACCTCCCCTGCCCTGCCCCCACCTCTCTTTTTCTTTGCTTCCTCCCTCCCTCTCCCTCCCTCATCCCTGGGCACCCGTTTGCCAGGGTTATTTATAGAAGCAAGCGATAAATTCAGTGTGTTTCTCGGCGCGCAAAGCTATAAATAATGGCACAGATCATTAAACCCCGAGAGCAGGCCCAGCCGCCCCGCAAACAAGATGAAGTGCAAACTACCACGTGAGAGGGAGAGAGGGAGGTACCAGGGAGAGCCCCAGGCCCAGGGCCATCAGGCCCCAGCTTGCACCCCTCAACCCAGGCCCAGTGAACCTGGGCCTCCTGGGTACCTTCTGGGCCCAAGGGTGGTTGGGGTAAGCACAGGGTGGGGGGGGTAGTGAGAGGGGTTCACACACTGCTGAGACAAGCTCACTGTATATTCCATGCCTCTCTCGCCTCTCTGCCTCTGCCTTTCTATTTCCTGCATTGTTCTCCCATCTTTGATGTACCTCTTCTTCTTTTTTTTCTTTTTCTTTGTAAAAAAAACAAAAACAAAAAACAAATCAATTATCCTTTACTACCCTGTCAATTGAGTAAGGAGTTACTATTTTTAAATTTTATTTTTATTTTAGGTTCATTGGTGCATTGTGTGTGTGTGTGTGTGTGTGTGTGTGTGTGTGTGTGTGTGTGTGTGTATAAATACATTGGTGCATGCATTTCCTGCATGGATGTCTGTGTGAGGATGTCAGAAGTGTTGGAACTGGAGTTATACACAGGTGTGAGCTGTCGTGTGGGTGCTGGGAATTGAACCTGGGTCCTATAGAAGAGTAGCCAGTAGGCTGGAGAGATGGCTCAGCGGTTAAGAGCACTGCCTGCTCTTCCAAAGGATCCGGGTTCAATTCCCAGCACCCACATGGCAGCTCACCCCTGTCTGACACCCTCACACCAACACACAAAATTAAAATTAAATAAAAAAAAAGAGGAGCCAGTGCTCTTAACCACTGAGCTGTCTCTCCAGCCTTGCTTTTATCTATCTATCTACCTACCTATCTATCTTTTTTTAAAGATTTTATTTATTATGTATACAGTATGATAAGATCACATTATAGATGGTTGTGAGCCTCCATGTGGTTGCTGGGAATTGAACTCAGGACCTCTAGAAGAGCAGTCTGTGCTCTTAACCTCTGAGCCATCTCTCCAGCCTATCTATCTATCTTATTTCAAGAGAAGTTCTCACTATAGAGCTCTTGCTGACCCGAAACTCACTGTGTAAACCAGACTGCCCTCAAACTCACAGCAATCCACCTGCCTCTGTCACCTCTGTGGATTTCAGGCCCACACCACTACACCCACCCCATATTTTCCCAGGTCCCCTCTGCTCTTCTTTTGTCTGGCCACGTTCCTTCCTGCCCTCTTACTGTCTGCTCTTCATCTCTCCCTCTCTCTCCCTCTCTCTCCATTTTTCCTTCCCTCCTTCCTTCTTTCCTTCCTTCCTTCCTTTCTTCCTTCCCCTGCTCCATGCCTGCAGGCCCCAGGAGGGGACCCTGATCCCACCCAGGAGCCCTCAGAGGCAGAAAATTCCCTGTCAGCAGAACACTGGTGAGGGCTGCTGATTCAGTGTCTGTAATCTCCCAAGCCGAGGCTGTCTGCTGGCAGGGGGGCAGGGACAGGGACAGAGAAGATGGATGAGGACGAAAAGAGCATGGACACCAGAGACAGGCTCTGGAGGAGGGGGTTTTCCAGAGAGCAAAACCAGAACCAGAGCTCCAACATGGCCCCATCACCACCAGCTGGTAAGCCCGGGCAAAGGCAGCTTCAAGGTATGGAGGAAGAAAGCTATGCAAAAAGGAATAAAAAAACACACAGAAGCAGAGTGGGGGGAGGGGTGCAAGGAACAGTTACTGAGGAAGCCAAGAGAGGTGTCAGAAGCATCAGAAGAGCTGGCAAACACGACAGAATGCCACCTCAACCCCCCAGATCCGGGCGAACCCACAGAGGCCACACAGTGCCTTCCCGAGTATGGGCAAAAGCATAGCAAGTTTGGGGGATCCCAATTATGGCTACCCATCCCACTGTTCTTCACTCTTAGAAAATGGCCTCTAACCTCTGGGGTTCACCCACCCCTTTCTGATCTTTAAGTTTGCCTCAGCCCCAACCCAGCTCCCTACATCCTAAGCATCTCATACCTTCCAGCTGAGCCTAGGTTGGACAGTTAGAGAGAAACCAAGCAGAGCCCAGCTGAGAATCAGGACCAGACCCTAGGGCAGTAGTCAGTTTTGTCCTTTTCTGGGGACAAGAGGATGTCAGATGGATGGTAGAGATCAGACTCTGCCGCCAGCCAGAGCCTGCATCTGAGGTGGTGAACACACAAGGCTGGTGAGACTTGACTGACTGCGTGGTGGGCCTGAGGTGTGGCCTGGTCTTGTGGCCAGGTGTGGATGGGAAGGCCTGGAGTCTTCCCCACCTGCCCCGCCCCGAGGCCATATGACTGTCTGCTCCCACTCGCTCCTGGGCAGCTTTGATGCACAACTTGGTTATTTGCCCGGGGATTTATAGTAGGAACCAGTACCACAGCTAAATCCCCCAGCCACGGAGTTAAATCAGCTGCTGCGATGGGCCGATGGGCCGGAACGCGGGAGCTGTTGGGCTGGGAGGCTGCACAGTGGGGCCAGAGAGGAAAACACTTGTTCCTGCTCCCCGGGAATAACGTCTATAAATCCCCCCAGGAGCCCATTAGGGCCAGCAGTCCACACAGACGTCAGTGCTTGCGGCACAGAGGACACCGCAGTGGGCAGTGCCTGCAGAAGCAAGCTGTGGCCAAAGGCTGGGGTCGGGTGCAAGAGCAGCTTAAAGCATCCGGCTGGTCACAGTGGGTACCACTACCCTACTCTGAGAGCTGCATGATGCGGTGTCTCTAATGACATGGTAGGCTCTGAACAGCCAAAGTTCCCCAGGCTGAGATCCTTGCCCAGACACTTACTGTGTGACCCCCCCTCCCCCCCAGGCAAGTTCCCTGTGCCATTGTTTCACCAGCCCCTTACGGTGACTGAGAGTAGCAGACACCTCCCAGAGTTACTATGACTAAATGAGATACAGTGGATAAGGTGCCTAGATCTGTGCCTGGCACTATAGGACAAACTCTCAGGGCCAAGCTAGGAATGTGCAAATGGCAGGAGGGCCATGGGACTCTGGGGGGACTCTGGGGGTCCCACAAAGATGTCTGAGAAGATAGCTCAGTGTAAAATGCTTATTGTGCAAACATGGGATGCATAAAGAACCCAGGCATGGCTGTAACCCCGACGCTGTTACTCCAGTGCTGGGGTCAGGCAGGTCCACTGATCCCTCATCAGTCTAGCTGAAAAGTGTCAGGGTCAGTAAGACACTGTCTCAAAAACCAAGGTGAAGAAAGAGCCTGGTGGGAACAGGCACACGCATTCACATGCACATGTGTACAAACACACACACACACACACACACACACACACACACACACACACACACACGAGACAGACAGACAGGCACAGACTCTGATTAACTGAGGTTGAGATTCTCAGTCTCACGGGGAGAGTGGAACCAATCTTCCCCAGGGCTGTGGTTAAGAGTCCTTCAGGTGGGCAGCCTGCACCTGTCTGCCCATTGTGGTTTACTGAGAAGCCTTCAGCAAGCTGTTTAGCGTCTCTAGACCTGCTCTCCTCATCTACAAAATGTACACAATTAACATTCCTTTTCCAGAGTGACTGAGCGAATTACATGAGATTGCACATAGCTCTGTAGTAACTGCTCATTAAACGAAGGCTGCTACTATGGTTTCATCAGGTGAGCAGGCGAAGGTTAAGCACAGACCCTGGACCTAGCCAATAGCTCCCTGGCTCCAACAGTGTGGCCAATAATGGGGTGCTACTACCAAAGGCAAGAGAAGGAGAGGGGTGCATGGGGAAGGCTGTGCGGATAGGTAGAAGTCTCAATAAGGAGACACAAGGGTAAGAGAAAGACGGGCATGGACAGAAATAGAAAAGATGATAAACTTCAGCAGAGAGAGAGAGAGAGAGAGAGAGAGAGAGAGAGAGAGAGATGGGCCAGAGGCACAGAACAGAAAGCCCAGGAGGAGATAAAGGGGAGCCCCCTTGGAATTTAAATTTATGGCACGGTAGAGAATGGAGACGGATGGGGAAATGAGAAGAGGGATCAACAGAGGAGCCTGGAGCTGGAACCAGCAAGGCAGAGCTGCAAGGCTTCTCCCAGAGCACGATTTCAAGCTGGCTCCGAGGCCTCCTCCCAGCTCTCACTTTCAGAGCCTGCCTTTCCTCAGCCTCCCACACACACACCCATCGTCATACACCAAGCCTGCTGGAGGAGCATGTTGGGGTGCCTGGACTCTGGTCAACCAGATGGCAGAGAAAGAAGAGTCCCAAGCAGGGCCCGATGTCCAGCCTCCTCCTGGTAGAGCCCCCTACACCAGCAGGTTGACCTCCAGGAAAGTAGCAGTTACCACCACAGAGAAAAGAGAAGCACTTCATAGCCGGGCGTGGTGGCACACGCCTTTAATCCCAGCACTCGGGAGGCAGAGGCAGGTGGATCGCTGTGAGTTCGAGGCCAGCCTGGTCTACAGAGCGAGTCCAGGTCAGCCCAGGCTACACAGAGAAACCCTGTCTCAAAAAACAACAAACAAACCAAAGAGAAGCACTTCACATGTACAAGACCCAGTCTTAAAGAACCCTCCATGCACATTTCAGAACATCACGGGCATGGACGGATCCCTGAGCCGGCTGTCATACCCATTTCCCAGATGCACACCAAGGCCCGGTGTAATAGATCGGGAGACCACACAGCCCTCCCCGCTGAGCCTCTCCGTCATGCAGTTTTCACCCTCTATTTTCCTAACAGGCCACCTCACAACATCTCAAGCTGCTTTTCCTTCTGTTCCCTTTCCAGGGGTTCCCAACAGAACATGGGTACAGCTGCATACAGCCTGGAGCCCCTTCACTTGGGAATAAGCTGGAAGGCGGCAACCCAAAAAGGAAATCACACTGCAGATGACAGCTGTATCTTCTGGACCTCCGTCTCCTCACTCTCCACCCCAAAGGACCAGAGATGACCTGCCTTCTGAGACCCACCCACGGGAGAACCAGGACAAATAAAGAAGTGGGCTGAGAAATGTTCCTGGGAAGAAGAGCCAAGAATGTACAGCTACTGGAGAGGAACTCAGAAACCTAATCCTTGACTCCCAACATAAAAATAAAGGGAAATAGATAGCAGCTTCAAAATTCTCCCTAGCCCGACACGGTGGTGTTCATCAGCAATCTCAGCATTTGGAGATGGAACTCGGAGAACCAGGAGTTAAACCTCAAATACACACTGAATCCCAGGGTAGCCTGGGCTACATGAGACTCTGTTTCAAATAATGAATAAGTCTCCCCCATACCGGAAGGCTTACCGTTCCTGCTCCCAGCCTTGCAGCAAAAGCCTTACTGTCAGGCAGGGACAGTAAGATGGCTCGGCGGGTAAAGGTACTGATGACCTAAGTTAGATCCCTGGGATCCAGGTATAGGAGGAAGGAGACAATGAACTCCACAAAGCTGCCCTCTGACCTTCAAATGAGCCTTCAATGGCACATGCACACACTGATAAATAAATAATTTTTAAAGATGTGCCTACTTTTATGTGTGTGAGTGCGTGTGTGTGTGTGTGTGTGTGTGTGTGTGTGTGTGTGTGTGTACCATGTGCATATATGGTACCCATGAAGGTCATAAGAGGGTATCTATCTGGTCCCCTGGAACTGGAGTTTCAGACAGGTATGAGCCACCATAGCAGCCCTGGGGACCAAAATCAGTCTTCTACGAAAGTAGCAAGTTCTCTTAACCACTTAAACATCTGTCCAACCAATAAATGAAATTAAAGAAAACATGCATCTGTGTGTGTGCGCGCTGGAGAGTTTGTTCTGAGGCTTAGAGCGCTTACTGCTTCACAGAGAGCCTGGGTTCAATCCCCGGCACCAACACGGTGGCTCACAACCATCCAGTTTCAGGGGATCTGACACCCGCTTCTGGCCTCTAAGGCTACCAGGCACACATGTGGTACACATACATACACTCAGGCAAAATAACACATATATAAAATAAAACAAACATTTTTAAAGATTTATTTGTTTTATTTATTGTATGTGAATGCTTTATCTGCAGAAGAGGGCATCAGATAACATGTTAGAGGGTTGTGAGGCACCGTGTGGTTGCTGGGAATTGAACTCAGGACCTCTGGAAGAGCAGACAGTGCTCTTAACTACTGAGCCATCTCTCCAGGCCCAAAACAAACATTTTTAAAACCTTTAAAGAACAATGGTGCAAGCAGCTGGCAAGCTGGCTCATCCGCTGAAGGAAGCCACTGTTCCTACAGAAGGCATGAATTCTGCTCCCAGCCAGCATGTTGGGCAGCTAAGACACCTGTAATTCCAATTTTAGCGACCCCAGCAGCCTCTTCTGTCCTCTGTGGGTACCTCCATTCGCAGATAAACACCTACTTACAGACACATGCGTACACATAATAAAAATAAAAACAATTTTTTAAAAAATCATCTCAGCATTGGAAAGGTGGAGCCAGGAGGATTTCTGTGAGATCCAAGCCAGTCAGAGCTACGTAGAAAGAACTTCTCTCAGAATTAAAAATAGAAATAATAAATGAGAAAATCTGTCACCAACAGCCTCACCTCATCACTGTATAAGCTTGAAGGTTTGTTGTTTTCCTGAGATGTGAGGCAAAGAACGTTTGCTATAGGACTGGAGGGCAGCTAAAGATCTGAGAGAAACAGAAAAGATGGAGGTCACGGAGCTCCCAAAGCAGAGAAGCCAAACCCAGGGGAGGTGCCAGTCCTCCAGTGGGCTCCTGCCTCCAACCCCTACACACACTCAGCCCCACCAGCCAGCTTCTCTCGGCCATTTGCAGCGCATCAGCGGCAAACGAAAGAAACCAAAGGAAAATAATATCCCACGCCTTCCACTTCCGCGGGACAACGCCTTCAGTCACCCATTTCCCATTCACTGTTCTGGCACACCTTCCCCAGGGCCCAGCACTCTCATCAGTACACCCTCCCTCCTCCTCCAAGGGGAAATTTAAATCCCACTTCTCTCATTCTCTTACTTGGAAAACAAAACAAAACAACAATAATTTTTTTTTTAAAGGCAGTATCTCACATATCCCAGACTGCCCTAGAACTCACTCTGTAGCCAAGACACCCTTGAACTTATGATCCCCCTGCCTCTGCAGGGAGTGCTGGGATTACAGGTGTATATCCTGTACAAGCCCATTGCGTGCAGTGCTGGGGTTCAAGGCCCCATGCGTGGCAGATAGGCACTCCACCAAAAGAACTGCATCCGCAGTCCCTCCCGCCTCCCTGGACGGGCCTCTCTCTTGAGTGCACCTGTGTGCCTGGTGTTGCGAGGCAGTTTGGGCCGCGCTTGAGAGCTGAGAATGAGAACCTGACCTCATCCCCTCTGTGGCTCACAGGGTCCCCAGAGTAAGGAGGCCACCTAGGGACTGGAGGACAGCAGTGACTCCATAAGGCCTGTCCCCATCTTGGGTGGGGCCTTTGAGAAGGAGACTTTGATGTGCTGTGGTGTTTCTGGCCTTCCTGAAACTGTCCAGCTAGGGACTTCTGAGTGGCTTTGGGAGGCTTGGAGTTTGCCTCTTTCTCTCATCGCCTCTCTCCCTCAGTCTGATCTCTCAATTTTAGGCTGAGAGCATCTTGTACCTGAGAGATGGTTCCTCAAAGTGTAACCTGAGAAGCTTCCACATATGCATGTCCAGAAGAATGCTGGACATGCAAACTCTTGGCCCTACCCCTGGCCAAGCCTCCCTATCCCTGGCCAAGCTCCCCTACCCCAGCCAAGGCCCCCTACCCCTGGCCAAGCCCCCATACCCCTGGCCAAGCCCCCCTACCCCTGGCCAAGCCCCCCTACCCCTGGCCAAGCTCCCCTACCCCTGCCAAGCCCCCCTACCCCGGCCAAGCCCCCATACCCTTGGCCAAGCCTCCCTATCCCTGGTCAAGCTCCCCTACCCCGGCCAAGCATCCCCTATGCCTGGCCAAGCTCTCCTACCCCCGGCCAAGCCCCTCTACCCCTGGGTAAGACCCCCTACCCCGGGTCAAACCCCTCTTACCCTCAGCCAAGTCCACCCTACCCCCAGTAAGCACCCCCCTACCCCTGGCCAAGCCCCCATTCCCCTCGTCAACACCCCCATACCCCCAGCCAAGGCCCCCCTACCCCCGGTCAAGCCCCTTCACCCCCGGTCAGGCCCTCTACCCCCAGGTAAGACCCCCTACCCTGGGTCAAGACCCCCACCCTCAGCCAAGTCCCTCCTACCCCTGGATAAGCCCACCCTTACCCCCAGCCAAACCTCCCCACCCCCCCAAGCCCCCTACCCCCAGGTAAGACCCCTTACCCCGGGTCAAGCCCCCCACCCTCAGCCAAGTCCACCCTGCCCCAGGTAAGCCCCCCACCCTCAGCCAAGTCCACCCTACCCCAGGTAAGCCCCCCACCCCCAGCCAAGCCCACCCTACCCCAGGTAAGCCCCCCACCCCCAGCCAAGCCCACCCTACCCCAGGTAAGCCCCCCACCCCCAGCCAAGCCCCCCCACACCATGGTAAGCCCCTGACCCCCAGGTGATGTGGAACACACTGAAGCTGAAGCCGCCGGTCTGCACTTCCAGAAAGGCAGACCCAGGGGCCACACAGAGGGCAGAACACCCAAGCCCTTCATTCATTAAAGTTCCTATTTGATAAATAAGGAATAAGGACGTGCTGAGTGGAAACCGCCAGGCCCTGGGGATAAAGCTGTGAATGGGGTTGGAGAGCTGGCTGCTCTTCTAGAGAACCTTGTGCTGATCCCCAGCACCCACATGGCAGCTCAAGACCATCTGTTACTTCCATCTCAGAGAAGCCTGCTCTCCCCTTCTTCCAGCCTCCCTGGGCACCAGACATGCACATGGTACACAGACAGAGACATTAAATAAACACAGATACCTGTGGAAGGTCTGGGTGGCTGGGCTGGGAGGTCTGTTCTCACCGAGTTGTCTAAGCCCAGCTCCCAGCTCCGCAGAACAGGGGCTTAACTGAAGACTCTTTCACCCCTGAGGCTGATAAGATCCAGCCTTTGGATCAAGAAACAGACAGGATTAGGAGCAGTGACAGGGGCGGGTCATACGGGGGTGGGGGGGCCGCGGGGGTGCTCTGAGCACAAGTAAATAGAAAAGGTGGAAAGTCCCAAGTGTGCCCCACCATTCCATAGGCATTCTCAAGCTTGTCTCCCCACCCCTCAGTGGGACCGAGGAACTTAGCTACACTACGCAAGTACTCTATCACTGAGCTGTACCCCAGCCCTGGACCTCTTTATTAGGGCCCCCTCCGGGGTGCCAGTCTGATCTTCTGACAGATACCTCCTGTAGATAAAGTCACGTCAGTTTCTTCCAGACCCCTTGAGCCCAGAGGCTGAGACAGTGGAGGCAGGCCCCACCTAACAGGGTAAGCACAGGACAGGGGACCAGTGGGGACTGGATGGATGAGCAATGGTTACATACAGAATGGGACCAGCAGGTGCATCAGGTAGGGGTCTGCAGCAGTCAGCAACACAGGTGAGCATCAGGTAGGGGTCTGCAGCAGTCAGCAACACAGGTGAGCATCAGGTAGGGGTCTGCAGCAGTCAGCAACACAGGTGAGCATCAGGTAGGGGTCTGCAGCAGTCAGCAACACAGGTGAGCAATAGCGGCTTCGACTGAAATTCCTCAAGTGGAGACACTGAAGTGCACAGCTTAGTTAGCTGCGTTTCCATAAACGGGCTGAAGAACTTACATACTGGCCTCTGGGCTAAGGTCCTAAGAGACAGAAAGAAGATGGTTGGCTGTCGGCTCAGGGCCTGAGCCACCTGACAGGCTCCGCAATCCAAGAGGATCTTGGGATTGGTTCTGGAAGAGCGGGTCAGAGTAAGGTTTGGAAGACAGAAAGCACGTGCTGTGGAGAGGAGAATCCATCCTGGGAAGTCACCAAGGATGAAAGCAAACAGGGGAGGTGGGGAGAGAGCAGATGACATCTTTCTGAAGAGTGAGGATTTCTTCTGTCTCCATTGTCTCTTCAATCCCCTCTCTCACGGATGGGCACAGTCCTGTGCTCAGCGACCCTCTGCGGCCTGTGGCAGTGCAGGTACTTGAACAGTCTGCTCTAGGAGCCCAGGTCACTTGCTGGCAAGAGTCCCTGGGCAAGCTGTTTCTCAAGTCCTCAGTTTCCCTATTGACGAAGCATTAACATGAGGCAGGATTTCAGACCCTATTGATCTCCGGTGTTTTTCCTGAGCCAGAACGCTGAGCATCTGAAATCTTGCAGGCCCTGGTCAAGAGTGAGTGGCACAGGGTGGCCAAGGTGGCCAGGGTGGCCAGGGTGGCTGCTGTGTGGCGTTTCCAGGGAAACAAGTGACAGGGCCTTTAGATAGGGGCCGACAAGGGTTGCTCCAAATGAAGAGTAACCAAGTCAAGAGCCCCGATCCCTCATCTAACCCTCCCTAATCCTCCTCGGCAATCTTTTCAATTCTGTGGCAATATTGAGGTGCCTGTGCTTTTGTCTTTGGACGCCCTGAAGGATCTTACCCAGCACCTCTGGGGACTCCTAAATCTGTATCTCCAGCCTGGTCTTCGCAGGAAACTAAGACCCACAAGCCTCCTCCATTTGGATATTTAGCAGGAATCGCACACCTAATGTGTCCAAAGCAAGCACGTCCCCTGAAGCCCGCTATGCCACGTAACGGCAAGTTCTGTGTCCTGGTTGCTGACGCAAAACAAAGCAACACAATGCAAGAAGCCTCTTAGTTTATCCTTGACTCTGCTGTTTTCACACTTCCCATCTGACTCACTGCAACACACACACACACACACACACACACACACACACAGAGCTGACTCTGCCAAAGTCTTCCACATCACACTGCATGTTGCTCCACAGCACCCAGACTATCTCTACCTGCCGCTGCAGTGCGCTCTTGGGCACCCTGCTCCTCCCCTCCCTTCCCACAGCACTCTCAACAGGACAGCCCTGAGTACTCAAGGGAAACATGGCTGCCACTCTCAGGCCCGACTCTCCAGCGGCTATCCATTCATTGAGCAGAAACGGAAGTTTTGCTGCGACTCCTTAGTCACTACGCGGTCACGATTGGCTTTCCGTGACCTCATAAAAGCCACCAGTCATTCCCTTCCCTACTTTCCCTGCTCCAGCCATGCCAGCTTCGATGCTGTTTCTTAACAGATACGGCTCACAGGAGGCTTCCCTGTGCTGTTCTATGTGTCCGCCAGGAAAAAATCTCCCTTAAATCTGCCTGGGCCCGCAGCATCTGGTAAATGCCAGACTCCATATGTTGGGGGGCCAGAACACAGATATGCAAGGGAGAGAGAAAGAGTGGGAGTCGGGTCCCCCACAAAACCTGCAATGGCTTGTCTTGCTTTCTGTCTCCCTGGGACACCGTCTTCAGATGATGAGGGATCTCAGAGTGGGGCTGCTCTTGGTTTTACAGCCAGCAGCCCCTTTCCATCCTAATCGCAAGGCTGATGGACCTACATCTCTCGAGCACCCTCAGGACTTCGGACAGGAGTTGTTTGGCGGCACTGAATGGACAGGACTGTCCTTTCTGTGCCTAAAGGATGCAGAGAACAAGCCATCTCTTCTGAGCATACATTGTTTCCACCACCTCCCACCTCCTCTGGCGCTAGGAGGCAGGCTTCAAGAGGAAAGGGAAGGGCTCAGGGCAAAGGGTACAGGATGCCTGAGAAGGGGAAACTGAGGCAGGGAGAAACACAAGCTGAGCGGAGCCTATGACCCAGGACAAAGAGGCCCATATCAGAGGTGGATGCAGCCAGCAGGAGAAACGCAAAGGTGATCTGAGGGCTGGGGGGTCCTGCCCAGAGAGACAGACTGACGTGGGAGGAAATGACTAGGAGGCAGCGCGGGCAACAGGACCACACGCTGCCGGGCTACCCGGGCGGAGGCGGGCGGAGGCGGGGCTCAGCGGAGCGGGCGGGCGCCGGGAGCGGGCTCGTAAAAGCCGCGCCGCGCAGGGAAATTGCCGGCAGAATCGCTGAGCTCCACAAAACGCCGCCCGCGCGGCCCGCCGCCGCGCCCGCTCCAATCTCCAGCCTCATCGGCGCGCGGGCTGGTTATGCATTTAAATGTTATTTAATTGGATTGCGGAGGAGCTGGGGGCCAGAGTGCCCCCGCCTCCGCCCCGCACACGCTACACGTCTGTTTTTCCGAGTCACAGATTGCCGCGCACCCCCTCCCGCCCAATCCTCCGCCTCCGACGCCTCTCTCTCCCTCCCCTTCTGAACCAGGCCAGAGGACACTCGGAAAGACACCAGCCTATGAAGACTGAAAACTCAGAGGCTGCGCGCGCGCGCGCACGCACACACACACACACACACACACACAAACCCGCAGACACACAAAGACATAGCAGAAGCAAAAATGGGCTACACTCATCTACACGACTGTCCATCTGGAAGATTAAGAATGGCAAACAAAATAAAAAGGGTCCCCAGGACCACAGAAGTACACAAATGCCTTTAATATACTGCAATCTCATGCTGCAAGACCTGACCTCTCCAGAGGATAATAGCGCTCACAAAATGACACTGCCGAGTATGGGCACAAGGAGATGCCAACACAGTGACCTCCTAGGGTGATGCAGAGAGGCTGCCCGAAGCTGGGTGAGGAGGGAAGCCTGCCTGTGTTCGTCGTCACGCTCAGCCAAGCTGACACACGTTTGCTGTACCTTTCCGGGCTTGGAAAGCATAACCTTTTGTTCAGTGGCACGGCTGCCTTCCCAAACCACAAGAGCAACTGCATCTGTAAGGAAGTCCTTTAAACTGAACAACAAAAAAAACAATATTGAGCCCAAATTACAACAAGCAGGAAGGTGGATAGACACCAGGAGGGCCTTCCAAAGAGGGTGGAAACTGGAACCTCAAAGAGGTGAGGCTGGGTGTGTGTGTGCGAGGGGTTTCTCCCCTCTCCGGTGCAGCGGGAGGCTACATGAGAAGTCCGCACCATCAAGGTAGATGCAAGGGCAGCGTGCCCTGCGGAGACATGTCCCCCACACACTCCCAACCGGCAACAGGAAACTGCTGGCCTGAGATGATCAGGGTCACACTACTTCAATTAATGAAAATGGAAATGGCAACCTGGCTTGGCCCAGGTCCCCAGAAAGGACCGTTCTGGGCTCTCAGCCATGCCTTCGGCAAGCAGGGCCCAGAGGCTGACGTCAGCCTGAGGGCCTGAGTGGGCTTGGGGGGGGGGGGGGAAGGAACAGGCAAAATGTACGGGGCAATTCTATTTCGGCTGGCGTGCTTGCATTCTGTGAGTGTGAGGAGAAGGTGTCCCCACAGACATGATCAATTTACCACAAAGCATAGCACATAACGTAGGCTCAGGCCAGGCTGATACTGAGGTTTCTGAAAAAGAAAGCAGTCGGCTCCCTCCTAAGAGGTTTATTTCTGCATCACATGATGGCCATAGCTGGGCAGTTCATTCATGTGTCTAACCTCAATGCCTCATGCTCCAGTAGGAGTTATTTCTGGAGAATTACCAGGGGGAACAAAAGGGGGGGGTGCTGGAGAGATGGCTCAGTGGTTAAGAACGCCGCCTGCCCTTCCAGAGGTCCTGAGTTCAATTCCCAGCAACCACATGGTGGCTCACAGCCATCTATAATGGGATCTGGTGCCCTCTTCTGCAGATAAAGCAGTCAAATAAAATAAATAAATCTAAAAAAAAAGACCGACATGCTAAATAGGAATGTTCGAAGAGTGAAGAGTTGGTGTCTGGGAGAGGCCGTGACCTCTAACCTTTATCCTTTTTCCCCATTCTCCTGTTCGCTCTTTTCCTCAGCTACGGCCAGGCTACATTCCCAGTCTTGTTTTTATAGAACATGTGAGGGGGGGTTGGGTGAACCCTGGGCTTTATGCATACTGGGTGGGCAGCCAGCCCAGCTCCAGGTACCGTAACACACCCTGACACAGGGTCCTGCAGGTCTCCACCCCAGAAGCTACTAGAACAAGGTCTGCTTTTAGAGAGCAAATTATACCTCCCATCTTCCATGGAGACATGTCCAATCTTTGGCTCCTGTCTGGTTCCTTCCGGGTCCCTCCCCTCCCCATGTCTCCTGTCCTATGACAGTTAGGCCTGAAAAGCATCTGACCACGGGGAAGGGAAGTTAGGGTCTTAGAGTCTCTCTTCCTGCTAAGCTGCTCTGTCCACCAGTACACACACACCCTTCCAACTGAGGCATGGCCAGTACTGTGTGGAAACCCCGCTCCCAACATGCTTTCAGCTTCCTCTGTCCTGTAAAGTACATGTTGTATCTCTAGCACTGGGCAGTAAACACTAGGAGGATAAAGCGTCATCTCATTCGCCGCTGCCACTGCCTGCAGTGCCTGGCACGGGAGTGACAGACACGCAGCACATGCGATGACATCAGCTGTGCAGTGCCTGGCATGGGAGTGACAGACACGCAGCACATGCAATGACATCAGCTGTGCAGTCCCTGGCATGAGAGTGACATGCAGCACATGCGATGACATCAGCTGTGCAGTGTCTAGCATGGGAGTAACAGACACACAGCACATGCGATGACATCAGCTGTGCAGTGTCTAGCATGGGAGTGACACACAGCTCATGCGATGACATCAGCTGTGCAGTGTCTAGCATGGGAGTGACACACAGCTCATGCGATGACATCAGCTGTGCAGTGCCTGACATGGGAATGACAGACACACAGCACATCTGATGACATCAGCTGTGCAGTCCCTGGCATGGGAGTGACATGCAGCACATGCGATGACATCAGCTGTGCAGTCCCTGGCATGGGAGTGACACGCAGCGCATGTGATGACATCAGCTGAAGTGAGAAAAGTGACACACTGGGCATTATCCCAATCTCCCTTCAAGCTGTTCGGTTTGGCTAAGGAGGGAAAAGAGTGATTCCTTTTTCCTGAGCCCACTCTATCCCTCCTCTCAGGAGCATTACCACCCCCAACGAAGCACAGCTTTGGTCTCTATGGGAGGTGGGGGTGGAGAGAGACAGAGACACAGACAGACAGACAGACAGACAGACAGAGACAGTCGGAGACACAGACAGACAAACAGAGACAGTGACAGACAGAGACAGAGAGAGAGAGAGAGACAGACAGACAGACAGACAGACAGACAGAGACAGAGAGAGACAGAGACAGTGACAGACACACACACACACACACAGACAGACAGACAGACAGATGGAATGTATTAGAGGAAGAACCTCTAAGCATCCACCACTCCCCTAAATTAGAACCTAAACAGCATCATAGGGCAAAAGCAGTGACACAGGATAAACTCGTGCTCATGGGTTGGCACATGGACCAGATTCCTGCCTACATTGTGCCAGGCACAGGGAAGAAAGGGTTGATAAGAGCCCTTCTCCTGGCCTCAGGGCCCCATGTGGACCTTGCAGAGTCAGCCAGGCTGCGAAAGGTAAGCAGGAGGAGAGAGAGGCTCTGGAAAAGCCCCGGCAGCAGGCTCCTCGGGCGGGCATCTCAAATCAAGATCTCTTGAAGTGAAGCAGAAGGACTTGAATTTTTTTCTGAACCTCCGAGGTTAACGCTGATTCACGGCAGGGTTGCCAGGCACTGACCTCTACCTCAGGCCTATCCCACAGACTTCTGCAGCCACAGAGAGGCTCTGCATCTGCTGTGTCAGCACCACCAGCCGAGTGTGTGTGAGCACCTGGACTGTGGCTAGTGAACTGAAGAATGAAATTTTACTTAATCCTTACTCATTCAAAATTAAAATGCAGGGCATGGTATATAGTTCATTTGGTAATTTGCCTGCCTAGGATGCACAAACCCTAGGTTCAATTCCCAGCACTATATAGAACCAGGTGTGGAAGTGCATGTCTGCTCTCTCAGGATTCAAAGAGTGGACCCTCGGCTCAGAGGTTAAGAGCACTCACTGGCTGATCTTCCAGAGGTCCTGAGTTCAATTCCCAGCAATCATATGGTGGCTCAAAACACCTATAATGAGATCTGGCGCCCTCTTCTGATGTGCAGTTGTACATGCAGATACAACATTGTATACATAATAAATATATATATATATATATATATATATTTTTTTTTTTTTTTAAAGTGGACCCTCAGCCAGCTGTGCTGGCACACACCTTTAATCCCAGCACTCGGGAGGCAGAGGCAGGCAGATTGCTGTGACTTTGAGGCCAGCCTGGTCTACAGAGCGAGTCCAAGACAGCCAAGGCTAACACAGAGAGACCCTGTCTCAAAAAAAAGTGGACCCTCAGCAACATAGCAAGTTCAAGCAAGGCCACGTGGAAGTTATTTATCAATCAACAAATAGGCTGCACATGGCTACTGATTGCTGTGTCAGACCACAAAATTCTAGCTGTCCCTAAATTCTATTTCCGATTCATTTATCTTATGTGCTTGAGTGTTTGTATATTTGTGTAGCTTATGTTTGTCCATTGTCCACAGAAGTCAAAGGAGAGCTTTGCTCCCCAGAACTGTGGTTATGGCCATTTGTGGGCTGCCATGTGGGCACTGGAATTTAACCCAGGTCCTCTGCAAGAACAAATGCTCTTTGCTGCCGCGTCAGGGCCTCCAGTTGCCACCCACCACGCCCCATTTCACTTATTTTTTAAAATGTAAGGCTAGGCTAGTCGTGGCAGTGCACATGTTTAATCCCAGCACCAGGGAGGCAGAGGCAGAAGCAGGCTGATCTCCAAGCTCAAAGGCTGACCTGATCTACAGAGTGCGTTCCAGGACAGCTGGGAGTACACAGAGAAACCCTGTCTCAAAAATAAAAAGTATTAGCCGGGCGGTGGTGGCGCACGCCTTTAATCCCAGCACTCGGGAGGCAGAGGCAGGAGGATCGCTGTGAGTTCGAGGCCAGCCTGGTCTACAAAGTGAGTCCAGGATGGCCAAGGCTACACAGAGAAACCCTGTCTCAAAAATAAAAAGTATTGCTGTGCGGCTGATGGGTACATGATTAGGTCAGCAGGCAGCACTTTTACCCAGATCCTTAGGGTTGTGTGGCAAATGCCTTTACCCAGCGCACGAGCCATCTGTACAACACTCAGTTTGATTTTAGATTTCACTTCTCATGATAACAGGTTTTGAATGTGTGTTTGTGCATATGTAAGCATGTCTAAATCTATATGTATGTACGTGCCTGTAGCGGTCAGAGGTTGTCAGGTGTCTTCTTCAGCTGCCCTCCCGTGTGTGTGTGTGTGTGTGTGTGTGTGTGTGTGTGTGTGTGTGAGAGAGAGAGAGAGAGAGAGAGAGAGAGAGAGAGAGAGATCGGGTGTATGTAGGTGTTCATGTGTGTGTGCATGCCTGTGTAGACCAGAGGTCAATGTCAAGTGTCTTCCTATAGTACTGTTCCTATTTTTGAGTTTATAGATAGTTTATAGATAGATAGTGCTCCCCTGGGTCTCTCAGTGAAAACAGCGCTCCTCATCCGGCTGGACCAACTGGCCAGCCAGCCCTAGGGATTCTGTCTCTGCACTGGGTCTAGGCCCATAGCAATTAGGCTCCTCCCCCTAAGGATATTTTTATCTGCACTGAGGAAACCTACTTGATTTAATTGATAAAAGTCCGGACAGCTGGATAAGGAGGACCCAGATCATATTGGAAGCACTGGGTGGGGGGCGGGGAAGGGTGTGACTCTCTCCTGAGTGCACTATCTTATTTGAAGTTAACCTTGGTGAGGAATAAAATGACTTTGCTGCTAGGAACTAAATTATGCCCCACAAAATTCATACGCTTAAGCCCTAATATTTGGAGATAGATCCTTTAAATAAATGAAGAAGCATTAAAGAAAGGTTAAATGGAATCCTGAGGGTGAAGCAATAATCCAATGATTGCTATCCTTTTAGGAAAGAAGAGGGGCACCACAGAGCCAGCCAGCCACTGGCGGAGGGCTGGGGGGGAGGGGCACGGGAAGTGAGGCAAGAGTACAGAAGCTGCTGCAATGAAGAAAGGTCTCGGCAGGGCCTGAGCTGCTAACCCTGTCATCTTGTACTTACAGTGGCCAGAATTAGGAGAAAATAAACTTCACTGTTTAAGTCATCCAGACTCTGTATTTTTGTTACAGTAACTGAAGGACTCTAACCAGTCTCTGACAGGTCACATTGGAGGACAACCACCCATAGGCAGGCCTTTGAGGCACCATGTTGGTCTCTACCAGCCAAGTACACCAGGTCAAACTTTCCTCTACACCTGCATAACTCTCACTACATGTTAATCCCCTCGCCTCCTACACCTTCCCCATCGCAGCATCGCCTTCCCCACTGCAGCATCACCTCCCCCACTGCAGCATCATCTTCCCCACTGCAGCATCACTTCCCCCACTGCAGCATCATCTTCCCCACTGCAGCATCATCTTCCCCACTGCAGCATTGCCTTCCCACTGCAGCACCGCCTCCCCCACTGCAGCATCATCTTCCCCACTGCAGCACCGCCTTCCCCACTGCAGCATCATCTTCCCCACTGCAGCATTGCCTTCCCACTGCAGCACCGACTTCCCCACCGCAGCATCGCCTTCCCCACTGCAGCATCGCCTCCCCCACGGCAGCAGCATCTTCCCCACTGTACCACCATCCCTAGTGCCCTCATTTCATTGGCTAACCTTTGGGCCCTCAGTGTCCCTCAGAAACCCGCCTTTCAGATTTGGGCACCAGCCCGTTGTCCTACAGGGAGGTGTAGAACCTTTAAGGACTGGATCCTTGAAATAAAGAAGTAGATCCTATTTGGAGGAAGTGAAGTCACTGGGTGTGTCCTTAGAGGGGACACCAGGACTCCAGCCCCTACCTCTTCTCTGAGGCAAGCAGGGTTCCTCTGCCACACATAACATGGATGGACTACACAACAGGGCAAAAGCAACACGGCCAAGTGACCACGGATTGGGAATGCGTAAATCATGAGTAAAAATAACCCTTTTCCAGACGCGGGATGTGGCTCTGTGATGGTGTGTGCCGGGATGGGCTCCTGCATCCGTGGGCTTTTCCCCTTTGAACATGACAATGCCCTCTTCTAAGCTCTGACCTTCCCAGTCTTCAAGGCCACCCCCACCAGAGCTCCTCCTCACCACCTCAGCTACACATGCAAGGGCGCAGCAGCAGCAGCAGCAGCAGCGTCACCTCCACAGCCTTCACAATGCTACCACGATCCATCCTTAGCAGCAGCTGCAGAGGCCAAAGGACCACGGCTTGTGATGGTGTGCTGCTGTGAGGTGGTTCTGACGATGACTACTTGGAGTCTGCACACACCCTACCAGCTGCGGAAGGGTCCCCAACATGATGCTGTCACCTCAGAAGCCAGTTGTACTTCTGACCAACGATCTATAAACTCGAGAATTCCCAGAGACCCTTTCAGCTTCAGTAATATGCAAAACAAAACACAGGGGAAAAGACAGTGTTTATTTATTACAATTTATCACAAATACAAATCAAGGGGTGTAGCTCAGTATAGAGTGGCACACACTTCACATCCACAAAGCCCTGGGCTCAATCCCCAGAACTCCAAAATGACACACAGAGCATGTGAGTGAGAGAAAGAATGTACAAACCAGCACCAACTACCTCAAAAGAAACTTACGTGTCATTCGTGTGTGTGTGTGTGTGTGTGTGTGTGTGTGTGTGTGTGTGTGTTCACCAACCAGCAAGCCTGGCAGGAATTTGGTGTCCAGAGGTTGAGATCACGCATGGGCCACATGGCAGAACTCAACCTCTGTCCTCGTCCCATCCTGGCGCTCAGGCTGAGTCCCAACCCTCAAAGCATGTGGCTGGGCTTCCTGCAGGGTTGGCCCACAAATTCTAGTATGCGCTGAGCCCCCAACATGAATAATAATGACTCTCCTATCACTGGAGACCCCTCAAAGATTTAGTCTCCCACTTAGGAGCTAAAGATGGCAATGTTTGCCAGGTGGTGGTGGCACACGCTTTTAATCCCAGCACTTGGGAGGCAGAGACAGGCAGATCGCTGTGAGTTCGAGGCCGCCTAGTCTACAAAGCAAGTCCGGGATAGTCAAGGCTACACAGAGAAACCCTGTCTCAAAAAACCCAAAAACTAAAATCTTGCTAATGCTTAAAATGCTGGAGATGATTTGTGTCCCAGGAGACCACGTCTCATTAAGGAGCTCCCGCTGTGGCTCACTTTCCAGCCCTTATCACAGATCACCCCACCAACCATTCAAGAGCCAGATGAGACACCCGCTTCCCCATCGACCCCAACAGTGCGCAGAGCCTGATGAACTTCAGACAGGCAATCGGAGGCCTCATACAGCCCTCTCCAAGCTACCTGAGAGAAGTTTTTGCAAACAGTAAATAGGTAAGAAAAGGGAGTGTCCTAAAAGCAGCATTTCCCCCACCTCAATGAGGTGCAGAAGGAAGGAGAAGAGGGAGCCCACACAAGAAGGCTTGAGAGTCTTTAATGCTTAGTCTGAAAACTCACAGGCTGCGTTTTTCACATCATTGGTCCTTCCTCAGCAGGAATGTAGGCAAAGGCCTGAGGAGTGGATGGAGAGCCCCAGCGCAGAGGGAGGCCAGCAGAAAGAGTGTAGTGAGTACCACGCGCCAGCTGTCTGCAAAGCACTCTGCAGTGTTACCTCAGGCAATCCTTACACCCGACACCAGTTCCAGGAGGCAGCGCCCCCATTTTTACAGAGGATCTTGAGGCATAGAGAGGTTGTTCATAAGCAGGGCAGGCAGGGTGGCACTCTTAATCCCAGCACTCAGTAGGCAGAGGCAGGCAGATCCTGTGTATACAATGAGTTCTGGGCCAACACAATGAGACCTTATTTAAAAATTTAAAAACAAGTATCAATAACAAAAACAAAACAGAGGGAGGGTTTTTTTTTTTAAACAAAAGTTTTGAGTTTGAGGTCAACCTGGTCTACAAAATGAGCTCCAGATCGGGGTCCACAAAGAGAAAACCTTAACCTTGAAAAACGAAAGAATAAAATAAATTTAAAAGTTCATAGGCCTTATGGGAGAAAAAAGGATGAAAATCTAAATTTTTCCTAGTCTACTACACAGAAGTCTCCCTCAGATCAAGCCTTGGTCTCCCTGAAGAAATTCACTGTTTTTGTTTTTGTTTTCTGAGACAGGATTTCTCTGTGTAACTTTGGCTGTCCTGGACTTGCTTTGTAGACCAGGCTGGCCTCAAACTCACAGCAATCTGCCTGCCTCTGCCTCCCGAGTACTGGGATTAAAGGCGTGCATCACCACCGCCTGGCAAAATTAACTTTTTTTTAAAAATTACTTATTTATTTACTCATTTTTGAGACAGAACCTAATGCATTCCAGGCTGGCCTTGAACTCCTGATCCTCCTCCTTCTTAGTGATGAGATTACAAGGGTATGCCAGGACACCTGGGTAAGAAGTTCGCTCTCAACATGATGTCTGTTCTGGTCCCAAGCCCTCTTGGGGTCTGCCAGAGGAGATTCTGGAAAGAGTGCCCTCTGGGTGGGGGAAGGGAAGTGTGGGGAGCACTGATAACGGAGGAGGCTGCACTCCATCTGTGTACACTGAATACATGTGTCGAAGCATCACACTGAACCCCCTCTAATATGTACAGCTAGTGTCAAAAAGGCTGAGGTAGATCAGTGTTCAAGAGCTTTCCCAGTGTACACAAGGCAGTGCCAACAAAAAAAATTCCTCCGAAACGGCAAATATGACCTCAGACACAGAGGCTCACAAGAAAATGCTCACCCTCTGCTGATGCTGTGCACAACCGGCCACTGTAGAAAGGGGAAAACAGCAGGAGAGCTGCCCACCCTGGGATCAGAGTCTGCCTGGCCATTAGAGGACAGCACAGCAGGCTGAAAGCACTGTTTCCTGCATTAGCGAGTGCAGCAAACCTTGTGTGCAGCCATCTTGCTGTGCAAGGCTGACTGGGGTCTCTACTGGGGACCTAGGCCTGGCCCTGGCATTCTTCCGTTAGCAGAGGCAACAGCCCCAACTCTTGGAGTCTTTCCCTGGCTGCTGCCTCCCAGCCCTTGTTGGCCTGTGGGCTTCGAGGAGAGGGGTGCAGGAGCCCCTCCACCTGCACCTCTGGCGTCAGCCCTGCCAGGGCTTTCCGTGCCCGCTGCTCGGCCAGACGCCCAACTCCCACTACCAGCCGCACCCCTAGCAGCTGCACCTGCCGGCAGAGGGCCGCGTCGCAGATCGCCAGAAGCTGCTCCCGCTGCTTGGCAGGCAGCTCAGCCGGGGTGAGGTTTCGTCCGCTGGGAGCCAAGAAAAGCAGAGGACACAGGTTGTGGACAAAGCAGTGCCGGAAGAAGACCTGGGGCTGTCCACAGAGGGTCCGGAAGAAGCCCCAGAATCGGGCTCCGCTCACCTCTGACTGTGGGCACTCCAGTCCCAGCACTGGTCGCTTGGGATGCTCTTGGGGAGGGGTCAGCACTGGGCCCCCAATGCCCAACCAGTCCCGGACCACATTCACTTCCCCAAAAGGTACCTGTGAGGGAAGGAGAGAGACACACATGGGATTTCGCCCTGGAGACCTGACCCTCTCCACCTACCGTGGTGATCTCGCCCACCCCCACCGTCACCCACGGCTCTGTGTTAAGGACTCTCTGCCCTGTGGTTTGCGACTGTTGGTTTTCTTTCGTCCCCCCCCCCCCCCCACTGTGGACTGTGCCCAGCAGAAACTGTGTGCCTCTACTTTCTCCAGGTGCTGGGGCCAAATATGGGCAGAACACTAGGGCATTTGGCCCTACAGAGGGCATGATTCTAATGCTGGTGACAGACAGATCGCCAGAGTGAAAGGAGACAGGGCAGGCTGACCGCTGATCTCTGGGCACCCTCCGAGCCTCAGGCCTCAGGCTGCCATTTCATCGATCATCATCGATCACCTTTCAGCACTCGGTTGGGGTCAATAAAAGCGATTGAGCCTCCTGCCCTGAGGCCTCTTTACCTCCCCCAGTTGCAGTGCACCCCCCTACTGAACCACAGTCACTCACCCTGATCCCTAAGGGGAAAGCAGGCAGCCCCTAAGCTTGGCCCTGTTCTGAACCTTTCCGAGACTGCGGGGTCTGCCAGCAGAATGCCCTGCGGCTCCTGCACCTTCATCCCACTCCCAGCCAACCTTCCTGGAGGACCCAGCAAACCCAGCCCTGACTCCAACCACACTCTAGGGACAAGGGAGATCCGGCAAGGTGAGGTATGGGGCAGGAAGGAAGGGCTCTCAGAGGCAATTAGTGGAGAGCTCGCAGGGGAAACGGAACTACCATTAGCGTGCTTGGTTAACTAGGCACAGAGAAGTGGGGAAGAGTGCTTGAGACCACAGGAGCCAGTGTGTGTGTCCTGCAGGGGATGGGGCAGGGGACCCACACATGTCCCAGGCAATTACACATCCCTCCTTCACAGCCCCAGACCCGCCCACCAGAGGAAGGCAGGCCTTTACCCCAGTCTGGGCCATGCCAAAGGGCCCTGGGTTCATGCCCAGGAAGAGCACTTCCTTGGGGCCTTGGCAGTAGCGAGTGACGTAGTTTTGGTGTGGCTCCCAAGCATAGTCCACTGGGTTGTAGATGACACCCACAGGCTCTGGAAACTGCAGCTGGCTCAGCTCAGCATTGAGCCGAAGCTCCTCTTTCAGGAAAGCCTCAGCCAAGCTTCCGGTGCAAGACAGAGGCTCCGTCAGGGCACCTGAGGGCTCATGGGTAGGCCCTGGTGGAAAAGTCTGGGGCACAGCCATGCTGCTGTCACCTGGAAAAGAAGGGGACAGCGTTTCCTTCAACCTCAACCCAATGTTAGGCTCTGTACTAGCTGGGGGCTCCTACTATCATTTCCTGGCCTTTGCTCCGGGAGTCCAGACCCACCCTCTTCCTGATAGTTAAGAGCTCGCTACATAGTTACAGTTACTTGTCTTGTTTCAACAAAGTCCCTCACAGGCAAATGGAGGAAGGATTTATCCCAGCTCACAGAGGATACAGGTTCATGGAAGTGGGCCATGGCTGCAGGAGTCATAGTAAAGACTCAGAAAGCAATGAACGCCTGCATTCAATTAGATCTCTCCCTCTCTCTCCCTGAACACCACCACCTGCCTTGGTTTTATGAGACAGGTGCTCACTATGTAACCTCAGCATGCTGACCAGGCTGGCCTTGAACCCATAGACATCCTCCTGTCTCTACGTGGGATTAAAAGTGTGTGTTACCAAACCTGGCTAGAGTTCTCCTTTTTATGCTGTGCCGGCTTGGATTTTTGGTTGTGGGTTTTTGTTTGTTTGTTTGTTTGTTTGTTTTGATTTTTTCAAGACAGAGGTTCTCTGTGTAGCCTTGGCTGTCCTGGACTCACTTTGTAGACCAGGCTGGTCTCAAGCTCACAGAGATCCACCTGCCTCTTGGGATTACAGGCGTGAGCCACTTGCTGCCTAGTTTTTAACGTCAACTTGACATGAGCTAAAGTCATGTTGGAAGATGGATCCTCAACTGAGAAAACATCCCCCACCCCTGAGCTGGTGGTCCTGGGTGCTATCAGAAAGCAGGCTGAGCAAGCCAAGGGGGGAGCAAGCCTGTGAGCAGCACCCCTTCACGGCCCTGACATCCTTGATGATGGACTGTGACATGAAACAGCAAGCTAAAACAAACCCTTCCCTCCTTTAGTTGCATTTGGTCATGGTGTTTTGTGCCAGTAATAGAAACCCTAAGACAGTCCACGGCCCCGAGAGCCCATGGTACCACACGCACACAGTACAGGTTCTCTCACCTCAATTAGCCCAATTTAGAAAGTCTTTCATGGGGCTGGAGAGATGGCTTAGAGGTTAAGAGCACTGAATGCTCTTCCAAAGGTCCTGAGTTCAATTCCCAGCAACCACATGGTGGCTTCACAACCATCTGTAACGTGATTGGATGCCCTCTTCTGCCTGCAGGTGTACATGCAGACAGAGCACTGTATACATATATAAATAAATAAATCTTTTAAAAAAGAAAAAAGGAAAAGAAAGTCTTTCACAGACACACCCAGAGACTCGTCTTCAAAACCATTCCAGATCCTATCACATTGGCCTAGATATTACCCACAATGGTACCCATCCCAAGCCTTCCACCAGCCGAGGCCAGAGCCAACGGTTCTTAGGCCACGCTGAGCACACAGCACATTTTCTTTCTTCCTTTTCTCTCTCTCTCTCTCTCTCTTTTTTTTTTTTTTTTACCTCCAGTGATAAATTAAACCCGAGCTATTGACCATGCTAGGCAAGTGCTCTACAGTCCTAACCCTTCCCATGTTTTGATGGGGATGTCTCACTAAGTGACTCAAGCTGGCCTTTAATTTACTCTAGCCTAGGTTGGCCTTGAACTCGTGATCCTGTTGCCTGCCTCAAGCCTCTGAAATAAGTGGGATTTCAACCTGCACAATCAGGCACGGTTATCTAGTATATTTCTTTTCTCTCTTTTTTTGTTTTTGTTGTTGTTCTGTTTTGTTTTTCCGAGACATGGTTTCTCTGTGTAGCCTTGGCTGTCTTGGACTCAGTTTGTAGATTAGGCTGGCCTTGAACTCACAGAGATCCTCCTGCCTCTGTCTCCCTGGAGTGCTGGGATTACAGATGTGTGCCACCAGGCCTGGCTGACATTTCTTTTCCTTAAGAAAAAAAAATGTGGGGCTGGAGAGATGGCTCAAAGGTTAAGAGCATTGTCTGTTCTTCCAAAGGGCCTGAGTTCTAAGTTGAATTCCCAGCAACCACATGGTGGCTCATACCCATCTTTGGTGAGATTTCGTGCCCTCTTCTGGAGTGTAGGAACACATGTGGGCAGAATACTGTATAAATAATAAATAAATCCTTTTTTTAAAAGTGCCAGGCATTTTGGTAATGCCTTTAATCAGCACTTCAGAGACAGGTGGATCTCTGTGACTTTGAAGGCAGCCTGGTCTAGATAGTAAATTCAGGGCTATGTCGGAGACTATCTCAAAGAAATGCCTCAAGCCTCCAGGTGGTGGTGGCACACACCGTTAATCCCAGCACGCAGGAGGCAGAGGCAGGGAGTGAATTCTGAGGCCAGCCATGTCTACAGAGTGAGTTCCAAGACAGACAGGCCTACAAAGAGAAACCCTGTCTCAAAAAAAACAAAATCAAAACCAGAGCTGGGCATGGTGGCACACGCTTTTAATCCCAGCACTCGGGAGGCAGAGGCAGACAGATCTCTGTGAGTTCGAGGCCAGCCTGGTCTACAAAGAGAATTCTAGGACAGCCAGGGCTATTTCACAGAGAAAGCCTGTCTCAAAAAAACAAAAGAAAAAAGAAAGAAAAGAAAAAGGAAAGAAACCACCAACAACAACAAAAAAAACCCCACAACACCTCCCCCCAAAAGAAAAATATTTGTCTTTATCTGTGTGTATGTCTCTGTCTACCTGTCTGCCTGCCTGTCTGCCTCTCTCTCTCTCTCTCTCTCTCTCTCTCTCTCTCTCTCTCTTGCTCTCTCTCTCTCTCTGTATGTGTGTGTCCGCGCGCACGTGCTACATATGTGTGGGTACAAGAGCAGAACACACTCTTAGCCACTAGGTCATCCTTACCCCCTTCCTTACGTATTTATTGAGATAGGGTCACAGGTGCCCAGACTGGTCTCAAGCTTGCTACGTAGCTGCTGATGGTCAGAAACTCCCGATTCTCCTGCCTCCACTTCTAAAGTGCTGGGATTACAGCTTGCACCAAGCCAGGCTACACCGTCAGGATACATCTATGGCATCCTTTCTCTCCAATGTCATCCTTAATTTAAAAAAAAAAAAAAGCCGGTCCAGCCAGGATGAGCGTGTCCTGGAAATACTGAGCTGACGGATGAGATGCAGGTGCACAGCCACAGCCCAGAGACTTGAGAGGGCTAATTACAGCGTCTTCCAGGTGGTGAGCAATTGCTCTACGCCAGGTACACATCATTGATCTCCATAACAACCCCATGAGGTGGGTACTATTGCTCCCAAGTTACAAGCCAGGAGACTGAGGCTTAACGAGATCAAGCAAGCTGCCTTAGGGTCATGCAGTTAGCAAGTAATGAAGCTGGGATTTGAACCCACACTATCTGACTCACGCTATGCTCTTAACCACCCATGCCATCTTGCCTTAGATGGTTTTATGGGCACCCTACTAATTCTACAAGCCCCTAACCCCAGGCCAGCCCAGCTTATCTCCCACACTCAAGAATCCTCAGAGGTAAGTGGGATGATTACTAGACTCTGAATAGACTCTTACAAGCTACGCAACCATGGCCAGAGAGCTCTGGGCTTTCACATCTGAATACGGGGCATCATAATAATACCCACTTCATAAAGCTGTCTATAAATGGGGAGAGGGGAAGGGACTCAGCAGCAAGCCTTCTAAGCTGCAACAGCTGTTCTTTCTCACACGCCTATGCACACCCAGGGCTCGTCGCTGGCCATCCCGCTCACTTTCAAAATGTTTCTCCTAACCCCCAACTCCCAACACTTTGCCCAGGTCACTTCTACCAACCCAACCTAATACGATCCCCGAGGTAACCAGGACACCAACCGCCGCCAGCCAGGAGGGCGACCCGGTTCATGCTCATCCTTCAAGGTGCAGCTCAAACCATCTCCTTGGTGCTTTGCCTCTTCAGTGTACCAGGACATTCCTCAGAGCCCAGCCCCGCCCCCACAGCTGGGATTATACAATGTGGAAGGCTTGGCCCCCAGCTGGCGGCACTATCGAGAGATGGCTCTATGAATGAGGATGCTAACTTCATAGGCTATTGGGCATGAGGCCTAGTTGGAGGAAAGTAGGGTCTTTGAAGGGTGTATCTCGGCCCTGGTCCCCTCCAGCCACCCACTGCTCTGTTTCCTGGCCAACAGGCTACGAGCAGCTTTGCCCTGTACCCACCTTTCCATCATGGGTGCCCTGCCTCAGCACAAGCCACTGGGGACTGGACCCTCTGAGAGTGTGAGCCAGGGTTACCTTTCCTCTCTCGTGCTCTTCTTCTCAGGGATCTATCACAGCAATAAATCCCGACAGACCGCACACAAGGAGGCTGGCTGCGAAGCCAAGACATAAGTGTCTCAAACAATGCGTGGTTCGCACGCGCAGGTGGAAGCTGAGAGCCTCGGGGTGCTGCCAAAGTTAGTGGCTTCTTCATGACTTCACCCTTTGCCTCCCCCAACCGGAGCCAGGGAGACCAGGGGCCAGGCTCTGTTCCATTCCCTGCCACACCTACAAGATCCTAGAAATTATTAGGTCATTAACAATCCCTGCCCTATTCTTTCCGTTTCTACTTCGTCAGTCTTGTTTAAAGCCACCTTCAGGGCCAGGCGGCGGTGGTGCACGCCTTCAATCCCAGCACTGAGGAGCCCAGAGGCAGGTGGATCGCTGTGAGTTCGAGGCCAGCCTGGGCTACAAAGTGAGTCCAGGACAGCCCGGGATATACACAGAGAGACCCTGTCTCAAAAAACAAAAATAAAAAAATAAAAAATAAACAAAGCTACCTTCAAACAACGAGTTTTTGTTTCTCTGTGTTAGGGAGAGAGCCCTGGGGCCAGACAAGGACTTTCCTACTGAGCCGCCCTGATCACTGAACCATCCGTGATGGAGCCCGCAGCCCCAGTTATGACAGTGTGACAGTTCTCTGTCACTAAGCTGCATCACCCGCTGCTGCCTGCCTCCTCCTCCCCTTTTCTTTTCAACTTTATCTTTAAGTTACGTGTTCTGAGACAAAGTCTCACTACATGGCTTTGGCTGTCCTGAAACTGAAGATGTAGACCAGACGAACCGCAAACTGGCAGCATCCTTCCCGCCTCAGTCTCCTGAGTGCTAGGATTACCTGCATGTGCCACCACACCAGGCCAGAAATATTTAACTGATTTGTCCACATGGGCTCCCAGAACATTCTGGAAAACTGAGGATGGTGTGCTGAACTTGGTTTTCTGGGACCTTGCTTCGCAGTTCCCTGTGCAGGACCAATATTAGAAAAAGCAGCAGTCGTGATCTCTCTCCGGTCTGACACAGACCTGCTGTTTGCTGAAGACAGCAAGGACGGACATACAGAAAATGGACAAACAGAAATCATTAAGACTTTGTTTTCACTATTCAATTGTTTTTTGTTTGGTTGGTTGATTGGTTGGTTTTGTTTGTTTGATCTTTTTTTGGTTTTTCGAGACAGGGTTTCTCTGTGTAGCCTTGGCTGTCCTGGACTAACTATGTAGACCAGGTTGGCCTCAAACTTACAACGGTCCGCCTGCCTCTGCTTCCCGAGTGCTGGGATTAAAGGCGTGCGTCACCACTGCCCGGCTCACTATTCAATCGTTAAAGCCCAGTCTGACAGCAAGTACCACAAGCTAAAAGTCAGCTGACTTGAATTCTAGTCCTGGTTTATTTCCTCTTAACATTTATGTATTTACTGGGGACAGAAAGTGTGCCGTATCACACGTGTGGTCATAGACAACTTTTGAGAGCTGGTTCTCTTCTTCTTCTGTCAAGGCTCTGAGGATCGAACTCAGGTCATGAGGTTTGGCAGCAAGTGCCCTCCCAGCCGAGATACCTAAGAAGACTCTCCTTCATTTTAAGGCTCTTCTCTATAGGAGCCACATAGTCCACCAACTTACCACCAGCTGATGTTTATTTTTAAATATTTATGAGTCCCTTACATATCGGTCTCCTAAATGAATAATGTAAAACAGGCTTAATTAAGGGAAGCCAAGAACTGAGAGGGCAGATAAACATGCTGAAATACAGTATAATCTGAGCTTTACTATCCTGGACAAAACATTAGGAGCTCTAAGGAGACACCTGGTGGTTCCACCTAAAGTCACCAACGGCCATAAGCTTTATGCTGCAACTCAGTGGAGTGGCTACCAAGGATGTATGAAGCTTTGCGATCAATCCCCAGCACTGCAGCCAGGTGTGGAGGCGCATGCCTATAAGCCCAGCACTCAGGAGGTAGAGGCAGAAAGATGAGACGACCAAGAGCGATCTCCCATAACAAGGGTTAGACCAACTTGGACTATGCGTTTTCTTTTCTTAAAAAGAAAAAAAAAAAAAAAAAAAACCCAAAAGCTTAAGAAATGTATCACACATGTCAAAATACATTTAAAAGCAAAGGGCGACACTGGGATACATATGGTCAGTGGTAAACTGCATACCTCTATGCAACCTTTGTGAAATTAACTCCAAGAAGTTTAACAGAATCCAGCCCACACTGGGGTACAAAGACGGCTCAGCCATCAAGAGCACTGGCTGATCTTCCAATGGTCCTGAGTTCAATTCCCAGCACCCACAAAGCGGCTCACAACAATCTAACTGTAATCCTATAGGATCCAGTGCCCTCTTCTGGTGTGCAGACAAAACACCCATATGTGTAAAATACATGAATAAATAAACCTAAAATAAAAACAAGAACCCAAGCCACTAGCTAGCCCCTGCCCGTTGTAGGCGCTTCAGGAATCCACAGGATTCCAATCAAAATAGCGCTGCAGGGTTCACAGGGGTCCCTGTAAGTCCTCGGCGTCGCAGCGCCAACACCCCTCGGGAGCCCCGCGAGCCCCCTCCGCCCAGCGCATAGATGCAGCCCCACTACGCCCTCACCTGCACCGGCTTCCCTTGCAGCTTCCGCTTCCTTTCTTCGTTCCGGCGAGAAGGACACTGGGAGTCGTAGTCAACAGCATTTAAATAAGGAGAATGGCTAGCAGTGTCCGCTTCCTCCGGAAATGCCAGATCCCCGGAAAGCTCGCTACAGGAGCTCCACGGGTCGCTGGGGATTGTAGTTTAATAATGTGATTTAAATTAAGACGTCACAACCATCTGGACTCTCCAGCCATCTCCAATCCTTCACCCACCAGAGACCCTTTTTAGCCCGCCTGCTGCCCCAAGTTATGAGGAAAGCCCTCTGTGCAGTTGCCTGAGCCTGAAGTGGTTCTACAGAGAAGCTTCTGAGAGAAGCCGCAAGAGACGGAAAGATCTGAGAGCCAAGGCTCTCAGACAAGTCTCCCACGATGCCTGAAGGCAGAGGGTAGACACAGCCCAGTCTGCAGGGGCAGAACTGGAAGCCAGTATGGCCGGTGTGGTGGTGCATACCTGTAATCCAATGACTTGAGTGGCTGAAGCAGGACCATCAGCTGAAGGCCAGTCTGGGCTACACAGTGAGGCCCTGGAGAGAGAGCCTTGCTCAGTCACTTGTTCCACTGGGCTCTGAAGAGGTTGGGTGCTGCCCACTCAGATTGAATCGCCCAGGAGAATTCTCCCGACTTGGTGTGCCAATTCAAACCTCAGATGTTTGTTGTTTACCAACTCTGGGTGTCCCTTAGCCCACATAAGTGGACATATAACAATAGCCACTGCGCCGGGTGTGGTGGTGCCTCACATCTTTAATCCCAGCACTCAGGAGGCAGAGGCAGGTGGATCGCTGTGAGTTCGAGACCAGCCGGGTCTACAAAAAGTGAGTTCAGGACAGCCAAGGCTGCACAGAGAGACCCTGTCTTGGAAAACAAACAAACAAACAAACAAACACAGCCATTGCATATCCCACCTTTCCAAATTCTCCTACTATAGTCTACCCACGAAACCTTCCCCAACAACTCCTAACCCCCAAACGCACCTGACTATCTGTCTCCTCCGCACTGACTTCCAAAGCTGTTCGGTTCCTGCTTTATTCCTGGCCATCTGGATGCTTCTGCGTGCTGACTGTGGAATCTTTTATACAGATAGTTATCTTTTGGGTCCTCTGCCTCCTCCAACACACATGTCTGAGAAATCCAGGGTTCTCAACGCTAAAGTAAGGTCCCCCAGCAGCTGTTAGGGAAGAAAACCAGTGTGCCCAAAACACTATCCCTTTGCCAAGACTGTTCTAGCGTCCCATGAACAGATAAAAGCAACGGGTGCAGCTGCTATGACCTCCAGCATAGAGGTGAGGAGCCACCTGCATCCCCACGACACCAGAGACTGCCCGTTGTCTGCTGAGCTATAGCGTGCAACAGCCTCTTCCCTCTGAGTCTTGCCCCTTTTCTGCTGTGCAAATCTAGATTTGTCACTTGCCTCTTGCATGGCTTTCTTTCTGTCGCTAGCCGTCTCTCTCTTCCCCTGGGTGTATCTCAATGTCTCTGCTTCCTCTGCAATAAGTGAAAATAAACTTCTGTTTCATTATTTGTACATTCTCCTTTCTCCAAACAAAAATGAGGGAGGAGGGACTTCACCATAGTGGTCGTCTCATTATTTAAGGAGCCTGAGAGCAGGCTGGACCTATGGCTCAGCAGTTAAGAGCACTGACTGCTCTTCCAGAGGACCCAGGTTCAATTCCCAGTACCCACACGGAAGCTCACAACTGTCTGTAACTCCTGTTCACACAAATGTATGTCCAGTCAAAACACCAATGTACATCTTTTTAAAAATCCTAAGAACCTGGCCTGGAGAGGTGGCTCAGCGGTTAAGAGCAGTGTCTTCTGGCCTGCAGGGGTAATGCAGACAGAGCACTCACATACATAAAATAAATAAATCTTTAAAAAAAAAAGGGGGGGGGAGGGTCTAGAGAGATGGCTCAGAGGTCAATTCCCGGCAACCACATCGTGGCTCACAACCATCTATAATGAGATCTAGGGCCCTCTTCTGCTGTTAAGGTGTACATGCAAGCAGAACAGTGTATAAAAAATAAATCTTTAAAAAAATAAAGAAAGAAAAGAAAAGAGATTGACGGAGGGACAGAAGAAATTAATTATAGGTCCCACCATCCTTTTAGATACCCCTGCCCCCCAGGATCTCATCTTGGCTGTCCAGGAACTCACTATGCAGACCAGGTTAGCCCCAAGCTCAAAGCTCTGCCTGACTCTGTCTCCTGAATGCTAGGACTAAAAGCCCATGTGGGCCACCACCCCAAGGCCAATTATTTACAACAACCCCTCAGCACCCACGTTGGCCTCAGGCAGAACAACAGTCAGTAAAGTGAGTAACTGGAAAACAGGCTACAAAATGCCCCCACATGCCTGGCATGGTGGCTCTTGCCTTTAATGCCAGCATTCAGTGAGCTGAAGAAGACAGATCTCTGGAATATATAGTGAGACCCTCTCTCAAAAACAAACAAACAAACAAAAAACCCAACCAAACAAACAACAAAACAAAAAAAGATGCTCACCACCTAATGTCCACTTCTGTAGAACTGAGCGGCTTTTCTGTCCCTATGAGCCCACTGACTCCTGGAAGCTCAGAGCAAGTCCCAAGGGAAAGAGAAACAGGTGCAGGCAGTCACCTTGAACTGCTAATGCTGACCCCTGTGAGCCATTACACACCCCATCTTTCCAAGTTCTCCTAGAACAGTTTGCTTAGGAAGCCCTCCCCAAAAGTCCTTCTCTCTTTCAGAAATCGTGGGCTTAGAGCTCTGCTGGAGGAAAGATGCTTAGAGATGAGACCCAGAGACTTCCCAGAGATGAGAGGTGGGCGTAGCCCTTCCCTAGTCTCCTGGCCCTCCAGAAGCCTTCAATCTACAGGCTGACAGTGGTTCATGGCCTTGAGAGGCAGGGGGGACAGTAGATCCTGGCCATGGCTCAGGAGGAGCTAGCAGGTGTGCCCTGGGCTTTAGAGAGGCCTCTGAGGGCCAACAGCTGCTACTCAGCCTGCAGAAGGGTTAATTTGCTTTCTTGTTTCCCTCGGATTTCCCCAGGCTACGGGAGCTGTGTTGGGCCACGAGTGCCATCTATTGGCTGTTGAGGGAGCTGGTTCTGCCTTGCTGAGATTTTTAGGCCAGGCAGCCCTTCCCTTCCCTTGCAAAGGACCTCCGTGGCTGCACAAAGCTAAAATTGCCTATTGGATGAATGCAAGCCACGTTTCCCCCTCTCTGGGTACCAGGTGTCACCTGGCCACTTCCCTGGGAAACTCCAAAGGACTTTCTGGGGCTTCTCTCCACGCTCTGATCCCCTCTTTCCCAGCCAGGTCAGCAAACATGAGGGAACATCAGAGTGAAAACTGATAGTCTGGAACTGGGGCTAGATCTGCAGGCATGATCTTGGCTTACAGATGGGGACCTCAGGCAGGTTACTTCACTTCTCTGGGCCTCGGTTATCCCAGCTGTAAAATGGTACAATCCTTGAAATCTCTATGTCTTTCACAATAAATTAACTGGCAAGGTGCTTTATTAAGCCCTGGCCCAGAAGGGGCCCCGTGTGAAGGTTAGTCCTTGTTGCTATGGCTACAGGCAGGCCTGCAGGCAGATGCTGGACCGAGCCCTCCACCTCATGGCCAGACACAAAGGCACAGTACTAGCCAACTCATCCGCCCCCCCCCCCCAGAGTCCATCAGAGACCACACCCTGCCAGAGTTAGGATGAGCCCTGGGAGTCAGTGGTCCCCCCCCCCCCCCGAGAGTCCATCAGAGACCACACTCTGCCAGAGTTAGGATTTGCCCTGGGAGTCAGTGGTCCCCCCCCCCCCAGAGTCCATCAGAGACCACACCCTGCCAGAGTTAGGATTCGCCCTGGGAGTCAGTGGTCCCCCCACCCCCACCCCGAGAGTCCATCAGAGACCACACTCTGCCAGAGTTAGGATTCGCCCTGGGAGTCAGTGGTTCACAGTGCCCTTCAGTCTCCAAAGGTCGGGAGGACATTAGAAGAACCATCAGAAAAAGGAAGGGTTTCCAGTAGAGACGAAGGAAGGAGGGCAGGGCATAGCTCAGTGGTGAAGTACAGATTAGCACGCACACACTGGGTCCCATGCCAGTGTACACACACACACACCACTGAAAGACAATGAGGAGAGATTAGCAGGCACATAAAATGCCCTTCTTGCTGGGTATAGCTCCATAGACCTGTAATGTCAACACTGGAGACTGAGGCAGGAAGATCACAAGTTTGAAACCAGCCTGAGCTATGCAGCCAGACCTTGTATAAAAGAAAAAAGAAAAAGAAAAAGAAAGAAAAGGGGAGGGGTTAGACTGGCAGGGTGCCTTAGCAGGTAAAGGACTCCAGTCCACATGGTAGAAGGAGAGGATGTCTTCTGGCCTTTATATGTGTAGTGGCACATGATCACACATTCATAAATAAATAAATGCCAAGCAGACACCAAACCCACTAAATGTCCTGCTTTGGGGAAGAGGAGGGCAGGGTGTGTGTGTGTGTGTGTGTGTGTGTGTGTGTGTGTGTGTGTAAGCATGTGTGTAAAGCCAAGGCTACCCTTGACTCTGGCTCAGAAACCTCAAAGGTTGATCAGCCTGCAAAGGCATCTGTTACAGGACTGTCCAGTTCTTCCGGGAGTTAATCTATAGATGCTGCCTGCAGGTGCCCAGGCTCCAATTCCCAAGCAGGGAAGCTGAGTTCATATCAAGCCAATTCCCAGCCTCTGGTCTCTATGTCTGCCTTCCTCTATCCTACAGAGAAATAGGTATGGAGATTTCCCCGTGTGGTGAGACGGTAGAAATGTGGACGTCCATTAGCTAAAGCTTTACTCTGACCCTCAGTCCCAAACCAACAGAAAAACCCACTTAACTGAAGGCAGGTGGCAGCTTCCTAATCTTGCAGCTCAGATGCCCGGCTCCTGGCTCTGGATGCATGGGTACCCAGGAGAGGGGTGGGCAGCTCGAGAGCTGATGTGCATTGCTTACTTGGGAAGCAATTATTGGAGGACCCGTCAGCTCAGTGAGGTTCGCTTCTCACTAATCGGATTTCATCCGAGCCCCAGGCTGGGGGAGGGGGATGCTGAGTAATTTGGCTGGATGCAGTGGTGGAGTGGGAGAGGTTGGGAGCCTCGTAATCTGTCTGAGTGGTGTTAGAGCTGTTCAGACCAGTTATCCTGAGGGGACCACACAGACATCAGACAGACAGCATTTGGGGCGGGGGTGGGGGACTGATGCCCAGGTCTTGGAATGAGAAAAATGGACATCAGATTTCGATTTTTGCAGACTGAGAGCATCTCCCACGCTTGAGCCGAGCAGAGCAACTAGGAAAGGAAGGAGATCCAGGCCGGAAACAAGGCCACAAAGCCAAGTGAGAAGGTGTCCTGTGACCCAACATGCCACCTAGCCATCACCCTGACCCCTGACTGTGTCCACAGCCGCGGGATACAAAGGAAGACTTGAAGGCCATACTTATCCCTGTTCTCTCACAGCCTTCTCCCACATCCCCCTTCTTTGGCTCCGTCCCATGTAGTACTCTCCAACGCCCCCATACCCCCCTACACACACACACACACACACACACACACACACACACACACACACACACACACATGACCCTCTCCTCACCTCTATACTCCACTCCACGGCTTACAGAACAGTGTTGGGAAGCCAGCAGGAGAGGCTGAGCTCTGCTGAGTCTCCTCCCACACCAGACACCCCACGGAAGTGCTTCAGGAGGGCTCCCAGCACTCCCGGTCCAGCACTTTGACTTTCTCATCCTCAATGCCACCACCCTCTGGCCTGGAATTATTCCCATATCCCAAGACCCCCTATGGGAAAGATTCCCCTTTGCCTGTATCCGGCTGGCAACCCTTGGAACCGATAGTTCAGCCTGTCTGGTGGAGCTTTAGGGCTTATGGCTCTGCCAGCCTGTGTGTGTCCCTGGAGGTTGGCACTTGCTTCTCTCCAGGGTGTCTAGTGACTCCCCGTGCGGGGCTGGGGAGCCCTGGCTGAGCAGCTTCCAGGTCCTGGGTTCTAACCCCCACAAGGAAGAAAGAAAATAACAGAGTAGGCAAGGTGGCACACACCTGCAGTCCAGCAGGGAGGCTGGAGGCAGGAGCTTCAGGTGCTCAAGGTCATCCTCCTCAGCTACAACGGGAGTCTGACTCCAGCTCGTTAAGAAACAAAGTATCAGAGCGGACTTGTGATACATGCTTGCCACCTATGCTGAGCTGACACTCCACCTGTCAGAGAGGACGCCAGGCCCAGGCACCAGGGACCTTCTGCTCCTTGTCCAGTCTATCAGCGGCCTTTCCCAACACTCCCTGTCACTCCGGCTGGTACCATCTTGCCCCCACCCTTACCCCCCCCCCCGCAGCCAGGATGAAGAGGGAGCCCAGGCACCCCGGGGCACCAGGCGGAACCGGATGCAAACCCTCCCCAGCCTTCCCCGGGGAAGGAGGACGCGGGAGCGGCGGGCCCCCGCAGCAAAAGCTCCCTTGCATACATTTGCATGCGATTTGCATGTGATCAACTTCACGTTCAAAGCCTGCCCCTCGCCCCGTGCGGGCGGGCCACCCCGCACATCCTCCGGGGTGCGGCCTGGGTCCCCGCGCCCCCGCGCCGGCCGGGCCGCGCAGCCGCGCGTCTCGCGGAGGATCCCAGCCCATTGAGGCCGCTGATTGATGGCGCTGCCCTCCGCGTGAACCCGCCTTTAATACCGAGGAAGTTATGAAACCGCCATACATCAGCGCCCGCCGCCCCGCCCGGCCGCCGCCCCGCCCGCCGGCTCCTCTTCAAAACCTCATTTGGGCTCCGGCCGCGGGGCTCGCAGGGAGTGGGGGTGGGACCCCGCGCCCCCCACGGCTGCATCTCCGGACCCATTTAGAACTGCTGACATTTTATCTGCGTTCCATACATCACTCCGTCCCCAGCAGACATCTCTCAGCGAGCGGCGGGGAGTCGGGGTGGGGGGGCTGGCCGGGGTCCTGAGCTGAGGATGGGAGGAAGCCGGGTGGAGGTGGGGAGCCGCCCATGACCGCGCGCCCCTTCCCCACCTAAGAGCTTCTGCAGGTGGCAGCCTCACAGGGGTTGTGTCCTGTGCAAGTCCCTGCTGCCTTTTCTTGGGGCGACTAGGTTTTGTCGTCCGTCCTCCTGATGCAGAGTATAATGGTGGTCGTTTAACCTCTTTGGTTAACCTCTATGGACCACTTCTAATATTTGCTGCACCTCTCTTCGGGGAAGTCCTTCTGGCTATCTAACCATTGTGCCTCATGCTTCATTTTCTTCTTGTTTCGTCTTTGGAAGATAAGAGAGCCATGCCGCCTCTCACATGCTTTAAATCCTTTGTTAGATACAATGCCCGAGCAGTCCAAGTAAAGCCACCGGCCCACGCTCTTGAGTTTTGCAAGCATGATAGAAGACAGACGGCTGGGCCATCCTAGAAAGAAGAAAATGGAGACCCGAACTGGAAACAGGCTAGGACCCAAGGCGCCGACGCACAGCGGAGGGACAGACAGCGGGGTCTGGACCAACAGACAGCGGGCAGAGGAAGAAAGGGGGATGGGAGAGAAGCGAGCAGACAAAGAAACACACAAAGCTCTGGACAGACAAAGGGACTGTAGCTGGGGACAGGCAGACAGCCACGAGGCAGAGACAGCTGCACGTCCGCCGGCAGGCACGTGAACCAGTCCTCCCGCCTGCCCATGTCACTCAAGGCTCTGCAGGAATGTGACCGGGGTCTCTTGGGTACTTGGCTCTAGTCTGCGTCTCTCTCATTCTCCTGCCTCCGAGCTCACCACGCCTGCCCTTCGTTCCCCCCTATCTGTGACCCCGGTCCAGTCACCGCACCTCGTGACTTGCCCTTCGCCCTAGCTCATGGAAACAGACATTTCTATGAGCGTGGGGAATCTCCCAGACTCCCCAGTGGAGGAAGGCTCAAGGCACATTCTAGGCTGGAGAAGGCCGAGGCAGCCCAGCAAAGCTGCTAGGATGCGCGGGTGTGGCTCCTCCAGGCCCAAAGTGTGGGTGTGGCCGGCGCATCATTTGCATCTCATTTACATGTAGCAGTTCCCAGTCCTCCCCCTCGGACTCTGCAGTGCACCCCCACCCCACCCCCACCCCCGCCTTGGACTTCAGCTAGGCCCCAGTGACACTGGACGTGAGAAAGTCGCCCAGTGGAGTCTAGGGGAGTCACTGCGCACTGCAGCACAAGTCACCGTTGCGCGGGTTAAAGCCACCCGGCCCCAGGAGGCCCTGCCAATCCCAGGAGCCCGGGCTATGACGATCCCTGACCCCTCCCGGGCCCTCAACTGTTTAGCCCAACTGCAGCCAGCCTCTTCCATGCTGAAAGGCCCCTTTAAAACTGTCTGTCTTGTCACCAGAGGATGGCACAGGGCTTTCACAGCTTATAGACCAACTCATGACGATCTCGCAAATAGAACTGTTTTCTCCCTTTATGAACCTGGCAAACTCCAGCGCATTCCTCAAAACCCGTTCAACAGTCACCTCCCCTGAGAAGCCCTCCCTAACGTTCCTCCTCAACAACAACACCCTCAGCACTAGGCAGGAGCCACACATACTGTTCAACCTTCCCCAGAACACACCACTTAAGAGACACGGCTCAGATCTCCTTAGCATTCCAAGTACCCAGCAGGGGCGCACCCCAGGAGAGGTCTGGAAGGAATAGCAACCCCGGAAGCCAGGACCAGGCTGGGGTCCTGGGTGCACGAAGGACGCCTTCTGCGTTCCCAAATGGTCCCTTTGCATATAGAGCATGGAAGGGCAGGACCGGGTGGAGGGAAAAAACTAGACCCTGGAAGGGAGGGTCGTAGGGGGAGGCACGGAAAAGTAGAGGAACGCAAAGCAAGGGTAGAAGAGGCGGGGAGGAGCGGCAGGGCGGAGCCCAGTGGTGCGGTCTGGGCCTGGTCATTCCGGCCCTGGTTTTTCGGTTTGGTTTGGTTTGATTTGGGCTTTGTTTGTTTGCTAGGGTCTCCCAGTGTGGTCTCAGCTGTCCTGAAACTGGCAGTGATCCTCCAGCCTCAGCTCTCGAGGCTAGAATTACAGGTGTGAGCCGCCATACACACACTTAGCCAGTTTATCCGTCTGAGAAATGGATGCGTCTCCCTACTGCCCTCTCCCCGACCTTGGAATAAGAGCCGGCAGAAGGTTGTCACCTGTCCGCTGAGACCCGGGTACTGTGCAGCCCCGGGCGCAGGCAGGCGGGTTTACCCTTTCGTGGGAAGCTGTCAGCCTCTATCTAGCCATCTGAGCCTCCGGGCACACGAGTGACTGCAGAAGCTGCTTCCTTCCTCTGACCCTGGCAAAAGGCTCAGGCGCTTTTGGCGCCGCGTGTCCACGGTTGTCCGAGGCGCAAAGATGCGCAGTGCAGGTAACTGGACTGCCACTGCCCCTCTGCTTCCCGAGGGAATGTAGGCTGAGGCCAGTGGGTCACCCCCCACAGAGCCAGAGCCCAGCTCCAGAGGAACTAGCCGCTTTCCTGAATTCAGCCTCCTCCAGTTCGCCAAATAATGTAGCTCATGACTCCTTCCTGGGCCGGAGCTTACATCTTTCTTAATACTCCATTTTTGAAGAATGACAGAGCAGAGCCAGAGCTCTAGTGCTTTGGGGGATGGTGGGCAAGCGAGGGAGTGGGAGGAGGAAGAGGAGCACCCGGCTGAGGACGAGGGGGAGCACCGGGAGGACTGTGAGGAGGAGGCAGCGCCCTCCACCTCCTCTCTCCCCTTGTTGCAGTTGAAACGGAGGGCAGACAACTGGAAGGACTAGCTGACTGAGGCAAGGGAGGAATTCTGGGATAGGAAGATGGCGTCAAAGTCTGTATAGGTCTGGCAGGCCTCTGGGTGGTAGCTGCGGGGTGGGGGTGGGAGTGGGGGGGGGGCAGGAACTGGGGTAACTACCCAAGGTGCGAAGAAGCTGTGTGCTGGCTTCGCAGGAGTCCTCGCAGCATCAGCCACCAGAGGGAAAAAGCCTGGTCCCAGAGCCCCCTTGTGGCCGCTTTGGACAGGACTGGCTTCGGAGCTCGCACCCAGCCTGGCTGTGCTGTAAGGCCTGGCTGGACAGCCCAGAGCAGAGGACAGGGGCTAATGCCTTGGGTTCTCACAGTCACCGGCCCTTGGCATGTCTCCTCATCCATCCAAAGAGATCAAATTGACTTTGGATGATTCCTGCACACGTGTAACCCCAGCCCTCATCCTCCCCGGGGGATGGGAGAACTGAAGCCAGAGGAGCTGGCTGGCCTCAGACTTACTGCAACCCTCCTGTCTTACAAGTGCTGAGAATACAAGCTGAAACTACCACATCTGGCCTTCTGTGAACAGTTGTAAAGGCTTCAGCATGTGAAACTCCAGCAAGGCACTCTCCTGCAGGAGGCAGGAGGATCTCTGAGTTCAAGGCCAGCCTGGTCTACAGAGAGGAGTTCCAGAACAGCCAAGACTACACAGAGAAACCCTGTCTTGAAAAAACAAAACAAAAAGCAGACAAAGACAAAAAGGTGTCAGTGTATCGTACGGGTGAAGGCTCAGGTACTGGACACAGAGGTACCAAGGGCTCTACCCGCCCCATGCCTCTCCCCCTGCTGAGATCTTTGGGGGCCCCAGGATCCCCTAGAAGGAATCACAGAGAGACCCTGAAGACTCAAGCCCTTCTGCAGTGCCTTCTGGGCTGGGTGGCCTCCAAGCCTTGTCCTGGGACCACAAGAGGCCAGCAGGAGACCAGGGAACCCTCAAGAGCTGGCATCCCCCTTGCCGTGTCACCATGCGCTTGGGCTGTGATCCTCTCCCTCCACACAGAGCCTAGGGTCAAGGTGGAGCAGAGCCCAGAGGCTGCTGTCCTGGGTAAGAGGCACTCACACATGCTCAGCCTCCCACACCACTGAAGCCACAGGCACATCTCCACACTCGGGGCTCCCCACATGTGGCTCGCCCAGAGACTCGGTAGGCTGGCCATAAGCAGATGGCTGAGTATAAGTCCTAGACCAGGAGCAAAGGGCAAGAGAGAGGGGCGCTGAGGAGACCAGGAGCTTTGGACCCTTGCTAGCTGTCATGGTGGAGGCCGAGGGTCCTTACAGGGTAGGAAATGTGTGGTAAGAAGGAATGGGAGGGGGGAGGACCTTTTTGTTTGTTTGTTTTGTTTTGTTTTGTTTTTTCAAGACAGGGTCTCTCTGTGTAGCCTTAGCTGTCCTGGACTTGCTTTGTAGACCAGGCTGGCCTCGAACTCACAGTGGTCTGCCTGCCTCTCTCTGCCTCAACCCCCCCAACCCCTAACCACCATCCTGCATCCCCCCACGCCCAGTGCTGGGATTAGAGGTGTGCACCACCACACCCAGTTTGGGAGGAACTCTAACACAGAGGCCAGTCTCCTCCCGGACCCGCACTCTCTAGGGCTACTCTCCTGGGCTATTTGGAAGTTCGTCCAGACGTCTAACCTAGAGAATTTCACTATGGGGGTTAGGTTAGCTTCTTGCCTTTTTTTTTTTTTTTTTTTTTTTTAAATGTATGCAGTGCTCTGCCTGCATGTATACCTGCGCTCCAGAAGGGGGCACCAGATCACATTATAGATGGTTGTGAGCCACCATGTGGTTGCTGGGAATTGAACTCAGGACCTCTGGAAGAGCAGCCAGTGCCCTTAACCTCTGAGCCATCTCTGCAGCCCTGCTTCTTGCCTTTTTTAAGCCATAGAAACTGTTTTGGAAGCCAGGCAGTGGTTTCGCACACCTTTAATCCCAGCACTTGGGAGACAGAGGCAGGTGGATCTCCGTGAGTTCAAAGCTAGCCTGGACTACAGAGTTCCAGGAAAACCAGAGCTGTTACAGAGAGACCCTGTCTCAAAAAACAAACAAACAAACCCAAGAAACTATTTTGGAACTCTGAAGAGAAGAGAGAGAGAGGTAAACAGAAGGGGAGGGAGGGAGACAGGGTGGTATCAGACAGTGCTGTGACAGTTAGATGGACACCAGTATAGGGCCTGTCTTCTCCCTTGAGGATGAATTGAGACATGGGCTGCTTCGGAGAAGAGACCTGAGAGAGACCACAGGGAGGACTTCCCAGAACAGGACTCACTATGACATTCTCTGAAAACACATTAGCTAATTAGAAACTGAGCGTGACAGGGAGAAAGAGGACAGGAGATAGGGAAGGAAGAGGAGAAATAAACACACACAGAAGGCGACAGACACGTTGTCCACGACCGCACCTCAGATGGACATGGCTAGGCATGGCCCCTGACTGAGGCCTAGCTTGAGCACACCCACACTGGTTCCCCATGTGGACTGACAAGTGCTCGTGGGGGGCACGGACTTTGAGAAGATCTCCTCAGGCCTCTGTGTGCTACCCCTTAGAACCCAGGCATTGGGGTCTTCGTTCCCCATACCCCTGGTTTTAAGTCACCACCGACCCACTCACATGGCCTTGTCCTGACACAGAAAGGGAAACAAGGCCAGGCCCTACCAAGCTGGCTTCCACCTTCTGGGGAGGGGACACACACTGTCCTGCCTCTCAGCCCCTGGTTCCGATTGTGGTGGCCCCTACCCCAAATCCCCTTTCAGTCCCCAGAGCCAGAGGCTCTGCCAGTCTGAGCCCAGCTCTGTGGCTGCCATGGGAAGGGCCCCTGGACACTGCAGAGCGGCATGTTGCCAGGGTCTGGAAAAGGCCTGGGTCCCAGTTCCCTCAGTTGGGCTGGCCAGGGCACCAAAGATCCTGAACCTATGCTGGGACAGGGAAAACTCTGGGAAATGGGGCGGCAGCACCCTAGCCAAGGCAGGGAGCAGTCAACAACGGGGCCTGGCTACTGCAAGCCAGAGGTGACCTTGGGAACTCATTTCATTCCCAGCCTGAGTATGGCTGATACCCCACCTCCACCCGGTGCCAAGGTCTGCCTCCTTCTTCAGCCAGCAGCCAGCCCTCACGCTCTCTTGCAGGAATCTGGTGCAGGCATCATCCTAGGTAAGGTGAGTGCGAGACTAAGCAGCACTGCAGGGCAGACTGGCACTGCCATTCAAAGCCACACCTATAAGCCAGTGAACAAGTGACCTAGAGCCCATCTGGGAAGCGGGGATGACAGCAAGCAGCAGAAAAGGAGGGATGAGCCGAAGGGGAAACCAAGACCCAAGAAGATGTGTGCGTGTGCGTGTGTGTGTGTGTGCGCGCGTGCGTGCGTGTGTGCGTGTGTGCGTGTGTGTGTGTGTGTGCGTGTGCGTGTGTGTGTGCGTGTGTGCGTGTGTGTGTGCGTGTGCGTGTGTGTGTGCGTGTGTGCGTGTGTGTGTGTGCGTGTGTGTGTGTGCGCGTGTGTGTATGTGCGTGTGCGTGTGTGTGTGTGTGTGTGCGCGTGTGCGTGTGCGTGTGTGCGTGTGTGTGTGTGCGTGTGTGTGTGTGTGTGTGCGTGTGTGTGCGTGTGTGTGTGCGCGTGTGTGTGTGTGTATGTGCGTGTGTGTGTGTGTGCGCGTGTGTGTATGTGCGTGTGTGTGTGCGTGTGCGTATGCGTGTGCGCATGCGTGTGCGTGTGTGTGTGTGTGCGCGTGTGTGTATGTGCGTGTGCGTGTGTGCGTGTGCGCGTGCGTGTGCGTGTGTGCGTGTGCGCATGCGTGTGCGTGCATGTGCGTGTGTGTGTGTGTGTGTGTGCGCGTGCGTGCATGTGCGTGTGTGTGTGTGCGCGTGTGTGTATGTGCGTGTGCGTGTGTGTGTGTGCGCGTGTGTGTATGTGCGTGTGCGTGTGTGCGTGTGCGCATGCATGTGCGTGCATGTGCGTGCGCGTGCGTGTGCGCGTGCGCGTGTGTGCGCGTGTGTGTGTGTGTGTGTGTGTGTGTGTGTGTGTGTGTGTGTCTGCGTGCCTGACTGGCTGACTGTGGGTTGCTGGCATAGATCACCTGCACACCCTATCGGGCCCAGAAGACGGTGTCAGATCTCCTGTAAGTGGAGTTACACATGGTTGTCAGCAGCCATGTGATGCTGAGACTTGAACCTGGGTCCTCTGGAAGAGAGGCCCCGGGAATCCAGGTTTTGTTTCAGAATCTACTTTGCTGTGCTTGTGACTTTAGTGAAGACGCCAGACAACGAGGCTGAGAGGCTTGGCACCTCTCCCCCATACCCTCACTCTTCTGTAAAGTGCTTTACAGGGCTTGCCTGGCAATTCAGGGCCATAGTAAGTGAGAAGTGATTTTTTGGCATTTGATGGATGAGCATCCTAGAGGCTACCTGGCAGGTTGTCAGGTGTCTGGCATCATTGTATGGGACACACTATGGTTGGAACTCGGTGCTCGTTACAGCCTGGGCACTGGCTGGCTGTGTGATTTCAGGCTAGACCCTTGACCCTTCTGAGCCTCGATGTCTGTGTATAAAGGATGAGTGGTCAGGATGCCTCCCTTGTGGGGCTATTGAGGGATAGAGTAATTAAGTGATCTGATGTGTGTGGCAATAATCTCCGTACAAATGTCAGCTATAACAGTGGCTTTTAGGCTGAGGGCAGAGCTCAGTTGGTGCAGCACTTGCCTAGCATCTGTGTATCCCTATCCATCATAGGCATAGTGGGACACACAGGTCATACCAGCACTCAGGATGTGGAGGGAAGAGAGAGGAAGCACAAGAACAGGAATTCAAGGTCAGTACACAGTGGGCTTGATCCCATCAGGACTATTAGCTTCTTATTCAAGACACATTCAAGAGGAAGGGGGGGAGAATTTTCTCTTCTTTTCTTTTTTCTCTTTTTCTTTTTTTTCTTTTTTTCTTTTTGGTTTTCTGAGGCAGGGTCTCACCATGGAGCTGTGGCAGTCCTAGAACTCACCCTGTAGTCTAGGCTGGCCTCAAAACTCACAGAGACCAACTTGCCTCTGCTTCCTTCTGGGATTAAAGGCGTGGACCACCACACCCACCAAGGTTTACACTTTTTATTACCAGATGTCCTGCCCTGGCTCCAAACACTGGAATTCAGAGAAGAAAGTGCTCTGCCTTCACGAAGTGGGTCACCTGAGCCTTAAGGGAGAGAGACCAGGGCAGAGGCAGGAGAGTTAGAACTGGGAGCGCAGCAGGAGCGAGCTCCCAGGCTGAGCTTCTGCACCAACCAGACCAGTGACACACAAACTGCTGCAAGCCTGGGTGAGCAGCTTGACCTCCCCCAGCTACCTCATCTTAAGATTAAGGGACTGGGCCATCAGACAGTCCGAGTCCCCTCTGACCATAAGAAAATGACTGGGTGTTGCATTCTAAGACATACATATCACTGGGATTATAGTGGGACGAGGAGACCCTCTCCTACCTCACTCTCGTACACACAGAGGTTCAGAGTTAAAGGCATTGGCCTGACCTTGCGGTTCTAACGCCCTGGTCTTCCTCAGCCTTGCCACCAGTGCCCGGTCAGCTGGCACACTACTTCTGAGTGCCACAGGCCGGGCGTCTGCTGCCCCCTGCTGGCCAAGAGTGGCGTGGCCGCCTCTCCTGCCACAGCTAGGCTTGGTGGCAGATAGGCTGACCAGCTTTCACCCTGTCCCTAGGCTCACCCTACCCAACTGCTTCCTTCCTGGGTCCCAGTGAAGGCTGTGAGAACAAGAAAGAGGCTCCGCTGACCCTGATCCCTCCACAGAGAAAGAATCAGGGACACGGTGGCATTTAGAAATGAATAAACAATCGAAATGTGAGCTAGGTCCTGCCCTGCGTGATTTGAGGGGATGTGGTCTCAGTGGTTAGGGTTTCACAGAGAAGCGGGGCAAGGCGGAGCAAGCCTGAAGCTACACAGCCAGCAGGCTCAAGTGGGGACCTTACTCCTGGGAAAGAGCAGGAAGAGTCTGGGAGACAGACACGTGACAGGCATCGCCAGACAGTGCCCGGGCTGCAGGACTGCGGGGTGGGGGGAGGGAAGGGAGGTGAGCTCCCCTTTGACCCCGGGGCCCCAAAGATGCTATCAGCCAGACCCTGCGGAAAACCCTTCCCGGATCCTTGTGCATTCCAGCCTCCGCTAGTTTTACAGCCTCCCGCAGCCCCGGACACTGTTTATGGCTGCCCCTTTTTCCAGCCCTTGTCTCCAGGCCCCAAAGGCATCTGGCCTGGCCAGGAGGCTTGGGGGGCGGGGATGGGGGGGGGTTCCCCGCCCAGCCCTCCTTTGAACCCTGCTGGGCGCCGGAAGGAAGAGGCTGGGACTCGGGGCCCGCAGGGGGGCATACTGAGCTGGAGGGGCAGGACCCCCCAGGCAGGGCCACCTAACGCCACCTAAGCGCCCCTGCTTGTTCCTGCCTTGTGACCTTGGGCTCCGTGGTTTAACCTTCCCCCAGCTTCAGTTCAGTCTTCGAAGAATGGAAATCTTAGCTCCTCACGATTATTTCGAGAATGTGACATGTCAGGTACACACTTCTTGCTTCAAGTTATAGCTGATATGATTAGCTTTATGGAGTCTGTAAATAAGCCAAAGAACTGAAGAATCCCTCCGCCCAGCAGCCCTACACTCGGTCCGCTGATTCTGCCCAAGCTACGCCCCCTAGGGTGGACCTCCAGCGCCCCTCCGCACCCTTCTCCCGCACTTGGGTTCGTGTTGCCCTCTGCTGGCAGTGCGGAGAACTGCACTCTCTGCCACGGACTGTCTGGGAACCTGGGGCTGGAAGGGGCTCCTCTCCACGTCCCCAGGTCCCCTGGAATCTGCAAAGGAATCACAGGCATGCAGACTAGAGAGGTTTGGACGTAGGAATCAGGCTCTAGGTGGAACGTAGCCCTTGTGGAACAGTTTCAGGGGCAGTAGTTCATTAGCTCCGCCGAGGAGCTAGAGAAAAAACACTGACATGGCCTTTTCCTGAGATGCCCCCAGCCTGAGGAAGGTGGGTGGAAGGAGGTGCTAGGGGAAGCTCTCCATCATCTCACACACCCCTACCAAGGGTGCGGTGACAGGGTGCCAGAAAGTACCAAGGGACTGAGAATCAAGAGCTAGGTCCAACCCAAAAGCTGCTTTAGCAGTGAGTGTCCCCCCTGGCACCGCCCCCACCCCCCACATCTATTCTGGAGGGGCAGGCTCCCAACTCCATAGGGGAAAGTCTATGTGGCCCCAAGCCATAAAGTCTTGCAGCCCTTCTTTCTTCCTGCTTCCTGTCCTGTCCACGCCTGCTTGTGCAAGAGAGGGTGTCAAGCAAGCTCAACAGACTTTGGGTGGTAGACCTTTCTTGAAAGCCAAGGTCCACAACAGTCACAGTCCATGGAGCTGTGCCGCCCACTCCATCCCCACCCGCCCTGAGGTCTGCCCTGCCCTCTCCACTCCCTTTCCCACCAGCTGCCCAACCCTCCCTTCCCACACCACCACTCCAGCTGCCAAGAATTCCAAACAAGAGGCTGGGATCCAGGCCCTGTTTATGTCAGGGCAAGCTCTGTCTGGCCAGAAGCTGCCCACCTCTGACCCCCAGAGCTCTACTGGAAGATACATTGAGAGGGACTGGTGGACTGGCCCTCCCTGTCTGAGGCTGGAGGAAAACTGTTTCTCCACAGTTAGCCTGAGCTCCCCGCCCCCCCCCCCCAAAAAAATTGGCCTGGCATGAGAAGTCTCTTTCCCAGCTGACTTGGCAGCAAGCGGGTTGAAGGGGTCCCTCCTGCCTCCCCAGTGTGTCTGTGTTCTGGGTGCTGCCTCTTTAACGCATCTGCGCCCCCCCCCCCAGCTGTCAGGACTGTCTCCTTCACTCACGAGTAAACACAGTGCAAGGAACAGGGCCTGAGATTCCCAAGTGCAGCTGTGGGGAGGTGGGGGAGAGGTGGGGGCAGGAGGGAGTGGGCCAGGGTGGGGACTAGGGGGGTGGGGTGGGGGTAGGTTGTAAACCAAACAGATCTACTGTAAATACAAAGCGGGGGGCCTCCATAAACAGAAAGGGGAGAGGATCTCCAGGGCATCAGAGGGAGGGGTGCTCTTAGACACCTGAAGGGCAGGGGGTGAGATAGCACAGAGGCTGCGTCCAGGCCATCGCAGCCTCACCAGCTCTCCATCATCTCACACACCCCTACCAAGGGTGCAGTGACAGGGTGCCAGAAAGTACCAAGGGACTGAGAATCAAGAGCTAGGTCCAAACCAAAAGCTGCTTTAGCAGTGAGTGTCCCCCATGGCACCGCCCCCACCCCCCACATCTATTCTGGAGGGGCAGGCTCCTAACTCCAAGGTAAAAAGCCAATCTGTCTCCAGCACATCCTTTACCTTTTCCCTCCACCCGGCGGTGCTCCATCCCACCTGACCTACTCCCCTTGGTCCTCCACCCGGCTGTGCTCCATCCCACCTGACCTACTCCCCTTGGTCCTCCACCCGGCTGTGCTCCATCCCACCTGACCTACTCCCCTTGGTCCTCCACCCGGCTGTGCTCCATCCCACCTGACCTACTCCCCTTGGTCCTCCACCCGGCGGTGCTCCATCCCACCTGACCTACTCTCCTTGGTCCTCCACCCGGCTGTGCTCCATCCCACCTGACCTACTCCCCTTGGTCCTCCACCTCCCCCCTCTCCACACTCCCAACACACCAGATTTTTTAAAAAATCATTTTATCATCACTTTATGTGTATGAGTGTTTCTCCTGTCTGTGTACCGCAGGGACACTTGGTGCTCTCAGAAGCCAGAAAGAGGGCATCAGATTCCCTGGAACTGGAGTTGCAGAAATAAAGTTACAGTTGTGAGTCTCTACGTGCTGGGAATTGAACCTGGATCCTCTGGAAAATAGCAAGTGTTGTTAGTCACTGAGCCATCTCTGCACTCCATGGTCACATTCATTGTGTTAGGGGCAAAACAGTCATTCATCTCTTATGTCGGTATCCTGTCGGGGCTGTGAAGACATCTGGCATATGTCACCGTCTGTCTCCTCAGCCCATCTCTATACCCAGTTTTTACTTCCTTTCCCCTATGTATGTGGTCTTATCCGGTATGACCTCAGAAAGCCAAGAGAGAGGGCAAAGGCGTCCTGCCAGACCCCACTCTGGAGTCCACATCCACATCTGGGTGTGAGGGTGAAAGGAGAGAGACATGGGGACACAGTGAAATCTCTTAGGCTGGCAGACCTTACAACCGTGACCTGATTCTCCGATGCCCTCACCCCCACCCAACTAATTGCTATTCATAGGACACAGCTGGGTGATTAATGGCCTGATTAATAATTACTCAGGTTAATAAAATAATTAATTAATTTGGCAAGCCATTATTTATCTGGCTATCCTCAACTTGAAACTCGGAAACTGGGAGTTTGGGAATCTCCCCTCCAGGCTCTTTCAAAAATATAATCTTTAACAGGGTGGGTGGGGGTCTCTCTCCCCATCCCAAAACCCTTCCCAGGTGGGAGAGGAAAGGGCTGGGGGCGAGGGGCAGTTCAGATAACACAGACAGAGAAAAGAAAGGAACCCACAGGAACCTTAAGCGCAGAGAGGAGATTACTAGAGGTTGGCAACTTCAAATTGGCCTGGAGCCCTGCATCTGAACACCTAGGTTTGGGGAATCCTTGTTTTGTTTTTTGAGACAGGAATTCTCTGTGTAGCTTTGGCTGGCCTGGACTCACTTTGTAGACCAGGCTGGCCTCGAACTCCCAAGATCTGCCTGCCTCTGCCTCCCTTAGTGCTGGGATTACAGGCGTGCGCCACCACGCTTGGATGTTTGGAGGATTCTTACATGCATTCTTTCCAGCACACGATTGACGACACCATTTTCAACAAATGATCTTTATCTGTCTCTTGCCTTCCAAATTTATGATTTTTGTCCCCAGTCCCCAGTTTAGATGAACAAGGACTAGGCGGGACCCAAGAAGATGCCAGAGTCCTCAGGACTCTCCAGGAAGCGAGGCCCCCTCCATCTGCATCTAGGCTTTGCAGACCCCTTAGATTCAGGTTCTCAGCCAAGCCAGAGAAATAAGACAGCGGGTCTCTTGGGAGGTGAGGATGGAGACACAGCTTACTCCAGAAGTGGCTTGTCCCTCTGGTGGACAGGTGGAGGTCAGTCTAGGCCTAGGCACCACACTTGAGCCAGGGGTGCTTGGGTGCTTGACAGAGAGCTAAGGTGAGCTCCCAGCATCACTAAGTGTGGATAAGAACTCTATCTTTTTCTAGCTGGAAGCATGAAAAGTAGAATAGTAAGTAGATCGTGCCTAGGGTCAAAGCCTCCTAAGAAAAGAGATGCTTCTAAAGTTCATGCACCTTAGGGTGGTGGTGTGCGCCCAGCGTCAGGGAGTTCAAGGCCAGACTCTGCTACAAGCTAGAGGCCCAGCTGGACTCTGTCGGAAGAAAACACTCCGGAGTGGACATCTGGACAAAGCTTTAAGGAAAAGAGCAGGAAACTACTAGTGAAGGCTACAAGCCACGGCCAAGGCTGTCGAGGAGCAGAACAAGTGTGTAAGGGTGGCACCCCACGTGGACGTGGGCAAGGCTGGGGTGGCCCGAGGAGTGTCCCTTTCCTGTGGTCAGTGTGGAGGTAGGAGAGAGACTCACACCGATTTGTGTGTTAGGAAGGCAGTTCTGGCAAATGGGGAACAGCGCTGCTACACTACGGCGCCAGGCTGGGAGACCCCGGGAACAGGCTGCCTTCCAGGCCTCCATGGTGGACGCGAAGATCCCTCGGCATCGGGCTGCAGGAGTTTCCTTTCTCTCCTGGTCTTGAGTGGCTGCAGAACTGGGTGGGCGCGCTGTTGTGAAAATCTTCCCACACCTCTGATGGATGGATGGATGGATGGATGGATGGATGGATGGATGGATGGATGGATGGATGGATGGATGGAGAGGAACCAGGCCTGCCTGCCGCAGGGATCGGGGGCAGCGGAGGCGGCCTCGCGGCCAGCAGAGGGCGCGCGCGAGGCGAGCCGCCAAGGGCAAGACCTCACGTTCACGGGCGCCCCCTGCCGGACACCTGCGCCCCAGTGCGACCCGCAGCCGCTTCCGTGGGGAGGGCGACCCACTCCACCTGAGCTTCCACCCACCGCCTCACCCTAGGCAGCGTTTCCCACCCCTCGTCCCTCCACCAGTTTCCAGTGTAAAGGGGCTTCAAGTCACAGTCCTCGGAAATGTCATCTTCAGCCCTTCTCCCTGGATATCCAGATTTGACTGCTTTGGGGAAGTCCTTCAAGGGGTCTAACCACCGTTTCTCCTACTGCAGCCGCAGCCAAATCTTACATGTTATACCTTCACTGGAGAAAGTGAGCGCCTTGATTTTTCTTCCCATGCTCACAACTCCATTCCCCTCCAGGAGAAGCTCCCCCTACCCTACCCCTTGATCCCCCATCTTGCATCCCGTTCGCTTTTGTCATCCGGGCCACCCAAACGCTGCTCCTGATCGCCCTCTTCCACGCCAACACCCAAGCCCCACAAAGCTGGACCAGTTTCCCGGGGAGGGCACCGGACTGCGCCTGTGGCTCCCTCCCGGCCCTCTGGGCTCAGGGCAGCAGCTCCTACGGTGCGCTGGTCGGGGTTGGGGGTCGGAAGCTGAAGGTCGCGGGCGGCTGCAGGGGGAGGGAGGTGCGTGGTGGGAGGCCTGAGGCTCCGCGCAGAGTCCCGCACCCTCCCGGGGCGCGCGAGTTCCCATTCATAGCGCAAGGAAGACCCCGTGTGGCGGTTGCGGGAGGCGCAGGCGAGGGAGAGCCGCCAGGCGCAGGACCCTATTCCCGGGGTTCTCAGAAGCCTGGGGTAGGAACTCACTCCCCGACGTCCTCAGAAGCGCCCCGCCCCGCCCCACGCCCGAATCCTTCAACCTGTTCACGCACCCTGAAAACACAGCAGTCTGGACTTGCAGAACGGCTTCGCCAAACCGCAAGGAAAAGTGCAGTACAAACAGCAGCAAGAGGGACTGCGGTTAGACTCCTGGAAGGACTTCGGGTAGCGAGCAGGAAGACGGATCTCAACGAAGGGGTGGAGGGGGGCAGATCTGCAGATCCGGCCATCGCCTAGTCCTGGGAAGAGTGGATTCTGAGCGGGTGTGAGTGTGGGGTTGTCATGGGATCGGTACGGCCTGGCCTGCCGTGTCTCACCTGCCTGTTCACTAAGGAACCACGCTCAAGCTGTCAGGCGGGGCGGAGATATTTCTCCATGCCAGAGGCCTGCTCTTTGCCTGCACCTTACGCAGGGTGCGGCTGAGTGTGTGGGATCCCAGATCACTGGAAACGGTCACCCAAAAAGCAGGATTGGGACCATGCACACCCTACTCCCACTTCGAAGCCGGAGCGGTGACAGCGCCGCCCTCCCTCCCCCACCCTTTGAATCTTCGCTGCCGCCCTGTCATTTGCACTTAGTTGCATACCCAGCTGCGCACCGCTGCAGCCCTCGGTTCCTGGTAGGCGGGCGGTACTGCAGCGGAGATTGAGCGCCACCGGAGCATCCGCTGTCTGTGCCCAACCGCCATCGCCGGCTCGCGCCACCTTCTGGGCATCCCTGGGCCTCGCTTGCCTGCCGAGGCCTGCCTACACCCAATCTTAGACTCAGACTATCCTCCAAGAAAGCCTGGGCTCCCTCCTTGTCCGACCTTCCTGAAGGATTGGTGCAATCTCCTAGACAGATACCCTGTTGAAATGGGGTGTATGTGATTGGGGTACCCCCAAAATTCCAGGGGCTCTTCAGAATTTCGAACAGGGATTATGATGTCTGCTCTGGAAGAGGTCATCCTTTGCCTTCTGCCAACAGCCCTGTATAGCTTGGTCTCTTGCTTCTGGGCCAGGCTTGCACCCACTGGGCCTTCTAACCCTACCCCTGACTACCTGCACCCCTTGGATTGCTCACGAGCTGTCGCCCACCAAGACGGCCCTCCAGCCCTCTCAGCTCCTGGACAGATAAGAGTTGGTGCTATAGGCCTGGGATTCCAGCTGCTCGGGGTTGACAGGAGTATCACAAATTCCAGCAAAACCTGGGCAACGTAGAAAGACCCTATTAAATAAAATTTTAAAACTGTCTCAGGTATTAGCTGACACCTGAACTAGCACCCTGGATGATGAGGCAGGGGCATTGTCTTTGAGTTTCAGTTCAGACGAGGCTGCCTGGTGAATTCCAGGCCAGCCAGAGCTACACAGCAGGACCTTGGTACAATAATGATTGTTATTAATAATGCTTATCTTTGCTGAGCGGTGGTGGCGCACGCCTCTAATCCCAGCACTGGGGAGGCAGAGGCAGGTGGATCACTGAGTTTGAGGCCACCCTGGTCTACAATGCTAGTCCAGGACAGCCAGTGCTGTTACACAGAGAAACCCTGTCTCGAAAAACAAAACAAAACAAAAATGCTTGTCTTTAAAGGCTGGGAATATATTTCAGTGGTAGAGCATTCGCCTGCAGTATGAAAGGTTCTTTCCACACACGCCCCAGGATAAAAGAAAAAGAGCTTCCGCCATCCTCCACGGGTCTCCTGGCACCAAGGCCTTTGCCCCGGCACTGCAGAGACATCTGGCCCCTCGCCCTCCTCAGACTGTGAGCGCTCTCAAGACAGGGAACATGTCAGTTCTTTGCTGCGTCCTACTTTTGGCCACAGAGTCTAGAGCCCCAGGGATAGTCAGTCACAAACACTGGATGGTGAACTAGCCAGCGAAACCAGATCCTTTCAGGCAGCAAGAGCATGGCGAACAGACGCTCCAAGGTCATGCAGGCAGCCTCAAGGGTAACTGTGAAAAGCACTTAGGAAAGACCCTCCCTCCTATGAGCCCAGTTCCCACGCAGCTCTCCAAACTGCCCCACCCCACCCCCAGTACCAGCAAGTGTACTGGGTGTTCCAAGTGCAAGCCTCGCAGGGAGAGTTCCAGATGGGACCAAGAGGCTGTGGTTCTGACTCCCCGGCACGCGTGGAATGACCCAGATAGACCCCACTCATGGAGTGAAAGGGGCGTCCCTGGCTCCCTTGGCCGTGGAGGGGAGAACATGTCATTGGCAACCCTGGACACTGGGCTTGAGTCCTGCCAGCATCCAGTCGGATGGGACTCCATGGTGGCCCAGGTGGTCTGCTCCTGCACTGAGCCGACTGGGACGCGATTTCAATCGTGGCTGCCAGAGGGCAGCACGAACCCCAAAATCACCTCGAGCAGCCTGACTCCAGGTTCTCAGGGCTGATAGCTCTAGCCCAGCTGCTATCTTCTAGGAGTTGGGGACCCCACCTCTCACAGTGGTCACAGGCCCGAAATTGGCAGCGGAAGAGTAGGGTGACTGGGCTTAAGTCTCTGGGAAAGGAGCCTCTCGGGGAGTTCTGCTGGAATCAAGCCGGGTTCCGTTACAGAGGACCCAGACGCCTGGAGCGGTTCACTTTCCTCTGAGCTGTAGGTCGAAGTGCCTGGAAGAGCCTGAAGGTGATGATGGTCAAAGGGTGAAAAAGGTCCAGGTAGATGGGAGTAAGAGATGAGAAGCATTTGAAGTGATGGATATGTTTATTCAATTCAATTATCTCACAGTGTATATACAGATTACTTCGAACCTTATAAATTTATACAAGTATAGTTTGTAAATATTTTTAAATTAATGAATTAACGAGGTATGTGTGAGCATGCATGTGTGCGTGCACACCATGCCACAGCGCATGTGTAGAGATCAACTTTGTGGACTCGGTTCTCTCCTTCCACGTCTACGTGGGCTCCAGGCGTCAGGCCTGGGGCTTCAGTCACGTTTACAGAGACACCTTACCAGCCTACTAACATTAAAAAAAAATTCATAAAGCTAAATAACTTTTTTAAAAGGATAGTGCATTTTTAAAAATTTACTTTAAAAATTATTTATTACATACAGTATTCTGCCTGCATGTGTGCCTGCACACCAGAAAAGGGCACCAGATCTCATTATAGGTGGTTATGATCCACCATGTGGTTGCTGGGAATTGAACTCAGGACCTCTGGAAGAGCGGACAGTGTGCTCTTAACCACTGGGCCATCTCTCCAGCCCTAAAATTTACTTTTACGCATATTGGTGTTTTGCCTGCATATATGTCTGTGTGAGTGTCAAATCTTGGAGTTGCAGACAGTTGTGAGCTGCCATGTGGGTGCTGGGATTTGAATCTTAGTCCTCTGGAAGAGCAGTGCCCTTAACTGCTGAGCCATCTCTCCAGTCCCACTAGAAAACTTTTTAAAAGCCAGGAGTGGCGGCGCACACCTTTAATCCCAGCACTTAGGAGGTAGAGGCAGGCAAATCTCTGAGTTCAAGGCTAGCCTGGTCTACATAGTAAGCTCCAGGACAGCCAGAGCTACATAGTGAGTCCCTATCTTAAAAAGAAATGTTGGGGGCTGGAGAGATGGCTCAGCAACTCTTCCAGAGGATTGTGGTTCAATTCCGAGCACTCATGTGGCAGCTCACCACTGTCTATAACTCCTGTTCCAGAGCATCCAACACCCTTACGCAGACACACGTGCAGCCAAAACACCAATGCACATAAAATAAAAATAATTGTTGGGGAAAAAAGTGTGTATGTTTGCCTGCATGGATGTCTATGCATCCTGGTGTCCTCAGGAAACTGACAGAAGGTTGATTTAACTGCTATTACACAGCAGACTGTGCAACAACAACAGAACCAACACACTTGTATTTCGGTGGTGCAGGGGTTGCACATAGCCTGTGCTCTCCTGACAGGCACCCAGCCCAACTGCCCAGAGCCTGTTCAGGGAGCTGGGGGTCCATTGGTCACCTCTGGGTTTATGGTGCTTATCCGTTTTGCCATTTTGTGTGCCCTGGGCTCTTCACATGCCTGATCTCCTTCCAGAGTGTGCTGCCTCTGAAGCACTCTGGCCTCCCGCCAGCAGTTTCTTGCTTCTGGGTGGCATGGCTAGTTTTGTGGTATCGGGGACCAAAGCCAGGGCCTTGTATGTGCTAGGCAACTGAGTCACATTCCCAGTTCTCTGTTTCCCCCATACTTTTCACTTCTCCCAGAACAGAGGACTCGAAGGACTACAATAAGGAGCTGTGGGGTGGTAGGTAGCGTAGGGACTAAGGTGCAGGCTTGGAGAGGGGGAAGGAGAGAAAGCAAATAGCTTCTTCCTCTAGGCTGGGAGAAACCCCTTCCTAGCAGCAACACAAGCATCGTTTGACCATTTTCATAAACGATCTGCAGATTGTGTGCTATCTTGAGTCTTCCAGGCAACTGTTTCCTGCCCATGTCTGGTAAGTGGCTCAGCTTAGGCTCAGTGGAATTTAAAGTAGTCAAATGAGCCCTAACATCTTCACATGAATCATTTCCTCCAGTTCATCAGAATCCAGATGAACCAATTCCTTGTGAGGGACCCAGAGATGTTGGGAAGAGCTCAAAAGTGTCACTTGGCCCTTGAGATCTCTAATAGGGATCACTTTTCTTTCAGTTTCCAGGGAAGCCTCTCCTGTCTCAGAAAATGGAGGGCAGAGGCTGAGTTCATTGCTTAGAGCTCTTAGGAATCTAAGTTCTAGCCTGCTGTAGTTGTAGGGCGTAAGGTTGCTGCCTGGAGCCACAGAACCCAGGCATGTCCCTTCCACTAAGGCTTTGTAGTCCTTGAATCTGCTTGGCACACGTGACACATCTGATTTTGCTAAGTTTCTCACCTCTGCTTTTCCTGCATCTCATTCATCTGCTAATTTTCACAGGTACAAGTCTGTTTTTCCCTCTCTCTCTCTCCCCCTCCACCCCAAGCCTGTACTTTGATCCCCAAACTACACTGATCCCGCTCTTTAATCCCTGCCCCAGACTCACTCCTCCAGACTGAGAAGTGAAGGGCAGGGGTGGGGAACGGAGATGCAGCTCGGTTGGTAGAGAGAGCACTTGCCTTTGCCTAGCTTGCACAAGGCTCTCGTGTGAAACCAGGCCAGATGGTGCACACCAGGATCCCCAGCACCTGGGAGGTAGAAGCAGAAAGATCAGACACTGAAGCTCACTCTTGGGTGCACAGTGAGTGTGAGGCCAACCCCGTACACCAGGATTCCAGCTGCCTTACACACTCCCCAAGGCTGGTGAACGGGACATGATTACAGATAAAAGAAACAATTACTTCAGACAGAAACTAGGGATGGTGGTGCATGCCTGTAATCTCAGCATTCAGGAAGCCAAGGCCAAAAAAATAGTTGAAGACACCCTTGGCTGCGTAGTAAGACCCTGCCTCATAAAAGCGTTGTTTCTCAAAGAGTCCAGCGGCCTTACACCAACGACTTCCAGTCTTATGGAAAATTGCTTCAGTGGTTAAGAGCACCTGCTTTTCTTGCAGAGAACCCATGTCTGGTTCCTACCATCACCCACAGGGTGGCTTACAACCATTCATACGTGCCTGGATGAGACTGTCAGGCAGAAGCTAGCTAGGGCCTCAGGCAGTAGAGACGATACAAGGACAGGCAGGCCCAGGTCCCAAGGAGCTGAACATCCCTGGCTCCCACCATGAATGGAAACACAATTACGGGGAAGGCAGGCTGCCTTGGGAGGTGCTGCAGGTGTGGACTAGCTGGAGGAAGTCCACCCAACTCCCACACTGCAAAGCAAGGGCACCTGTTCACCTGCTCCTCTGCCTCCTTGCAGATGCGGCAGAATTTCACAAGCTGCAGCAGCTGTGACCAATGCTCCAGGCTCCATATGCCCTTTCCTCTCCAAAGGCAGCAGCGGCAGGAGGGAGGGGGAAAGGGTGGTAGGAGCCCCATTTAAAATCATCAGCATCTCTCCCTCCTTGGCTCACAACCAAATTATCAGACCAGGCTTTGGTGAGGGAGCTGAAGGCTAGTGGGCCAGCAGCAGCATCTTCTCCTAGCCTGGAGGAGGGGGGTGGGGTCGTATTTCACACAGAAAGACATGCACCTGCTTCCAGAAGCAGACGTGGGGTAGAATGAACTCACACAGAGTCCCAGATTGCTGCAAGCAAGACGATAATTTGGTGGGTTGAAATGAAATATCCAAATGAAGGTCACTTATGGAATTGGGATGGGTAAAGAAATCAGAAAATAGGGGGTGGGGGTGGGGGAAGAGACAAGAGAACCAGCCAAGTACACAAAATACAGCAAGCAAAAGGCAACTGCCATAAAAAGGGGGGCGGCACAGTCTGAGTGGAGAGAGCCTGCACCTGGAAAACAAGACGTTACAGCTGCAGAGCGGTGGGAATAGAGGCAACGTGGAGATCAGGCAGGAGGCTGGAGCCTCAGGCCTATAATGTCCTGACACTGAACTGGTGGGCTCAGGGTTTGTGCAAAGCCACACAGTGCCTATGGCAGATGCCCACACTCCAACTGACCACGGCCTTCATTTGTCTTCCCACAAACCCCTTCAGATAGATAAGGTCTCACCTCACTGTGTGGGCTTGGCCTGGAACTCTCTCCAGAGATCTATCTGCCTCTGTCTCCCAAGTGCTAGAGTTCAAAGCATGACAGTAAGGTCGCCCTTAAAAAACAAAAAAACCAACCAGCATACACGAGAAGGGCAGCTTTGTGGAGTCGCTTTTTTCCCTCTTCCAGGGACTGGACTCAAGCGCCAGCTTTGCATAGTAAGTGCCTTTACCGGCTGAGCTCTTTCTCGGGTCGCTTTTCTTCCTCTCTCCAAATACACACCAGGTCCACTCCAGGCTCAGGCAACAGCTGCTGTCATGGTCTCCCGTGTTCAATCAGGGTCAAACTCTCACCAGTGGACAACTGACTGCAACTAACACTTCCTTCCAAAGAGTAGAAAGCTGGGGGCTGCTGACTCCAACAAGGCAGTTCAGACCTATGTGCTCAGTGAACCAGCAGATCAGAGACCCCCGCAGGGACGTTTGTCCACTTGCCCCTAGCTCCCAGCACGGCATCCATTTCACTAACTTGGTAACCTTTAGCGCAGACAAAGGAGAGGCAGAGTTGCTGGGTTCTGGATTTCTCCAAAAACTGCAAGATTTTGAAGGGAAGATATGGAAACAAAGTGCTCCTCTGAATCAGTGCCAGGCAGACCCCTTTCCTCACTGAGAGGAGACACAAACCAACATAGTTGTCTAGGGGTGGGAGTGTGGGCTCTAACCCTGTCCAAACATGGAGTTAGCTCTGACTCCTGATGGGCCCAAGGCAGGCAGACTGACTGCCACTGGGGTGAGAGAACTAGAAAGAGAAGGAAGAAAGCAGCCCCAGACCTCAGAGGTAGGAAATAAATAATGTCCAGAAAGGCCTATCCCTGAAGTGGACCAAATGGCTCTCTTGTCCCATGTTTATGGGGTCACGGACCATTAAGCCAGCCAACCTACAGATGTCTTCATGAGACTTTTACGAGATTAGACGGCAGAGACCCTATAACTCAGCAGCCAGAGAGGAAAACAAGAGGGGAAATTACAGAGACAGGCTGCTAGAGAGCAGAGCTCGACCCCAGGGTCTGTCCATCTTTACCTCCCACGCTACAGGCGTCTGGCCAGCTGCACCCAGGTTCAGGTCCTGATCCAATCTCCTCCTGCCACCCTGCCTCTGGCCCGCAGGTGTCAGTCTTTAGGACACAGGTGTCAAAGATGAGACAGCTCCAGGGTATCTGTATCTGCCTTAGACCAAGCTTGACCTGTGTTCCTTCAGGCTCTAAACTGGAAGAGCAGGGAAACGAACAAGGCAGGTAAACTGACTCAGCTCAGGATCACAGGAGGGGAGGGACACTGGCTTATTTCCCGGGGTTGGCGCCACCCTGTGGTTGTTTGTAGAAAGTCAGAACCAACAAATCCTCAAGGAAGTGTCCCAGCAGCCAGTTCTCTGCACAAATGCTTCAGCAATGGGATGGACTGATGGGTTGGGGCTAAGCTCAGGCAGTGAGTGCCTGCTTAGCACACACTAGGTTGGACGCCCAGAAAATGAAAGAAATAGGGGGTGGCGGAAATGCATGACTATTGTCTAACACTCCAGGATCCAAATTTAAAATTTATAGACCCAGATCTTTAAACCGCCACTCAAGATCCATATTTGAAGGCTGGAGAGATGAATCAGAGGTTAAGAGCACTGGTTGCTCCCCCAGAGGTCCTGAGTTCAATTCCCAGCAATCATTATGATGGCTCATAACCATCTATAATGAGATCTGGTACCCTCTTCTGGCAAGCAAGTACACATGCAGGCAGAACACTGTGCGTGTAATAAATTAAATAAATCTTAAAAAAAAACCAAAAACAAAAACAAAAGATCCATATTTGAAAAGCAACCGTTTATTAGAACCAACACAAGAGTGTGAAAAGGGGCAAGAGCGGGGGGAGGGGGATAACGACGTCTGAACGGATGTCAGTTGTACAAAGACATGTCTATTTTTTAAAACATTTACACTTAAAATGCAAAACATAGATAGAGAGAGCACGTATTCTTTAAAGAAATAAAAAGCAGACGAATTTAGCTGAAACAAAACCTAGAAATGCAACCAAAACTCCCCCACAAATCAAAAAAGTCCACAGAGAATTCAACGTCTCACTTCCTTTCAGACACCTGGCTACAAGGTGTGACCTGCTTCCTACTCATATGGTACAAGCGCTGAGAAAACCCAGCCTCTAGGGTGGAGAAGCGGGGACAGGGCCAGCAGGCATGGGTAAGGTGACTGCTGGCTACTACTTAGCAGGCATGAGACAGCCCCTTCCCCATCCTCAGGAGAAGCCCCAGATGGCCTGCCAGGAGCACGTGCTCCAGGGAGCCAGGAGCTTGTGCTTTCTTGAGGGTTACCAATCCAGGGCCAAGGAGGGGAAAGGGAAAGGGCCCTGTCTGAAAGAGCCTGGGTTGCCTTAACCCCTAAAGTGAGACAGGAAGGGTAAGGCTCTTGGGCAAACAAGTGTCCAAGATGTCCTCAGTCAGGGTCAGACTGTGGACACTGAGAAAGAGGTGAGATTCCACACACAGTGAACTGGATGAAGCCTTGAGGACCAATGCTCAATTCTGAATATTACATCTATGTCTGGAAGGAAAAAAAAAAATCCAGTGTAGCTCTTTTTGGTAGGAGAAGGTAGGGTTATGTTGCTTGAACCATCTGGTTTCTATGAAAGGGCAGGGTTAGGAGCATGAAGGTTCAGCAAACTAACTGCCCTAGAGTCAGCCTGGAAAATAAAACCAGCACACATCCAAATCACCAAGTGTCAGTTTACTGAGACAGCAAGAGGCAGTTACAAGTCTATGTATGGGACTAGGATTCCCAACTACTGAGCTGCAGAGAAAGACATGTGTAGCATTCCAGCATCACCCCTAACCCGAACAGCCTCCTTGTGATGCAAGCCACAGCCTCCCAGTGCCTTCCCTCACAGCACCCCAAGTTAGTCTGGATGACCAAGACGCCAACACTCACAAAACACTGTCAACATCTGAACTAGCAGCTTTAATGAGGGGTGGGGGCAAGGGCAGAAACTTGTCAAGGTCACTAAGTACTTCCAAATTAGGAAACAGCTCAGTGGACTAAAAAATTCGACTCAAGGCATCCTCCACAGGCAACCCTAGAGGAGCCGATCAGCTCTGATCTGTAATGCCTCACAACACCCCATGAGGTAGGTCAGTATTATCACCCCATTCGGCAGATGGGGAACCGAGGCATTGAAAGGAAAGACTTGCCCAAGGTCAGCAATTAAGACCGATGGGGAGGGTGGCACACAAGAATCCACTACAACATTTCACTTTCACTCACTTTACTGCAGCCGGAGGAGTGCAATCCACACACTGTTCATTGAGGGCTGCTGCTCACCGGGAGTAGCCTGAGGAGCCTGGACAAACCACGTGCGTCTGAAGACTGCCTTAGTGCCATTTCGAAAATCAAGTTGCACTTTAAACACCAAAGTTCACTTAAGAAGTGAAGGGTTAGCCAGGCAGTGGTGACCCCCACTTTTAGTCCCAGCACTTAGGAGGCAGAGGCAGGAGGATCTGAGTTCGAGGCCACCCTGGTCTACAGAGTGAATTCCAGGACAGCCAGAGCTACACCAGAAACTGTCTTGGAAAAAAGAGAGACGGAGAGACAGAGAGTGACACACACAGAGACAGGAAGACAGAGACGGATTTCTCTGTCTTCCACTGGGCAATCCAGGTTCCCAAAACCCAGAAAGCAGGTTGGTCCTCCCCAGGAAGACCAAGTAAGCAGCACTGAGCAGCTGAAGAGCAGGCCTCTGCCTGGAGTTCCTCCTGTGGCACCTAAAGGTTAGTCAGCCTCATCTCACCCGAGAGTGGAAGCTGCTTCACCAACAGCTTAAGGACACAGTGATGGCTCCTCCTGCTGCCAGAGATGTAACTCATGACACAGACAGGAAAACAGAAACAAACCAGCTGATGTCTTTCCCACCCGCTGGAATTCTAGTGGGAAATCACTATGTTCCTAGAACTGTGGGGTGGGGTGGGGTGGGGTGGGGGTGGGGGCACTGCCAAGCCGGTTTAGAGTCAAACTCTAATGCTACTGGACACTGGAAAACACTGACTTGCATCTTGACCATGTTGTCACAGAAGGAAACTACTTTTTATTCTCTCTCACAGCAGCTAGGACAGAGCTCTACATGCAACAAGAACTCAAAGGATGTAACAGCCACAGCAGCACCAGGGACTCACTGAGACTCGGATGTACATTTCCCACTGATCTGATTAGGCTGGACAAATCCAGATGATGAGAAAATTCAAGGCTGGCGTTTCAGCAATGACAGCTCAGATTCTGTCTGGAAAACTCTCGTTGAGCTGGCATAAAGATAGCTCAGTGGTAGAGCACTTGTCTAGAATGTCCAAGGCCCTGAGTTCAACTCTCCCACTCACCCACACAAACATGAACGCACACGCCCCCTCATAATCCCAGTGCTCATGGCTGAGGCAGGAGGATTGTAAGCACTAGGGCCAGCCTAGGCTACAGAAAGAAAAAAGAAAAAAAAGCTTCTTAAAAGTGAAACTAGCAAAGTGGGCTATGACCAACAGTTAGGGTCACACTTGCCAAGGCCAAAGAACATTACCAAAAAAAAAAAAAAAAGAGAGAGATAAAAAGTTCATTGCATTCAATTTGGCGTAATTTCCTGATAATAGTTTCCTATCAGATTTTCCGATTAATACTGATGGCTCTTACCTAGGCTGTGATAATTAGGTTTTGATCTATTGTGACATTAATGATCACAATCAGTTGACTTTGAAATTGTCTTTAATTAAGGGCTCCTTCCTTGTCAGCTTCTGCCTCCAGTGCAGGGTCTGCCCTTCCTCCATCACTGTGTTTTAACTCCTTTTCTTACTGGCTTCAGAGACGAACAGCATAAAACAAGACTTTAAAACATTTTTCTAACAGGAGCAACAGGAGATGACGTTAGGTGAAATGAACACCGAGAGGCAAGGCAAGGGGATAAACAGGAGAACAGCCAAAGTCAAGCTTGACGCTCACGTGCCAATGACAGAAGTAACTACAGAAACAAGACGAGGTAGATTAAAATTCAAAAACTTCAGTACAAGCAAAAAAGAAACAAACTTCACATTTTAACTTCTAGAGCAGTTGGTTGAATTCCTGGAGTTCTGACGTCCTAAGTCAGCTAATTATCCAGGCCAAGCTAACATCTTTCTCTTGAGCTCTGAAGAGTCAGAAGGAGAACATGAAAATCAAACTGCTGCTTCACGGGGAGGCGCTTCACACGACACATGCCTGGACAGACTGGGGAGGGTTTCACTAAGTGGCACAGGTGCTGCTCAGAGCTCTGGCGCTTCTTTGTTAGAACTGCTGTAGCCCAAAGGCAGACGTTCCCTGCGCCTTCTCTCAGCCAGTGTGTGGTTGGATGGTATGTTTTGAGCTTAATGTTGATTCTTCCAGAAGGGTGAGAAACTGTGAGAAACTGATGTATGATCCACCTGCTAACAGCCCATGAAGAAGAAATGTACAAAGGACCTACAACGACACCACAGGCAATGGCGTCTGCAACACAGGCAACACTTTCCACGAGTAAACTAAGCTACTATAGCTATGAACATTTTGGCAGAGTCCAAACAAGATGGTTCTTGATGCTCACTTATCTGTCCTCGCTTGGTGACGACAGTATTTCTAATTTTAGCCTTACCTTCTGCAATAGGTCTTTCCCACAGAGGAACCAATTGGCGACACCCTCCTGCTGTGGGAACGCAGGGCTTCGGACGGAGCGCTGGCGCTCTGCCGCTAACCCTGCCAGCCAAGACTCACCCTTCTATACACTTGATGCTTGCTTCTGCCCAAGCCAGGCATTTATATGCACTGCAGTACTTACTACAGAGAATTGTAACGAGCAGCTCATCCAACAACTGTCAAAGTTCTCTAAGGGGCAAGGGTGTTTAAACTTTGTATCCTGAGCCAAAAAATGTTTGCTGAATGAAAACAGCATTGATAAGCCAAGCATGGTGGCATATGCCTTTAATGCCAGCACTTGGGGGGCAGAGGCAGGTGGATCACCGTGAGGCCAGCCTTGTCTACAAAATGAGTCCAGGACAGCCAAGGCTACACAGAGAAACCCTGTCTCGAAAATACAAAACAAAACAAACCCAAAAAACCCCCACCACTGATGTATGCTGATGTTGTCGGAGTGTGAACAAACACCACGTATGAGTTGGTGTCACCCAGTTCACCTCTGCTTCTGTGCAAGCAGGCAAAACGTGAGTATTAGATGGTGAAGCCAACAACAAACAGCCAGAACTACACAAAAGAAGAAAAAGAAATTCAGCATTAGAAAGCTACTTTGAGGAATGAAGAGAATGCTCAGCAGCTGACAATTCTCCTAGAGAACCAGGATTGGACTCTCAATACCTACATAGTGGCTCGCTCCTCTCCTAGGGGATATGATGCCCTCTGCTGTCTCCTAGGGAACCCGGCACGCACATGGTACACATACATGCAGACAGAAATCTCATATACATAAAATAAATAACTTTTAAAAAGATATTTTTAGGGCTGGTGAGATGACTCAGTTAAGAACACTGACTGCTCTTCCAGAGGTCCTGAGTTCAATTCTCAGCAAATGCATGGTGGCTCACGACCATCAATAAAAGGATCTGATGCCCTCTTCTGGCCTGCAGGTGTACATGCAGAAAGAACACTCCTACATTAAAAAAACAAACCAAAAAACATACACGCTGGCCTAGAACTAACTATATAGACCAGGCTAGCCTCCAATTCAGAGATTCATCTACTTCTGCTTCCTAAATGCTGGAATTAAAGATGTGTACCACCAAACCTAATCATAGTAACGTTGAAGGCCAAGTCTCAATATAAAAAACTTACAGAGAGGCTGAGAGTAGGCATGGTGGCACATACCAATAACTCTAAAGATTAGGAGATAGAGAGGCAGGGGAATCAAGAACTTAAGGTCGGCTAGATGTGGTGGTGCACACCTTTAATCCCAGCACTTGGGAGGCAGAAGCAGGCGAATCAGTGTGAGTTCGAGGCCAGCCTGGTCTACAAAGTGAGTTTAGGACAGCCAAGGCTACACAGAGACCCTGTCTCAAAAAACAAAAAACAAAAAAAGAAGTCAAGGTTACCCTTGGCTACACAGTGAGCTGAAGCTAGCCTGGTATAAAGGACTTTGTCTTTAAAACAACAACAAAATGGTGTGTGGGGAGGGGCTGGAGGGGGCAAGGGGCAGATAAAGATATCAGTTCAGTGGCAGAGCACTTACCTGGCATGTCTAAGCTCAATTCCCAGTACCACAAAATTAGTTTTAAAAGAGGATTAACACAAAAGAATACACTTCTGGAGTGTTTAGGAGTGCTTTACCTTCGGCCACTAACTCTTTAGAGGGAAGAAAGCTCTAGGAAACACTTCTGTCTGAGGCTGTAATTCTCCAGCAGAAATATGCTACTTGGCACCTAGACACGTAGGAAGCACAGGTGAGTGTGTGGCTTTTACACTGAGGGCTAAAGGGAACCCTGGGATCCAAGTTCCTTACTTCTACATATAACCAGTAAAGGTATTTGGTAATCTTCAGCAGAAAACCAATACTCCATGAGCTGAGGACAGAAAGATGACATAAAGAGCATTAAAACCAGCCAGTGGGTGGAGGTGCACATCTTTAAGCCCAGCATTCAGGAGGCAGAAGCAGGCGGACCTCTGAGGCCAGCCAGTCTACAGATCAAGTTCCAGGACAGCCAGAGCTATACAGAGAAACTCTATCTCAGATTTAAAGAGAGAGAGAGAGAGAGAGGAGGGGGGAGGGGAGAGGGAGGGGGAGACAGAAAGAGAGGGAATTAAAACCATGGTAAACAGTACGAGATGGCGTGGTGGCTAATGCCTGTAATCCCGGCTTTCAGGAGGCAGAGGCAGGCGGGTCTCTGAGTTCAAGGCCAGCCTGGTCTACAAAGTGAGTCCAGGACAGCCAGGGCTACACAGAGAAACCCTGTCTCAAAAACAAACAAAAACCAGTACAAGATCTTGTCACACACCATCTACTGTTACAGCAACTGTGCACCTGAAGCTTCTCAGGGCCACACTCTTTCCCTTGATTTTTTGCATTACAAGGGATTAAATTCTCAAACTATATCCACAGTCCTTTTTACTTTTTATCTTGAGACAGGGTCTAAGTTCCCCAACATGCCTTGAACATACACCACCTCTGTGTCAGTCTGGGACTAGATGCTTAAGCCACCAGGCCTGGCAAATATCGCTGTTATGTTTGCCCACAGGCCAAGATTTTGCTTTAAAAAATACAGCTCGCCGCAATGTTCAAGCCCACTACTACTGACTACTCAGACAGGTTGTCTTTTCCTCTAGCTGCCAATCAAGAGACTCAGATCACCTCAGGAGCTCTGGCTTACTTCTGCCCTGTTCTCACCTACCCTTGGCTGCCTGGACAACACGTCTGCTTCCTAAACACCCTTCGTTTCATCACGTTACAAGACACTTGGTCTCTGTTCTAACGCCTTCAGAGAACAACGGGCTGTGGAGAGAAAGCACTCGCCCATGTGAGGTGCAGGCCAGGGGCTCTTCCCTGACCACATTAGCACTCAGTGTCTTTGCTGTCTGTTTGCCGTGTCACTGCAACATAACTGATGACATAATTTATACGGGGTTCAACCAGCAGCTGGGCAGGAAAGCAGCTAACGGGTGCTATGAGTGGGTGTGTGATGTGCACTGACTGGGGCACCCATCCACTCCTCTCATTACTATGAATAATCGGGAAGTGGCTGGATGGTCCGGCCAGACAGCTGTGCTTTACAAATCAACAGCAACAACAAAAGCAGCCTCGCTGACAAAGTCTAGAATTAAAACCACATCAGCATTTATTCTTTTTCCTCAGCCTTGGAGGTGGGGCATGAGTGCTCAGCTCCAACCCTGTTATTTCCTTACTTTTAGTCCTGATCCTCAACCCTCAACTATACAAGTAAAAACAGAGAGAGAAGACAGGCATTTCCCAGGGGACAAGAAAGCAGAACAGGGTCAGAAATTGTTCTCAATACAGTAAGGCGGTAAGTCTTCCATGTAAAAACAGTTTAAAAATAAGCTACAACTAAAAGTCTGAGCATGGAGAAGGGGAGGAATATTAATACTTTAAGGACTCAGAGGCAAATCCACAAGTCATGAGGCAGTAAACTAAATACTGCAGTATTTAAAAACTGATACTGTGAGCCGGGTGCAGCCGCACACACCTTTAATCCCAGCACTGGGAGGCAGAGGCAGGTGAATCTCTGTGAGTTCGAGGACAGCCTGGTCTACAAAGTGAGTCCAGGTCAACCAAGGCTACGCAGAGAAAACCTGGGGGGGGCGGGGGAGAGAACTCCCAACTGCAAATAATGGCACAGAAGGGAATGTGAGTCCACTGAGACGCGAGTCTGCTGATGCCTCTTTGGTTACAGGACTGCTTTGGGAGGCCACAAAGGTCGGCAGGGTTAGAAGATGCCCAGCACCTTGGCACAAGCAAGCACCAGGCAACCAATCACACCTACATAAATACAGTCTAAATACGAAGATGAAGGAAATAGTACATTCATGCTGTATGATACCAGACAGCTGTCCTGGCCCCATCCCATTATCCTCCTGCACGTCAGCTTACAGACTCCACAGTCATCCTGTCACTTGTGACACATTGATGCCACCTTACAGAAGCAGATTCAGGAACTATAGTAGCAAGGCTAAATAAGAGTACCTTGACAGACTTAAACACAATGTTTATCACCCGAGCATGGTGGCACACGCCTGTAATTCCAGCACTCAGAGGCAGAGGCAGGTGGATCTCTGTGAATTCTAGGCCAGCCTGGTCTACAAACCGAGTCCAGGAACAGCCAAGGGTACACAGAGAAACCCTGTCTCAAAACAACAACAAAAATACAAATGTAAAGTTTCAAGCCCTCAATAGGACAGAGTTGTTATGGGAGGACGTGAGGATGGACAAGTGTGGCCCAGAAGACCACACCAGGGACCCTGTATTCTCCTGGCAGAGCTAAACGAGATTGGGAAACACAAGAGTCAGGCTGCTGCCCTTGGCTGTCTCTAAGATGAACAAACATCCTCTCTACGCCAGTATGTCAAAAAGCAAAGGCTAGATGGTTATCAATATATTCCAGTAACAATCAAAAAACTGAAGTCATCATCATTGTAACAGAATCCCCCAGCCTAAAAAGCAACCAACCCTAAAAGATCATGACTCTAAGGTGATTAAAAAGTTACAGGGGAGCAGAAGAAAAAGATCAGGGTAAAAGAAGAAACCGTGGGGATACACACAGCATGTAAATGCCTGATCAGAGTTACACTTAGGAATCAGATCATCGGTTATAGTACAAGCGAACCAATACCAACATCTCTCCCATAGAGCACAGTGAGAAGCACATTTTTATGGGTGTGTTTCGGGTGGGAAGGGCGGGAGGGGGAGGGGAGGCAGGAAGTGAAGGTACTATATACAAAGGGAAACAACAGAGACCACCCCTCCTTTAGCTCTTCACGCTTTCTTTCTCTTTGTTTTCAGCATCCTCTGGGTATGCATGCCACGTCAGTCTCTCTTCATAAAATGCTATCACAATTTGTGGACATTTCACATTAGCTTCTTTTGCAAGAACCAGGTCAGCTTCATCTGTGTCTTTCCTGGAAAGAAAGGATGTAGGACTTAGAGAAATCTGTCTGAATGTCATTATTTTATTTTAGCTGGCTTGATCTCCTCTGTACACTTTGATCTCAAAGTAGAAAGGATCTTTACAGGGCTGGAGATGTAACTCAGTGGTGAAGCCTCTGTATCTGATAGTTAGCATCAAAAAATAAGAAAGAAAGGGCTGAAGAGATGGCTGTTCTTGCAGAGGACCCAGGCTCAGTTCCTAGCACCGACATGGCACTGCACAACTGCCTGTGATGCTAGTTCCAGGGGATCCAACGCCCTCTTCCACACATAAGATACACACATGCAGGCAAAACACATACACAAAGAATAAAAATAAATCTTAAAAGAAAAGGGAAGGAAAGGAAATCAGAGAGAGGGGAAAGGGCAGTCAGGAGTGGGGAGTCCATGCCTGTGACCCTGTGACTTCAGTCGCAGAGAGATGGAGACAGGACAGTGAACTCAGTACCCAGGACAACACAGTTTACCCTTGTGGTGGCTTTATGTACGTGAGTGCTCTATCTGCACTTACACCTGCAGGCCAGAAGAGGGCATTTGACTTGAGAGTTGTGAGCCACCACGTGGTTGCTGGGAATTGAACTCAGGATCTTTGGAAAACAGTGTTCTTATCAGCTGAGCCATCTCTCCAGGCCCCTTGCAGGGGTTTAAACAGAAACGTACCCCACAGTCTTGGGCATCCAAACACTTGGTCCTCAGTTAGTGGCTGTTTAGAGAGGGTTTTGTGGTGTGTCATGGGGTTGGGGGAGGGGTGGCTAATGCTGAGAGAGAAAAAAGCCTCACTTATTTTCAGTTTGTACTCTCTGTTTCAGCGTGAGCTACATGAGACCATGTCAGGAGAGGAGGGAGGGGGAAAGGGAAGCACTCCATTTTCTTCTAGATGTCATTATCTCTGAGAAAGACTTTTGTACCTTATTTAGCATTAAGCTTGATGCCTTTTGTTGGACATCACTCAGGGACCCTGACTCTCAGTGATGTAAGTCACGTGCTCATGGTCTTCCCGTAAGTGATTCAGTTCTAGCGAACAGATGTGTAGGTCGTGGTTATACATTTTTACCTCAATGCAGGCTGCTCTAATGCGATTAATACCAAAGCTTGAGAAATACACAAAGCCATATTCCCACTTAATACTGACACTGTGAAGTTAATTAAAAATGAAAATTAGGGAGCTGGGCAGTGGTGCAAGCCTGTAATCCCAGCACTCGGGAGGCATAGGCAGATGGATCTCTGTGACTTCCAGGCCAGCCTGGACTACAAAGTGAGTCCAGGACAGCCAGGGCTACACAGAGAAACCCTGTCTATAACCCCTGCCCCAATTAAATTTAGGAATTCTCAGTTTTACACTCTTTCTTCGCTCACCATTTCATTAAGAACATTAAGTCGCCACATGAATCTGTTGCACCGATGATCTTTTCTGGTTCCAGCCCTCTCTCGAAGCCACGGGCGATGTCATTGCCCTGCTATAAATAGAACAGGAGATCAAAGCCTATGGAGACCACCACCAAGACAAAACAGACCCAACACCCCACCGAAAACCAAAACCTGTTTCTCAGAACAAAAAATCATAGCCTTTGTTAACTTCACTTGATTCCACTTGTTATCAATTCAGAAATTTCTTGAACTCGAGAAATGCAACACTGACTGATCTAGGTCAGTCAGTGACAGCTATGCAGAGAGATTTGTGCAACAAGACATAGCTGTCTTTCCTGCATTCCCTGAAAACAATTAGGGAGGGGCCCCCAGAGAGCTTGAGCAGCCTGGGACTCTCCGGAGCCTCACGTGGGCATTCCTCTAAGCCTGGCTCAGCACAAGCTAATCTGCCTGCTATTGCTTCTGAGACACTGAACAAACCCATCTTTACTCTCTTATCTTCAGATATACTTTCTCAGCCATACCCTTTTACACTTTTATCTTTTCTTTTCTTTTTCCCTTTTCTTTTTTGGAGACAGAGTTTCTCTGTGTAGCCTCGGCTGCCCTGGACTCACTTTGTAGACCAGGAGGGCCTCGAAGTCACCTACCTATGTCTCCCTGTGCTGGGATTAAAGGTGTAGGCCACCATGCCCAAGTCTTAATTTATCTTAACAGTGGCCAGTAGTTTTAATATTTCACAGTCATCTATATTTTGAAAAGCAGAGGTAAGAAGGATGCAAGACCAATACTCTAAAAAAGTCAAATTTTGAAGACCACAAAGACTAGTTTGTGTATAACTTGGGAGAGGAGCCTCTGACCTGCCTATTCACATTGATTGGGGCTGAGACCTCAAGCACCTGAGCTGACCACTCAGAGTGCTGGGACTTGATCTCAGATAATCATATAATGTACATACAGCAAAGGCTAGTCCAGGTGTGATGGCACTGAAAAGAACAAACTCTAATTTTATGCACATCATAATTTTTCTAAAATTACAGGCAATAACACAAGCTCACCATTAGCAACAGAAAAACTGCCTTACGATTTCGCAAATGATCCAAATCCCACCCCTCTCTCATCATCTTACGTCCTTCGAAATACGGAAACAGTACAGTGAGACCCAGTGGACACAGGAGCGTGTAGGCCAGCTTGGTAATCTGAGGTTGACGCCTGGGCCTCACATGGTAGGTGGGGAGTATCAACTCCCACATATTCCCTGACCTACATATACAAGCACAGGACAACCCCCAAACAATGAACAAACAAATATTTTGAAATAAAAACCCAAAACTTGCACAGTCCTGGTGGTCCCCAGAGAGACCAGAACCCACATCAGGAAATAAATTCTAGCCATGGATCAATGGAAAGATACTGACTTTTTAAGACAGCCTCTTTGGGGCATTTAAGGGGAATAGGTTCCCAGATGCAAACACAGCTGTTCACAGCTGGAATGCTGGCATAGGGGCTGAGTCATACATCATCTCTGGCAGCTGGAAACAGTCTGCTACACAGGGAGGGAAACAGGGGTAGGGTGGGGGATGGAAAAAGAATGTTCAAACTGCTGAGAAAAAGAATGTTCAAACTGCTGAAAGGAGCTGAGGCAAGAAAAACACTAAACTCATCCCAGGCAGTGATCTTAAATCAGGCATAAAAAGGACTAAGAAATTTCTCCTGCCGTGGTCTAAAATAACCAGTCTCTCCCATACCCTGAAAACACCTGACTGCTACCTATCATGCCAGTTGTCTACTGACAGCTGCCAGTGTTGCTGAGAATGCTATCGGGGGCCCCAGACAAATGCTGTGAGGTAAAGGATGTCTGGAGGTTGTTTTCAAGGTCAGCAGCTCCAGAGAAGCCCTCCCAAGTGGCCAGGGGCTCAAAGCCAGATCACTGCCTTTAAAAGAACAAAGACCCTAAGTTAAAGAAATGTCTACTCTCTCTCACAAATACATAGTTTAAGGTCTTTGGTTGTGTTATTTGCTATTTTAATTTAATTAGAAGTGAAACAAATTACAAAAGCCAGGATACAAAGAGCTATCAGGAAAAAAAAAAAGGACCTACTACCAAGCCTAAAGATTTTTCTTCAATTCCTACGGAAAAATCTGGAAGAAGATAACTGACTTTTACAAGCTGTTTTCTACCCTTCACACATGTGCAGTGGCACACATGCTCATACACATGCAAAAAACAAACCAACCAACCACGTATTAAAATTTAAAAAGTTTCAGGCCAGCCAAGGCTACAAAGTGAGGCTCTATCTCAAAACAAACAAAGAAAACAAAATAAAACCCAAGTCCTCAGCCAGTGCAAGCCTTTAATCTCAGCACTCAGAGGCAGAGGCAGGCGAATCACTGTGACTCCTGGAGGCAAACCAAACAAAACCAGAGGGATCTGGGGAAAGTAACTAGGGCTGTGGGAACAGTGGCATGGTTCGTGCCAAATCCCGAAGCCACTTTTCTGCGAAGGCCATTGGACACAGAATCTGTGTGATGCTGTGCCCTTCTTGGATTTAAACTAATGAAAAGTAAATAAAGGTGGATTTGTGCTCTTGTGAAAAAAAAAAAAATGAGTGAAAATATCCAGGTAAGGTGGCAGAAGTGAAAGATCTACACTAGCCAGAAATACATTGAGTTGAAAGTCAGTAAACGTTATAAAGCATGACTTTTGCCTCTGAGGAACAGAGAGGGCCAGGTATATAGTTCATTTGGCAAAATCTTGTCTAACATGCAGCAAGTCCTGAGTTCAGTCCCTAGCACAGCATAGAACAACATGAAACTATGCTTAGCACAGGACCACCACCTCAGCACCTGGGATTGTGAGGCGGGAGCAGCAGTTCAAGGTCATCCTCAGCCACATGCCAAATGTGAGACCAGACACACACAAGGAACCCTGTCTCAAAACAACAAAAACTAAGAGAAAGATAAATGTTATTGATGGGAAGACACACAGACCTCAGAGGCTCATTAGCCAACAAGCCTAAGTGAATCAACGAACAACTGAAGACAGACGTTTCTGCGTCTATGAATATGCACACCTGTACCAGCACACCCGTACTAACAAGTGTATCAGCCATACACATAAACATATCACACAATATATAGGAAAGACAACAAGGAGCGAAGCAGTAAACATCAGCTTTGCTTTCTTTGAATGTTATTAGTGCGCACAGGTGGGCAGGTGCATATGGAGGGCTCAGGGGTCGGTTTTCTCCTTCTACACTAGGAGAGGTATGATTTGAATTCAGGTCTTCAGCTTTGGCAACAGGCACCTTAATCCTGAGCTAACTGCTTGGCTACTTTTCTTTCTTTAAGAAGCAGTGATGCATGCCTTTAATCTCAGCACTCGGGAGGCAGAGGCTGGTGTATCAATGTGAGTTCAAGGCCAGCCTGGTCTACAGAGTGAGTCCAGGACAGCCAAGGCCACAAAGAGACCCTGTCTTGAAAAAACAAAAACAACAAAGAAAAAAAAAGTGTCTTCCTCAGCTGGGCGTGGTGGCGCACACCTTTAATCTCAGTGCTTGGGAGGCAGAGGCAGGCGGATCTCTGAGAGTTCGAGGCCAGCCTGGTCTACAAAAGCAAGTCCAGGACAGCCAAGGCTAAATAGGGAAACCCTGTTTCGAAAAAACAAAAATAAATAAATAAATAAAAGTGTCCTCCTCTGGGTGCTAGAGTGTTGGCTCAGTGGCTGAGAGAGCTTGCTGCTCTTCTAGAGGAGCTCCCAACAGCTGTAACTCTAGCTGCAGGGAATCCAACACCTTCTGGGCTCCCTCAGACAACCACACACAAGACACACGGCCACACACATTTCTATTCATGGAGGAGGCAGAGTGGACTGCACTTTACATTAGTTTTTAACACTTTATACAGAATTAGTGCTACACCAGTTCTCACTCAGCCAGGAGTCGCTGCAGCTAATCACACTTCCCAAGAAGCTTTTGTCCAACCATATACCTCGAGGTGTAAATTCCGTTCCAAAGAGCAGAAGCAAGCGGGCAGAGGGAGAAGGGAGGCGCTCACCTCTCTCTTTTTTTTAGATTTTATATCATCAGCACTGCTGGAGAAACTGGATTTCCTCTTGTTTCCTTCTGACTTCTCCCGTGGCTTGTTGTTTTCACCCTCCTTCATCTTCTTATACTTCTTCATAAACTCAGAAATTAGTTCAGGACAATCCAAGTTCTTCTCAGGTTCCCAGGTATTATGCTCCCTGGACAGGAACAACAAAGACAAAAGGCAAGGCTGAGGGTGGTGGCGCTCACCTGCCATCACTGCAGAGCACGCTGGCAAGGCTGAGGGTGGTGGCGCTCACCCGCCATCACTGCAGAGCGGGCTGGCAAGGCTGAGGGTGGTGGCGCTCACCTGCCATCACTGCAGAGCGGGCTGGCAAAGCTAGCAAGCTACAGCCTCAGCCCCTTTCAATGCTAAAGTTGGGACATAGAAGCAAAGGGAGGAGACACAGCGCAGTAGTAAAGTACTAGCACATGTAATGCCAAAGGTTTCATCACCAGCTCTGCAGAGAAAAAAATATCCCAACAAAATTGATCTTAGATTTCACGGAAGCTTGTGGGAAAAAGTATGTTCACATGAAGTATTACTACAGCAGCAGTATTATTTTGAAGGGCTAAGGATCAAACCCCAAACCAGGATTTTATATTTGCTCCACCACAGAGCTATACCCTTAGCCCCATAGCAACACCTTAGTAGCCAAAACCCCAAAACAAACCTGAATGCTCATCAGCTGATAAGTGGTATAACTGTATAGTGAAATGGTATTATGCAACAAAAAGAAACAAAATCTCAAAAACAGTACACTGAGTTAAAAAGCAAACAAACACAATATGCTTTCTTTCTGATTCTATTTCTCTGACATGCCCTGGCAAGATATATTTTAGATTAGGCTCAGAAAATATTCTGAAATGGGAATGTGGTAACAGTTTCACAACTCTATAAATACTGACCCAAACCAAACTGAGGCAGGCGTGGTAGCGCATGCTTTTAATCCCAGCACTGGGGAGGCAGAGGTAGAACTCAGGCTAGCCTGGTCTACAAAGTGAGTTCCAGAACAGCCAGAACTACACAAAGAAACCCTGTCTCAAAACACAAAACCCATCAAATCGTACAATTTCAGTGGGGCGGGCGGACGGGGTGGGGGGAGCTGTCCTGGAACTTGCTCTGTGGACAAGGATGGCCTCAAACTCAAGAGATCCACCTGCTTCTGCCTCCCTACTCCTGGGACTAAGGTCATGTACCACCACTGCCTGGGGTAGGTAACTCTTATGGCTGGAAGATTATACCTTAATAAGCCTGTTTAAAACTTCCATTATGGGGCTGGAGAGATGGCTCAGAGATTAAGGGCGCTGTAACTCTCGCAGAGGATCTGAACACCTGTAACTCCAGGGCCCCCAATGCACTCTGGCCTCCACAGCTACCTGCACACCATTCACATACCCCACACAGACAAACACATGCACATAATTAAAAAACAAAACTATGAGGCAGTGGTGGCATACACCTTTCACCCCAGCACTCAGCCTGCTCTACAGAGCCAGTGTCAGGGCAGCCAGGACCACACAGAGAAACCCTGCCTTGAAACAAACAAAAAAATTTTTTAATTAAATCTTTAAAAACAACAAAAACAAATCCAGTCTAGAAGCTGGGTATATAGCTCAGTGATCAGAGTGCTTATTCAGACATAAGTAAGGTTCAATGGGTGCAATAGCTTTTCTCCATCAAAAAAGTCCAAATTTAAATGCTTAATTAAGTGCCAAAAGAGTGTGACTTTACACATAGTTGCCTGTAAAAAAAAAGGATAACTTGGTAAGTCGAACATACCTCCAATTTTTCTTTTCTTTTTTTGAAAGGATTTCTCTATGTAGTCCTAAATATCTTAGAATTCACTATGTAGACCTGGCTGGCTTTGAGCTCCTAGAGATCTGCCTGCCTTTGGAGCGCTGAGATTGAAGGCACGCACCACCAGGCCTGGCTGTCATCTCCCTAATACAGCTCAGGCCCACCAGCCTAAGGGGTGGTACTGCCCGCAGTGGGTGGGGCTCTCCTATACTCAGAAGCCTCCTGCCTCTGCCTCCCAAGTGTCGGGATTAAAGTTGTGCACCACGATGCCCAGCAATACCTTTCCATTGCTACTGTCCTGGATGTTACTTACACACTCCAGTAAGTAGGAGTTGGAGTACACTAATTCAAATGTGACAGACTCGAGTCTATTGTCACCAAGTTTTATGTGAAATCTGAAATATGACCTGACAAAACACAAAGCAGGAAGCCCTACAACATAGAAAGTAAGTTTTTTGAGAAGAGGGTATCATGCAGACAAGGCTGGTCCCAAACTCTATATAGTCAAGGCAACTTTGAACTGCTCATTCGCAGACCTCTCCCTCCAGAACACTGGGATCACAAGCACTTGCCACCACGCCTTGTCCTTTACCCAGTGCTGTGTCCCATGCAAACACGCCACCAGCTGAAACTTATTCCCAGTCTTCTCTATAGGTTTCTATTTATTCTATTTTACTTTGGTTTTCTCCTTTGACTCAGAGTCTCTGGCTGGCCTGGAACTTGCTAGGTAGATCAGGATGGCCTAACACAACAGTCTCTGCCTCTCAGAGTGCTAAGATTATTGGTGCGTGCCACCATACCCAGCCTCTCTCTGAGTTTAAAGACAATCTTACTGTGTAGCCTGGGCTGATCTTCAACTGTCTGAAATTCTCTTGTCTCAGCCTTCCAAGAACCTATATTACAGGAATGAACCAACATGCCCATCTTAATTTTGATATTCTCAAAGCTGTCCTCTGTATATTTATAGCATGGATTTTAGAAAATCAAAACTACAACAATCTTGTGGAATTAAGGCAAAAAAAATAGTACCTACAAAGAAAAAAGCTGTACTACCATCCCTTTCCCTGTTGGAGAGTAAGCACCAGGCTCTGGGTTGTTTTGTTTATAACCTGTAATTATCTTTGAGCAGGGAGCTGTTGAAATTAAATCTAGGGTCTTTGGCCAAGTAGTGCAGACTTGTGACGTTCCACAGGGAAACGAAGACTCCATTGTGTGACATTTTGGATTAAGAATCTGTGGCACGCCAGGCATGGTGGGGCACGCCTTTAATCCCAGCACTCCGAGGCAGAGGCAGGAGGCAGGAGGATCACTGTGAGTTCGATGCCAGCCTACTCTACAAAGAGTGTCCAGGACAGCCAAGGTTACACAGAGAAACCCTGTCTCGAAAAACCAGAAAGAAAAAAAAAAGACTCTGCGGCCGAGACCCTTCTGGGGAATGTTTCCTCAGGGTCAGCATATGGAAGCTATGTTTCAGTCAGTAGGGGTCCACAGCTCCCCCTCAAGCTTGCAAAAATGGGCTAAGCATGCAAGTCTCCCACACTGTACTGGTTTTGAAGGCATTAATAAATCTCTCGGGAAGAACAATCAAGGCCGGGTACCAAGAGGCAGGGCTAGTCAAGGACACACGGAAAAAGAAAAAAAATTTTTTTTTCTGGGTGTAGCGGCAAACACCTTTAATCCTAGCACTCTGGAGGTAGAGGCAAGTAGGTCTTTGTGAGTTCGAAACTAGCTTGGTCTACATAGTGAGTTCCAGGACAGCCATAGCTACATAGTCACTCCCTGTCTCAAGGGGGAAAAAAAGATTACTTTACTGTATTGTGGAAATGTGTCTGTGTGATGGAGGAAGCTATACTAGGGCATTAGACTCCCTGGAACTGGAGACACAGGCCCTTGTGAACTGTGAGACAAGGGCACCAGGAGCCTAACTAGAGTCCTGTCAAAGAGCAGGAAGCACTGCTAACTGCTGAGCCCTGTCCCGTCGTGTCCCCCACGCCCCCCCTGTCCCGTCGTGCCCCCCGCGCCCCCCGCGCCCCCCCATCTCAATCCCATTCACTTATGACAATGCTTAATCCATCAGCCCCAACTTCGCCTTTCACCTCCATATCTATGTTAAGTACCAAAAGCTCAGTTTTAAGAATCTTTCAGTGTAAGTCTAAGGTCAATCTGAATTCTTCACGTATTGCTTAAGCTCTTGTTTGAGGGCTTTCCTGTCTCTCACTCACTTCAGTGGTTTTCATACTCGGTGAGTAGCGCCATCATTCCTCTTTAGAAGGATGAAGCCACGCTCAGGATATAGCCAGCTAGGAAGAGCTCTTGCCTAGACACACAAAGTGCTACAAAACCCAGTGCAGAGGCCCAGAATACAGCACTTGGGAAACAGAAACATGAAGATGAGAATTTAAAGGTTATCTTAGGCTACATAGTATGTTCTAGGCCAGCCTGGGCTAAGTTCAATGGATGCTAAGTGTCCTGTAATGCATGAATTAGCTTACCTAAAATGTCCAGTGTTCCACTGAGTAATGGTAAGCCCTGTCTAGGTCCTCAAGGGCCTGACTCTTAAAGCCATTGGCAAAATATTAACTCTTTGAACAAATTTACTTTTACCTTTTGTTTCTGTTGTGTTTGATTCCTATGTTTGTTTTTTGTAGTAGAGAATCAGACCCAACACCTCACGTACGCTGGGCAAACACTACTGCTGAGCTGCGTAGCTCCTGCCTAAGCCTACACTTGAAAGCTGGGATGTCAGGCTGGGGAAACGGCTCAGTAGGTGAATATTCTTGCTGTCTGAACCTGAAGACCTGAGTTCAGTCCCCAAGCTCACACCTGGATGCCCTGGTGTTCCTACTGTTAAGTTGTGGCTCAGGCTATAGGCCAGCTCCAGGCACACAACCAAACCAAGAGAACTTGACTTATACAAGGTGAAAGTGGGCCAGGCCTGGTGCTGCAGCGGAGGCAGGCAGATCGCTGTGAGTTCCAGGCCAGCTTGGTCTACAAATCGAGTCCAGGGCAGCCAGGGCTATACTGAGAAACCCTGTCTTGGGGAGGAAAAAAAAAAGGTGAAAGTGGCCTGCCTCTTAGAATAAAAACTACTAACAAGCCGGTGCTGTGGCACACCCCTTCAGCCTGGTCTACAAAGCAAGTCCAGGACAGCCAAGAGAAACCTTGTCTTGAAAACACACACACACACACACACACAAATAACAAAGAAAAAGATAGTTATATTGAAATGTTAGTTATAAACTGGGCATACCTTTAATCTCAGTCCTAGCCTGGAGCTCAGAGCTCCATCTGCCTCTGAGAAAGCTAGGACTAAAGGACTGGCTTCGTCTATTAAATCTTAGCGGCTGCATGTGAGTGCTAGAGCTTTTGGTCCCTTCTTCACTGCCATGTACACCTGGCTAGTTGTCCCTCAGGCTCCCAGGGATTCCCTTGTCTGTCTCCCATCTCAGTATATCACTGCGGGGAGAGATGTGCCTGGCTTTACATGGGCTCTAGTGATGCCAAACTCGAATGCTCACACTTTGCATGGCAAGTGGCCGACCTATGCCCACTGAGACCTTGAAGCCCTGTCTCATCCCTGGTTTTGTTCTATCTTCTTTCCCTGGCATACCTGAGGGTCAGCTCAGGACCCAGAGCATGCTGGGTGGAAGTGTTCTACTACTCGGCTACACCCACCTCTTCGCCCTGTTTTATTAAGGGGGAAGGTCATGCAATTAGCCAATGTGCCAGAGAAATGGCTCAGCATTAAGAGCACGCTCTCCCAGAACTATGGTCTGATTCCTCCACTCACATAGCAGCTTACAACCACCTGTAACACCTTGTCTAACTAATCCGATGCCCTCTTCTAGACTAAGGGCACCAGACAACACGCATGTAGCACAGGCAATATATACAGGCAAAACACTCATACACAAAATAATAATAATTAAAAAAATGTAGCTGGGTGTAGTGGCACAGTCTTTAATGCCAGCACCTGGCAGGCAGAGGGAGGCAGCCTCATCTCCAGGCCAGCCTGGCTACTGAGGGAGTTCCAGGACAACCAAGACTACACAGAGAATACCTGTCTCGAAAAAAGAACAAGAAAGAATTTAAATAATAATTAGAATAAATCACACATCATTCACCTGTATCTTTTTTTATATATAACTGTTTCAATGTGCATTGGTGTTTTGCCTGTGTGTATGTCTGTGTGAGGGTCAGATCTTGGAGTTACAGTTGTGAGCTGTCATGTGGGTGCTGGGAATTGAACCCCAGTCCTCCTGAGGAGCAGTCAGTGCTCTTAACCACTGAGTCATCTCTCCAGGCCCAAAGGATTGTTTTTTAAAGATTTATTTATTTATTTATTTAGTGTCTTCGTGCCCTATCTGCATGTAGACCTCCACTGTATCTTAAGGGATAGAAGAAGAATCTGGTCCCAGAACATCTGGCTCCCAAATCCTTAAACTACTCTTCAAAAGTAAGATCATTTAAAAAATCAGCTCCAAGCTGGGCAGTGGTGATCATGACTTTAATCCCAGCACTCAGGAGGCAGAAGCAGGTAGATCTCCGTGAGTCTGACACTAGCCTGGTCTACAAAGCGAGTCCAGGACAGCCAGGTCTACACAGGGAAAACCTGTCTTAAAAAACAAAGATCAGCAGCTGGAGAGGTGGCTCAGAGATTAAGGGCACTGACTGCTCTTCCACAGGTCACGAGTTCAATTCCCAGCAACCATCTATAATGTAATCTGATGCCCTCTTCTGGCCTGCAGGTGTATATGCAGGCAGAACACTATGTACATAATAACAATAAATAAATCTTTAAACAAACAAAACCATCATCTCCATGATAGGGAGACTAAGTAGTCTGCTGCCTCCCTTGATTCTCATCAAAGTGTGAAAAACACGGACAGTGGCTCATGGGCAAGTAAACCAGGTTTTTGTACCTCTACAGAGTCCTAAAGACTGAAAAAGGAAGCACTTACTCAGAAAAGCCTTTCCACTTCAGCAGATACTCCACTTGCCCCTTGACCATGCGCCTGTCCAGCACCTTCTCCACCACGTACTCCTCCTCATCCTCTGAGGAAGAGCTGTCGGCTGTCCTCTTGGTTTTCTTTCCCATGTCCGCCTGAAGGAGTCCGGCCACTAGGTTCCTGAAACAGGGAAAGACGACACGGTTACAATCCACCTGAGGGTTAAAGTCACCACCTCTGGATGGAGTGGAGGGCACATCAGTCAGCCACACACTCTTCTCTTTGGTCTACAACTATTCTAGGACAGGGCTACAAATTTAAAATAGTCAATCCAAATAAGTTAATAAAATGGGCCAATCTACATTTCCCTAACAGTAACTTCTCTTCAGCTGAAGAAATTTAAAATTGTTAGCTAGAACAACTGTTTAACTCTTTAATTTTATATTCCAAAAAAAAGCAAACAGCATGGAGAGTTATTCCTTAGCATTTCTGTAACAACTTGTGAGCCAGGAGCTCAAAGAGAAATGTGGAAAACGTTCAGTTAAAGGAAGCAAGACAGAATACAAATATTTTCCTCCAAGGTGAATAAAGCTCTTTATAAAAATGGAAAAAAAGAGAGAGAGAGAACCTTTCTTAGCAAAACACACACACACACACAAACACACACACACACACACACACACACACACACACACACACACACGGCCGTCTCTCACCACATTTCCAGCGACTTGGTACATTTCCCTTAAACAATTTGAGCCTGTCCCTTCAGAGTATCCATCAGCACACAAAAGCAAGGCTGACAGCTCAAACACAGTAAGCCTCCTTTTTAGCAAGCTCATTCGGGGATAGAAGGGAAGAAAGGCAGAGGGGAAAAAAAAATCAAAATTAGTCACTAGACTGGCCCATAATTCCCAGGGCTCAGCTAACTCAAATAGTTATGGAGGTACCTCGGCTTTTTACTGAAGTTGATTTTGGGCCAAAGGAAGAGGAGGGGGAGCAAGTCTGGCCACAGACTGCATCAACATGAAGCCTCCTCAGAACACAGGAGACTATTCATCCACCCCAGGAACCGAGCAAGGCAGCACAAATGGAAACTGAGTTAAGCTCAGAAATATGCATGTCAGGGGTGCTCAAGAGAGAACCTAGTCTAAAATCCACATGGTTGTTACCATAATGGTTCCAAAGGAATTCTTCCTTAACAGTGTTAGAGGGGACCCAGTCTGGACAGCCAGACAGCAGGGAGTGATCCTTTAGCTGACTCCATTGTTATTTTACTATAATCTCTAAACATGTTTTCCAGAACATTCCCATCTTGGCCAGAAGGCCAACCTCAGGAGTAAACCGGCTACTAATATCAGAATTCTGCTCAAGTCAAAGAAGCAGAAGTTGTATTCATCGCTTTATTTCCAATTAGTAATTTTTTGAAAATCACTCCAGGAATATGATGTTGAAAACCCTACCTACAGAACTTATGAGTATGCCCGCCTCAAAAACCACTTGCATTAATTTCTGACCTATGATAACTTTATTTGAGAAAGAAGACACCGGGGGAATGTAGGTAAAGGGTTTTAAAATAATCTTTCCATGAATTTAGAAGACTCCTAGACATCAAAAATATATAAGGTTTATTTCAAATAAACACAGCCTCCGTCCTCACCACAGACAGGAAATGTCATAGTCCAGGGAGAGTGCCCCGCCCCCACCCCACTCACCTTGGAATTTCCGGGAGCTGAGCAGATTAGGTCAGAGCGCTGGGTTAAAACCAGCCCCATGTTGGAAGCATGCAGTTTAGCATTGTGGTTATGGCTTTCCCTGCCTCACCAGGGGAAAAAAAAAAAAAAAGGATTTACATATGTGTTCTTCAGTTTGAGGGAGGGAATATTTTTCTTTATACCTTCATGCTGAAGAGAAGCCCTCAAAGTAGATCAATATGGGTTCCTTCCTTTACCTACCGGATCGCCCCTGCTCGTTCTTTCCCTCTGGGCTAACAGGAGGGGCCTCCCCTCCCAGGTCTGGGGCTTGGCGGGCTGGCAGCTCCCCCGCCCCCACCCAGCTGCCTGGGCGCCACTGCGCAGCTGTCCCAGTCCGTTGCCATGGCAACTGGCAGCCGTACTAGACTGAGGAAGAGAAGCAAACGGAAAAAGTTAAAAGGCTTAACTTTCTTTTTCATTGCAGACTGGGTGGAGAAGTTGGACGGCACCTCCCCTGGCCTCGAGGCCAAGGTTTTCAAAGTGCGGGGAGTTAGTTCTTTGGTTTAAGGTTCAGAATTCAGGCTTACCCCTCCCAACGCCCTGTGAATCGGTAACATTTTAGGACCACCTAACAGGGTTACAGCGCACGGGAAGAGGGGGAGGGGCAAGCGTAGGTCTTTCTACAACAGACAGGACAAACCATCCTTAATCTAAAACAACTTTGGACAAAGACTTTTCCACCCACTGTCACTGCACAGTTAACTAAAATTGCTTGAGGGAAAGAAGTAACCAGAAAGCGAGCTGGGTGCATTTGGTGATACTATGTAACTTCTCTTGTTTGAGAGAATTACAAGATATAACTAGAACCCAAAGACTTGAAACGCAGATGAGGGAAAAGCTTTGTGACTTGGGAACTGCTACCAGAACCCACGGCCTTATACAGACTGGGCTACATCCTACATCCCTGTTCCACAAAAGAACCATGCATCTGAATTTACAGGTAGGAAAAACTAGTCCCTTAGTTTAAAAAAAAAAAGGGGGGGGCATTTGGCCACTGCCATTATGGTTAAATTTAAGTATTTTGTTAGTTATTCTTGTAATGCTATAAACAGACTTTTAGCAATTATTAGTCTCTGATAAAATAGTGATGCACAGCTCTTCACATTAATAATCCCTAATTAGGCTAAAGGAATGGAGGCCATAGTAAAACAGCAGAAGCAGAAGACCAGGAATTCAACGTCATGCAAAACTACATAGCCAGTTTCACAGCCACCCTAGGAAAGAAAGAAAACCAGACCATAACATATACAATGTCCGTTCACTTGGCTCTTTAAAAAAAAATTTTTTTTTAGCCAGGTGGTGGTGGTATACGCCTTTAATCCCAGGAGAGGCAGGTGGATCGCTGTGAGGTCTACAAAGTGAGTCTAGGACAGCCAAGGCTAACACAGAGCAACCCTGTCTCAAAAAACAAAACAAAACAAAAATTTAGAAATCCAAAATCAAAATTGCTTTGCATATAAGAATTTAAACTTTACTGTAGTATCATGCTTTAATCCTAGAGTTCAAGGCCAGCCTGGTCCACAAAGCAAGTCCAGAACAGCTAGGGTTGTTACACAAAGAAACCCTGTCTCAAAAAGCAAAACCAAAAAGTAAGAACTCCACAGGCTAAGAGATGAGTACCTCAAGCTTGCAGAGGAGCAGGGCTCAGTTCCCAGCACCCACAGGTGGCTCCCCTAATTCCAGTCACATGTCGTCTCACAGCTTCTTCGGGCCTCTGAGGACAACAGACATATATGTAGCCCACAGACATACAAGCAACACTCACATACATAAAATAATTGTTTTTAGTTTTTCTTTTCTTCCTTTTTTAAAAGATTTTATTTATTTATTATGTATACAGTACTCTGCCCCCATGTGTGCCTGCCCGCCAGAAGAGGGCACCAGATCTCATTACAGATGGCTGTGAGCCACCATGTGGTTGCTGGGAATTGAACTCAGGACCTCTGGAAGAGCAGTCAGTGCTTTTAACCTCTGAGCCATCTCTCCAGCCTCTTTTTTCTTTTTCTTTTCTTTTCTTTTTTTGGTTTTTTCAAAACAGGGTTTCTCTGTGTAGCCTTGGCTGTTCTGGACTCGCTTTGTAGACCAGGCTGGCCTCGAACTCACAGGGATCCACTTGCCTCTGCCTCCCTGAGTGCTGGGATTAAAGACGTGCGCCGCCACCGCCGCCACCACTACCACCACAGGGCTCCCCATCTTTCTCTTAACCTTTGTAATTAAGGAATATGAAAATATCAAAATACAGTCAAGGAATAAGCTTTACATCAACCCTCAGCCTCACTGAGACAGAACAAACAGCTGGGAGCAGCAGCAACGCGGGAATTCCCACACTGGAGAGGCAGAAGCAGGGCCAGGGGCTCACTGTTAAAAGCCAGCCTGGGGCCGGGCGTGGTGGCGCACGCCTTTAATCCCAGCACTCGGGAGGCAGAGGCAGGCGGATCACTGTGAGTTCGAGGCCAGCCTGGTCTACAAAGTGAGTCCAGGACAGCCAAGGCTACACAGAGAGACCTTGTCTCAAAAAAAAAAAAAAAAAAGAGCTACATAGCAAGATCTTGTCTCAAAAGAAAAAAAGCCACGGCTGTATAGGTACCTCAGTAATGAGCACCGGCTGCTCTCTCAGAGATCAGGGGTGAATCACAGCACCCACATGGTGGCCTTACATGGTCTGACTCCAATCCCAGGGGATTTGACACCCTCTTTTGACCTCTGCTAGCACAAGGCACATGGGGTGCACAGGCATACACAAATAAATAAATCTTAAAAGATAAAACTTAGAGAGGTCCCCACGGCCTACCCACTTGGGAAACAGTTGGGTTTATATACAAAGAGCTACATTACGGGAACCATCACGAGGCCTCAGCTTGCTTCCCAAGCCTGATCCCTGGACCCCACTCATCGACGCTACAAAGTTGTCTTCTGGCCTCTACACACTTGCCATGGTGTGCATACCCTGCTACACACTGTATGTGTGTGCGTGTGCAGTATGTGTGCAAAAACAAAAGACAAAATATTCTCGTTATCTACCTTTTCCCGTATAAAAGACTCAGCTCTACCAACCCTGCTCATCTGTAGGAGCAGCCTGAAGGGCACAGGAGCCAAGGCCCCTTTCTCTATGGGAAATGGGTTTTGTAACAGCTGACAAATCAAATTGGGCCTGGTGCCAGGAGTCAGAGTCCAACCGTAATATTCTTTAAAGAATGGCGTGCAGCTGTCTTGTAAATCCCCTGGACAGTCACAGACAGAAGCTGGCAAGGATGACGACACGGTTCTGATGGAACGTGTCTTACCTTAACCTTGAAGTTACAGATCTGCTCAGGAGCAGCAGTAAGAAATGAGAAATGCACCCAGACCAGGGAGGGGACATAATTCTCTTTTAGACAGTGCAGCACAGTGTATTCAGGTCAAATGAAACACAAACGCAGACAGGCAATTTAAGGCTAGTGCCTGGACCAGATAAAGCGTCAACACGGGTGGTCCTCGCTGAGCCTGGACGCGAGGAACATTCTGGCATGAGGAAGGAGATGCAGCCAGCAGGATGACGGGGAGATGAAGGCCGAGGAAGAGCAGCCTGATCCTTGTGGGATCTTCATGGGAGGGCGGGGAACCGCGCAGGTGTCTAGAGAGCTTCTTCAAGCAAAACATCTACTCTTTCCTAAACACTGATCTCTAGTAAACGGAGCACACACCATGGATTGCAGCAATAGAGCCCACAGGGCTAAGAAAAAAGCAGTGCCAATGGACATTCCAATGAGGAACATAAGACAAATTCACTTTCTGGGCTCCTCAGCCAGGGACGTGGACAGAAGTCAGTCTTTGTGGTCAGACAGAGTCAAAAGCACATTCCAAACCACTGACAAGGAGGGGAGGGGGCTCCGGGGTAGCAAGAGAGGGAATGCCGGGAATGGCGGGGCACACCTTCAACCCAGCACTCACAAGCAGGTGGATCTCCATAGAGTTTGAGGCCAGACTGGTCTACAGAGAGTTCAGGACAGACACGAAGAAACCCTGTCTTGAAAAAACAACAAAAGAAGGGACACAATTCTACACATTTTAGAGTAAACCCCACTGGTTCCTATCAATCAGAACAACAGTTGTAATGGCAAACTGTCGACAATAAGCAATCACTGAACAGTAACACCCGCGACCTCCCTGCCATCTGAGGCTGCTCCAACCTTGCCAGTCTGCGGCTACTTTTAAATGCAAGTCGTCCTGGCTTTTCTTAAAGGATCGTGGTATAACATGCACTTTTTTTTCATTACCAATTAAGGAAATTTTTTTGTTTGTTTTTGTTTTTCAAGACAGGGTCTCTCTGTGTAGCCTTGGCTAAATTAATGAAACATTTTAAAAAGCAGTATGGACTACAGCTAATTGATGAATTGCTTCAGATTTGGAAGTGGTATCCAGATGCTTCTGGATCACAATAAGAATTCTAGGGGGCTGGAGAGATGGCTCAGTGGTTAAGAAAACTGCCTACCCTTCCCAAAGTCCTGAGTTCAATTTCCAGCAACCACATGGTGGCTCTCAATCATCTATAATGTAATCTGATGCCCTCTTCTGGCCTGCAGGTGGTCATGCAGACAGAACACTGAATACATAATAATAAATAAATCTTAAAAAAAAAAATCTGTAAGCCAGCCAGGCATGATGGTGCACACCTTTTATCTCAGCACTCAGGAGGTAGAGGCAGGTGAACTCCGAAAATTCAAGGCCAGCCTGGTTTACAAAGCTACTTCCAGGAGCCGGGCGTGGTGGTGCACACCTTTAATCCCAGCACTCAGGAGGCAGAGGCAGGTGGATCACTGTGAGTTTGAGGCCAGCCTGGTCTACAAAGTTAGTCTACGACAGCCACAGCTACACAGAGAAACCCTCTCAAAAAAACTGAAAACAAACAAACAAAAGCTACTTCCAGGTCATCCAGAGCTGTTATGCAGAGAAAGCCTGTCTTAAAACAAAGAAACAAAAAACCTCCAGACAGCAAGCTCCAGCTAAAAAGCAGGGAAGGGAAAATATGTGCAAATCTTCCTCTTATCACACAAACTAACTATGCGATTGATCAGCGGCTTCAGGCACCAGGCTCCCTCCCACCTCTTCCCTTTCTCTCTAAAGTATGTTGTCCTCCAACATGCAGTAACTCCCCTGCCTCTGCCTCCCTAGTTCTGGCACACAGCACTATACTCAAAGAGAAATTGCAATTTCTTTTCTTTTTTCTGTTTTTTTAGAGACAGGGTTTCTCTGTATAATAGCCCTGGCTGTCCTGGAACTCACACAGATCCACCTGCCTCTGCCTCCTAAGTGCTGGGATTACAGGTGTCTGCCACCACACCCAGAGAGAAATTGCCATTTCTTGGGACCCTTGGGGAGAGACTGTGGGCTGAGGCAAAAAGCTAAGTGTAAGGAGGCCAGCCTGCACTACCGTGTAAGACCTTGTCTCAAAAAACTAACACAAACCTGGCAGTCTGACGGGAAGCTGCATCAATGGCTGGCCGTGGTCCTAAGGGCTAGGAGTGATCTTGCAGTCACAGCACATGGACAGATACAAACAAGCCAAACCTACAGAACCACTTCACTGTGCTCCCATGTTTTGTTCTTTGTGAATATTAAAGTGCCAGCAGTCTTAGGTATGTAACACATACAACAGAAAGCTAACATACCCTCCGTAAGGATACTTTCGTGCACTGGATTTATGATTTCTAAAGATTTAGTCATGTAGCATTTTAACAAGAACAGCACAGCTGCACACAACAGCTATTAGGGCTGTGTCAGGGGCTGTTACAAGGCCGATGACCACCATCCCGCTACACTGGAGTCATAAGCACATCCAATTCAGGAGTTGGAAGCTTTTAAAGTATCTCTGTCAGATTACAAAGAGTTAGGATTGACTGTGGTCATTAGTAAGCCACATACAGGGAACACAGACTATTACAGTTGAGAGAAAGGGGTGTCTGCTCCCTGTGGCAAACACTCACAGCTCATCACCCTTCTAAAACCAGACTAAGCGACTGAGGGTATAGTCTGAGCTCAATCCCTAGAACATGCCCCAGAAATGAGAAGCCAAGGCATTGTTTCAACCAACTATTTAACTTCGTTGAGACAGAGTACTGCTGATTATACACGCCTCCGGCTACAATGAATGGAGTTTTGAGTAAAAATCTTTCCTTCCTTTCCTCTGTCTCATCCCTTGGCTGGACAACAATTCTGCTGCCTGTTTCCAGAGTGCTGGAGTTACAGGTGTTACCCATCTTCCTCCTTTTGTTTTCAGATTAAATCACAGACGTGTTAAAGGCCACTCTATGGCTCCACTTGGGTGTATGTGCCCCTCCCCAGCTCTGACCTTTCTTTTCCACTATCTAGCTCTGGGTGGCCCAGAAGCGATGACAGACCCCGTATCTGCCTCTGCAGTTCAGGGATTAAAGATGTATACTAATGTACTCAGTTGACCACTCTTCTCTTCTTGTTTCAAACAAAGGAGAGTTGGGAGTTAATAAAGATATATTAAGCTGGGCAGTGGCAGCAGGGAGATCTCTGTGAGTTCGAGGACAGCCAAGACTACACAGAGAAACCCTGTCTCACAGAAGGGGGTATAAGACACAACCAACACTGGGTATGGGTTCCTCAAAGGGCAATGGCCTGACCACTATTAACTTATAAATAAATGTGGACGACAGAACTCAACTCTCAGAATTACCTGACATGTCAGTCTGATAGACTGGAATTTTTAGCAACAAATTCTTATCTCAAAATGAGGCTATTTGAATGTTTTCCCTTCTCATTAAAATCTACTGAATCTCCCTCTTAAGTGTATGTTGTCATGACATTTAGTTAAGGCAATGGCAAATTAACCACTGGGCACATACTATATAGCCAACTCTTCAAAGATGAATGAGAAAGTACAACTTGGCATCATTATTGGAAAGTGTCTTCCAGATGGCGCTTCCTAGCAACCCCAGCCCCTCTGGCACGTCCTGAACTCACCTTAAAGCCCTTCTCTCAAGCGGCTGTTAATCTCACACCCACTCCTCTCGATGCAAAGCATGAGTTTATTTATTTATTTATTATTTTTGAGCTGAAGTAAACCTTTTATTTAAAAATATGGAACGCTTCATGAATTTGCATGTCATCCTTGCGCAGGGGCCATGCTAACCTTCTCTGTATCGTCCCAATTTTAGTGTATGCGCTGCCGAAGCGAGCAGGAAGCATGAGTTTATAAACTTGTCACTTTATACACATGCAAGCTGCGATGTCATCATAAATAAATCTTAAGAAAAATGGGTGATAACAATGTTTGGATAGGTTACCATTAGTTTATACATACCACCGTGGCAGATCATCCTCACAAGATATGGAAGTTAGGCCTGGTATGACGGTGCACACCTTTAATCCCAGCACTCGGGAGGCAGAGGCAGGTGGATCATTTTGAGTTTGAGGTCAGCCTGGCGTACAGAGTAAGTTCCAAGACAGCCAGGGCTACATAGACCCTGTCTCAAAAAGAAAAGAAAAAGAAAAAGGAAGTTAAGGGAGAAATTAAATGTTCCTCTATCTAAATACAACTATGAACATAAAATACTTTAAAAGCATCAGCCACAGCCCTCAGGCTTTAGAGCTGTCTGCAGATTTGTACTTCCAACAGCTGAGGTCTTCAGGTCATTTCAGCCATCCGTTTGTGAGAAGGAACCTATATATACTAAATCACACACTTTAAAAATTCGCCCAACACTCTATTTAGCAATGGCATTCAAGAGACATAAAAATTAACCTACATAATCCAATAAAAATATTCCTAATTTATTTGAGATTTATTTAAGTCAATATACTACAATCTGATTTAATGTATGCTGACATGAAAGGAATTTTTACATGATTAAAGTAAGAGACATTTCAGACTGTAAACTTCAGGGAATAAAGAGAGCATTCCTCATCCTACAGTACAATTCTGTGCCTTGGTATATTTGCAACATGAATTATATTGAAGTGAGACCTTACAATATAGATAAATAAAATCAAGCCAGTATTGAATTTTTCCCATCCCATACAAGGGTATCCTTGGCAGCTTCTGGGTCATCTATTATGATCCTGACCAATTTTGCTTTGTGGCAATTTAAAAGCTGTTAAAAAAAAAAAAAAGCATTATAGGTGATGACAGGAGAAACAAGCCCACACCAGAAGTTATTGAACCTTGCAGGTCTCTGCAAGTGTCTCTATTGACATTTAAGTATGAGTTACTATGGCACAATATAATAAAAGCGTGAGCCACACTTCAAACATATTGATAGTTAAATGCACAGAAAGGCCACCATCAGATAAACGGCTGAGGGGATGGCTGATCTCAGACCACCCAGCTCTTCAATGTTTTGATGTGTTATTTAAGCCAAGTAAGATTTTTCTTTTTGTCCAGTTTCCAGCCACATTCTCGACTCAAACCCTGTGCCAAAGAGATGATTAATACAGCCGCTCTGTTCCGTTTCTAACCCGTTCAGCTGGCTGTGGGCTACTTATTGAGAGCCCAGTAAGTGTCAAGCGCTGCATGGGCACTAAATCTACCATGTTCAACCTGTGGGCTGGAAATCTGGGTTTCTCCTTGGTTAAGTCAGTGCTCCATAAAGGTTGTTACAAAAACAAACCAAGGCCTACATGGACTTTGGAAACAGCTAAGCTGTGTCTGCTAAGGGGCAGTACATGGAAGGCATGCACAGGGCTGAGGGCTCAATTCTAAATGCCACTAAGCCAAAACAAACGATCAGAAGAGCAGTGTGCTCGCCCAGCTCGTGGCTCAGGAGGTCAGGACGGCAGCGTGCTCACCCAGCTCGTGGCTCAGGGGGCTGGAGCACAAGAGGTCCATCAAAGCCTCAAGCTCCGGGGCTAAGGGTCTCAAAAGGAAAAGTACAGCTACTTTTTTGGGGGGGGAGGGGGGAGGGTTAAGGTTAGGGTTATTGTAGGGTTATGGTTAGGGTTAGGCTTCAAGTACGGCTACTTTAAGAAGCAACTCTACAACTTTGTTTTAACTGGGGGTGGGAGTATGGCTCAGCTGTTCAGAGCGGTTGCTCAATACCTGGTTAGGTTTCAAGCGCCTTCCCAGCAGGCCACAGGTGAAGACAGAGTATAACAACCCAGTGTGATAACTGACTCCAGTTCAGGGAATCTCAAGTCCAAGTGTGACCTCCAGAGGCACCCGGCAAGCATGTGGTACACACACATACACTCTAGCAAAACTCTCATAAATAAGTCTCATTTTAAAGACATTTATTTATCTGTGGGTCTGGGCAGGTAGCTTTGTATGGGGGCATATTTGTGCCACAGCATGTCTGTGGAGGTCAAAGGACAACTTGTTTTTTTTTTCCCCCAAAGATTTATTTATTTATTTATTATGTATACGGTGCTCTGCCTGCATGTACACCTGCAGGCCAGAAGAGGGCACCAGATCACACCATAGATGGTTGTGAGTCATCATGTGGTTGCTGTGAGTTGAACTCAGGACCTCTGGAAGAGCAGTCAGTGCTCTTAACCTCTGAGCCACCTCGCCAGCCCCAAAGGGCAACTCGTAGAAGCTGGTTTTCTCTTTCACCACGTGGCTCTTGGGATGGATCTCTGATGACCCAAAGAATTGTCCTTCGGTAACTGCCTTTACCAGGTCCAAAGGCAACTTTAAAACAACAACAAAGGTATCCTTACAAAATGTAGACGAGGCTCCCTCCAGAATGCCAGGGTTAAGGGCCTTCCCACCAACCCCAACCCAAAGGCATCTAATACTGAAACTATGAGGGCTGCAGTAAGTAGACTTGGGTCTTATCTAAGCCACCTGTTAATCAGAGATTGAGCTGAACAGCTCACTTAACATCACATGCCAGTCACTGCCCTGCTTATAGCTCTGCTGTAGGAGAACAAAACGGTCTGGGAACAGGGAGAACAGTGGCATTATTTAGCTTCTCTTTTTTCTGGTGAGGAAGGCAGAGAAAAATGTTGCGGAGCCTCACTTTGCAGCCTATGCTGTCTCCAACGTGCAGCAGCCCTGCTGCCTCTGCCTCCCCAAAGCTAGGACTGGAAAAGCCCCATTCCACGCCGTCCGATCTTTACCACTTACAGTATCAAGTATCGTGTTCTAAATAACAGCGACTCTTGTGTTCTACTTTTTCTTGGTGTTTCAATTTTACTGTCTCAAATAGCTTTCAGTTTGGTTTTTGTTTCTGTCTTTTGAGAGGCTCTCACTATATAGCCCAGGTTGACCTTGAACTCATGTGGTCCTCCTACCTCAGCCTCTCAAATTCCTTCTTGTTGTTTGGGGGGGGGGGGTGCTGGATATAATCCACACCAGCACCTTGCACAAACTAAGCTTTGAGCTACGGGATGTTGCTTGACCCTTGAGTAGCTTTTGTGTTGCGCAGCATTCCAAATAATTGGAGACTTACCAGATGCGTGACGAATTTCTAAGGTCAGAAAACACCTTATATGATAGCAGCCCTTTGAATGAGACTTATACCCCACACGACCTGAAACCATTGTTGCTGTGCTGTGAACTATTCTACTAGGCATCAATTACGTCAGACAAGCTGATGATGTCGTCTTCTTCCATACTCTCCACACATTTGTTTTTATCAATTAATTAAACTTCCAAATGTAGTCACAGATGTCCACTATTCCCTGTGTATCTTTTTTCCTTCATACATTGTAAGACCCTCCCCCATGCGGCCGAGGACCAACCCCTGGGCTAAATGCAAGCTAAGACAACACGCCATCGCTAAGCTCTATTCCCAGCCACTGAAGCTTTTTTTATTATTAGCTGTATAAACACTTAAGATTACGATGTCCTCTTGATGAATCCATTTCTTAACTATACTGCTGTCATTTGCCCACCCTATCTCATGGGTCTGTAATGGAAAAAGAACAAGAGAGCATTTTGGAAACAGAGGCAACTCTGACAATAAAGGAAGTGAAAAAAATAACTTTAATGAAATTTCTGAATTATCTTAAGTTTATCTATGCTGTCTCCAACTATCCAAATAAACGAGGCTGAGTACGTTTCATCAGATCTTTAGACATAATTTATTGCTGTGAGATACTGAACAAATTAGCAGTATATCACCGCCGACAGCTCCCTGCAAAGTGAGCCTTGAATGATTTAGGGATGAGAACAAGGCACACTGAGTTCAAGGATCTGCTTCAGAAACCAAAGTTAAGACTTCCCAGATTGTTAGCTGACCTCTTTAGCACAGGCCATTTCATTCCAACATAATTACACCTCCTGGCTCAGATGCACACTTGCTGTACTCTGAGGAATGTAGATGACAATCAGGGAGCGCTTCCTGGGCTCCGTGGGGAAGCTGGGGTACTTTTGCTGTTACTGATCTTAAAACAATCTTTTCAATACACCTTGTGAATCATGCATTCTAGTGCCCTTCCTAGCTATGAAACACATACTCAGAAAATCTATAAATTAAAAATGCACATGAAGATCTTTTTTCCATCTATGACTTATTTTAAGGTACAAAAATGTGTCAGTGCTTAATTCTGATGAAGTACTTATTACTAGAAAGGAAAAGTTCAGAATATATGGCCCCAAGTTCACTAGGAAGGGAGTAAATTGTCTGGCCATTCACTGCACTTTTTAAAGTTTATGCATATATTTGGCCTGCAGCTGTAGATGGCCCTGACCTGGTCTTTTTTGTTTTGTTTTGTTTTTTTGGTTTTTCGAGTCAGGGTCTCTCTGTGTTAGCCTTGGCTGTCCTGGACTCACTTTGTAGACCAGGCTGGCCTCGAACTCACGGCGATCTGCCTGCCTCTGCCTCCCGAGTGCTGGGATTAAAGGCGTGCGCCACCACGCCCGGCTAACCTGGTCTTTCCCCATTATGTCGCTACTGCAGGGATTCCAGGAAGCACCACAATGCCAGGCCTATTCCCCGATGAGGATAAAGTCCAGGACTCCACGCATAGTAGACCAGCATTCTACCAAGTGAGCCATATCCACAACCTTGAAATTGACCTAATTTTTAAGAAAATGAAATACATTACAGATGAGAAGATGGTACTTCATTCGCATGCTTGTTTGAAAAAGCACACAATAGGATCAAGAGTCTGGTATGGTGGGTCATACCTGTAACTGGGTCACCTGGGAGGCTGAGGCAGGACTGCTTCAAGGAAAGCCAAACTGGCCTACAAATGAGCCCAAAACAGCATGGATAAGGCTGGGCATGGCAGCATATGCCTCTAATCCCAGCACTGTGGGGGGGGTGGGGCAGAGGCAGAAACCACAGGGGCTGGAGAGAGGGCTCAGTGGTTAAGAGCACACTGCCCCCTCTTCCAGAGGTCCTGAGTTCAATTCCCAGAAACCACTTGGTAGCTAATAACCATCTATAATGAGATCTGGTACCCTCTTCTAGTATGCAAGCACACATGCAGACAGAACACGGCATATGTAATAAATCTTAACAACAACAAAACTACAAGACAGTTAAGGCTACACAGAGAAACCCTGTCTCAAAAAAACCAAACGACAACACCAGCACTCAAAAAGAAAGAAAGAAAGAAAGATCTATAGAGACAATATTAAAAGTCTAAAATACTGGGGAAGGGGAGGGGACATGGAGTGAGGAGCAAGTGCAGGCCCTTAATCCCAGCACTTGCAAAGCAAAGGATCTCTGTGAGTTTGAGGCCAGCCTGGACTATATACTGAGTACCAGAACTACAAGACAGCCAGAAGCCCGGGGGGGGGGGGGGGGGGGGGATGAATATCTGAAATATTCCAAGACAATCATATGTCTGGAAAAATTCTTTTAATCCTGAACCATAGGTGGACCCCTTCATTGCACCGTCACGTTTGAGCTCAGCTCTGAAACTGCCATTAGCATATGTAGGGATGCGATATGTTTGTCCTTTTCAAAGTACCAGTGAATGTGGGAATCTACTCATTACAAACTTCACTGAAGTCTGTCAGGCACAGTGGCACTCTGCACTGAGGACAGGCATATCTCTTCACTTGAGGCCAACCTGGGATATAGAACGTCTCAAAAACAAAACTAAGTTGAAATCATCAGTCTTTTATACAAAGTTGGAAAGTATTTTATTTTTCGAGAGAGAGTCTAACTATGCTTTGGCTGTCATGGGACTTATTATGTATTTAGACCATGCTGGCTTCAAACTCACAGATACCCTCCTGTATCTGCCTCCCAGGTGCTGGGATTAAAGGCGTGTGCCACTATGCCAGGCTAGAAAGTACATCCTTATCACAGGTGTACCTCAAAAAAATTAGTCATTGTGGTATATGACTCTAAATAAATCAACAGATAGACAGTAAGTGAAAATTATAATTTGTTCAGATCCTCTGAGAAGTGTAGGCATTATCAACACCAGAGAGTTTACCCATAAAATACAAAAAGAAATGGAATAATGACCCAAGAGATGGTGGAGTCTTCTGTCCCCAACACTCTAAATCAGTCAGCCTTTTCATGCAAAGTCAGACACCCTCACATGAGCAATAGCAGTAAGGGCTTGGGATGTCTTGAACGTTTAAAAAGCCTGCTAGGGAAGGAAACTGTTCCTCAGAGAAGAGACTCAGATCAAAGAACTGACCTTGATGGTGGTGAGCCCTATATGATGACTGGAAACAAAAAGCAAATGAGTCATTATTTTTATTATTAAGGTTTTCTTTCTTTTTTCGAGACAAGGTTTCTCTGTGTAACAGCAGCCCTGGGTGTCCTGGACTCACTTTGTAGACCAGGCTGGCCTTGAACTCACCGGGATCACTGCTGGGATTAAAGGCGTGCACCACCACGCCCGGCTTTCTTAAGGTTTTCATTATTTCATTAATAACAATTACCCCTCAAACATACAGACACCACTGTTTCCACAGAAGCAACTTATTTTGACTTTGACATGTAGCTCTCAAAATTTCTGTGGCCATACAAATATAGATGTGTCTCTGGAAATGGGCGGTGGTGGTCAGTCTATTACACTCCAGAATTTTAATATTTTAAAATAAAATTTCAAAGACTAACGGCTCCCTCCCTACGTTATCCAAAGTCTCAACTGAAAAGTGAACGCACAGGAAAGAACAAGAAAACGTCAAGCTCCATGGGGCACAAGAAAACATACGCTTTTCTCAACGTGATGCACAGAATGAACGCCTTCAATATAGGAGTTATTGTAAATAAAACATGTACCCTCATAACTCCCAAAACTAATCCCGCTGTGGGGGGGGGGGGAGGAATCTGTCTGTCTGCTAGCTGCAGGAGTCGTCCGTGATTTTTAACCTGCCGACTCCCGCGCTCCCCACTGGAATCCAGCCTCTGCCTCTTGCAGAAGGCCGGCCTCTCGCGCGCTGGGGCCTCATTGGCTCCGAGACCCGCAACTCAAGCGGCGAAAACCCGCCTCCTACATTCCGACGGCCCAAGGACCGATCCGCAGGCAGTTCTAGGAAGCCCCAATTGGCCTAGGCGCGAGCCAGTCAAACGCTTCGGCAAGGCGGCTCCAAAGAACCTGCAAGGATAGAACATCCCGCCCCGATCGTCCTATTGGTTGGCCCGACCGTCGCGGCCCCTTCCCTGTCGCCCGCCCCCCCCCCCCCCCCCGCCGCCTCCAGTCCAGGCGTCCATTCATTTCGTACAATAACTGGTGCGGCCGGAGGGGGTTCGAGCTCTCCTACAGGTCGACGAGACTCTCCGCCACTTACCCGGGGTCTACAGCGGCCACTCGCGCTGCGGCCTGCACGGCTCTCGGGCGAGACAGCTGCACCGCGAGCCACCGCTCCCGCCGCCTTCTGCGCAACGCCAACCGCCCGCCAAAACGGATCCTTCCCTGCGCCTGCGCAGCCAATCCTGGGCCGGGACCTTTTTTTTTTTTTTTTTTTTTTCCCCTCCGCCCAGGACGCCTGCGCGGGCCGGGACGCGGGGGGCCGCGACTACGCAGGCGCCTAGGCTCCCGACCCCCGTCTCCCGCCCGCCATTTCACGTGTTCCAGGCGGCTGGCGGAACCGCTCACTGCGCCGGCGTAAGCTCGCCATTTGCACTAGCCACACACGCCTTTATGGGTGGTGGCCTAGTGAGTCTGTAACGCTCGGGTGCGGGGAAGCTGTAAAAGGCGTTCAGAGACACGAGCACATTCAAATATAAATGACTGGCCAGCCAGCCAATCAGTGCGGCTAAGGGCAACCTTTTTTTTTTTCCTCCTTCCCCCCCCCCACCGCGGGGGGCGGGGCCACCGATGACTCAGAGGGGCGGAGACTGCGTAGAACGCCCAAACGGATGCCGCTTCTTAGCAAGGCGTCTCCGCGGGCCAATAGTGGGAGGAGACAATTCCCAGTCTCCAATAGGAGCCCGGCAAGGGCGGAGTCTACCAATGCCGACCGCGAGGAGGCGGGATAAAAAGGCGAGCCGAAGGTAGTCTGGCGGATACGCTCGCCCGCTCGCTCCTTTCTGGTGGCCGACGCGTCCGAGGTAGCATCGCCGGAGGCTCCCCATCGCCCAGCCGTCGTCATGTCGAAGTCGGAGGTGAGTCGGGCGCGCTCCGGGCGTCGCTTCCTTCCTGACTCGCTGAGCACGGCGGGGTGCGATCCCTTCTGCGTGCTGGCGCCCATGCCTTTTCGGTGTTCGGCGGGCGGCCGCCGAGGCCTGCTCACAAAGTGCGGGTCGCCATTTTGTCCTCGTAGCCGCCATGAGGCTGCGGCCCAGTAGCCACGTATTTCCACGCGCTGCGCCTTGTGGCAGAACTAATAAACGTACGATGTGGGGTTTGTGGGCCTTGGTTTTTTTTTTCTCTTTGTCTAGTGCTTGCTAAAAAAAAAAACCCACTACGTCTTAATGGCGCTGTACCACTCCAGCCCGTTTCTTTTGTTGCGCGTGCGTATAGAGTAGACTAGGGACGCATGCGCTGCGTACCCCCAGCAGCGCCTCCCGGCCAAGTGGGGAGGGGAAGCACGTGGTCTTGCGTGTTAATAAAGAACAATAAAAAAGTGCGGTATGTGTAGATGCGTAGTGTTAGTTCATTCATCCGAGTCCCACTGTGTCCACCCTTTAGTCTCCCAAGGAGCCAGAACAGCTGCGGAAGCTCTTCATCGGAGGGCTGAGCTTCGAAACAACCGACGAGAGCCTGAGGAGCCATTTTGAGCAATGGGGGACACTCACCGATTGTGTGGTAAGAGTTAAGGAAAAGGCAGAGCTGGCCTTATGATTCTGATTTGATCTTGTTGCTTCTTAACTAGATGATCTGTGAAGGTAGTTAACAGGGTAGTTACAGTCTGATCATGTGGACCTGTTAGTGTGATGTGTCTCTGGATGATTTTGTGCGGGCCGTGCTCATAGGAATGGCGTTAGGTCCCAAGATCAGGCAAAGTGTTGATTGAATTAACTCTTAACCAGGTAATGAGGGATCCAAACACCAAGAGATCCAGGGGCTTCGGGTTTGTCACCTACGCCACGGTGGAGGAAGTGGATGCCGCCATGAATGCAAGACCACACAAGGTGGATGGGAGAGTTGTGGAACCCAAGAGAGCTGTGTCAAGAGAAGTGAGTTATTCGAGATTCTCTTTTTTTTTTTTTTTTTCAACACAGGGTTTCTCTGTAGACCAAGGTGGGCTCAGCTCAGTGTTGGGATTAAGGCCAGACAGCTCAGTCTGTCTGGAGACTGTTTAATCCAGGTGGATCTCAGCTCGGTGCTGGGATTAAAGGTGTGGACTGCCACACCTGGGCGGAGTGTTTTTTCTTAATAGGTGGTTTCCCCTCCTTCCAGTGTTAGGGTCAGAGCTGGGCCACTCCAGCTGCCAATCATTTGGGGGTGTGGCTACTAAATGATGGAGGTTGTTTGTCCTTTTAGGATTCTCAGAGACCAGGGGCCCACTTAACTGTGAAGAAGATCTTTGTTGGTGGCATTAAAGAAGACACTGAAGAACATCACCTACGAGACTACTTTGAGCAGTATGGGAAAATTGAAGTGATCGAAATCATGACTGACAGAGGCAGTGGCAAGAAGAGGGGCTTTGCTTTTGTCACCTTTGATGACCATGACTCTGTGGACAAGATTGTTAGTGAGTATCAGATGATTAGATTTTCTGAATGTTTCTGAAATCGAGTATTTCAAAGGCCTGAAATCTTAAACTTTTTTTTTTTTTTTAGTTCAAAAATATCATACTGTGAATGGCCACAACTGTGAAGTAAGAAAAGCCCTGTCAAAGCAAGAGATGGCCAGTGCCTCATCCAGCCAGAGAGGTGCGTGAATTGCTTAGTTAGACTCTAAGGGCCTGTGTGCCACAATATTGGTTAGCCTAATGATCCAAACATCTCTTTAAGGTCGGAGTGGCTCTGGAAACTTTGGTGGTGGTCGAGGAGGTGGTTTTGGTGGCAATGACAATTTTGGGCGAGGAGGAAACTTCAGTGGTCGTGGTATGTACTTATTTTTGGTCTTACTGGTCTAGAATTTTTTAGTTGGTCACTGTTGTCCTGTCTTTAAAGTTTTACCCAAATGTAGTTCTTAATATTTGATACATGTTCTTAAATAAGCCCTGGTTTTAATTTTTTGCTCTCTTCCAGGTGGCTTTGGTGGCAGCCGTGGTGGTGGCGGCTATGGTGGCAGCGGGGATGGCTATAATGGATTTGGTAATGATGGTAAGTTCCTTAAAGAATCCCTAAGTAAAGTTTCCTGGCAACTTGCACCTTTAGAATAGGCTAGTCAAGACTAAACCTAGTGCATGACAAAGTTCGACCAGTCCGGTAATCTGCATGCTATGAGCAGGCCTTTAGCCTTACACTTGCATAGATTTTTTCCCCCCTCATAAATACTTTTGTCTTATTGAGAAGACTTGTATTCTTGTAGGTGGTTATGGAGGAGGCGGCCCTGGTTACTCTGGAGGAAGCAGAGGCTATGGAAGTGGTGGACAGGGTTATGGAAACCAGGGCAGTGGCTATGGCGGGAGTGGCAGCTATGACAGCTATAACAACGGCGGAGGCGGCTTTGGCGGTGGTAGTGGTAGGTATCCAGTGGTACAAGTGCTTGGTGTGGAAGCTAGATTAGACTTGTAGGGGTTTATACCCTTGTTGGGCTTGACTCTTGTGAGTACACTGCATGGTGCATTACAGTAGGCATGCTGTGCTACCTCCTCCTGGCTTTAAGCTGGGGCCGCCTCCCCAAAAATAGGTGGTGACTTCAATGTGAGAAAGTTAGAATACCACCATAGCTGGATCTAGTGTCTAAATTCCTTTGTGCCTTAAGGCATTTGGTTGATAATGTCCAAGAAATGTCTGCATTGGCCTAGAATGCAGTGCCATTGAGAAGAGCTCAGCTGTCTCATTAATCGGCTGATTGTCTTTAAATGCTGGTGGGCTAGTAAATAAAGCCTTGCTTGGAGAATAAGTCAGGAGATGTGGAAGAAAGAGCAGATCATCCTTCATGAGGACCCTAAACAGAATTGGCTTGTCAGTCCTCAAGCCGTCAATAAAGAATTTCTCGTTTCTAGGAAGCAATTTTGGAGGTGGTGGAAGCTACAATGACTTTGGCAATTACAACAATCAGTCTTCAAATTTTGGACCAATGAAGGGAGGAAACTTTGGAGGCAGGAGCTCTGGCCCTTATGGTGGTGGAGGCCAGTACTTTGCTAAACCACGGAACCAAGGTATGGTGTATATATATGACGTGGCAAAAGACATCAATAAGGAAGGATCTATGAAACCTTTAAATCATATTACTTTAGGCCAGGGACTTTTTTTAGTAGCTCATTAAAAAGTCATTGCACTGCTTTGGCAGAGTGTTGACAAATGTTTTGATATTGTAGGTGGCTATGGAGGTTCCAGCAGCAGCAGTAGCTATGGCAGTGGCAGGAGGTTCTAAATTACATACATGACAGCCAGGTAAGTGCCTCTTGTGTGTGTGTGTTGGCTTAATTTGTAATTGAACCCAGTAATCTGAGTGTAGCTGAGCCATGCAACATAGTTAACCTGATAACTGCAATAAAATGGTGGATGTTAAGTTAATATGCAGTTCAGCAAAATTTGTGGGAAACAACTTGCTCTATTGGATTGTAGCCTTGAGTCTTAATGTGTTTTAGATTAACAACTTTATTCCGTATTGTTCAACAGGAAACAAAGCTTAGCAGGAGAGAGGAGAGCCAGAGAAGTGACAGGGAAGCTACAGGTTACAACAGATTTGTGAACTCAGCCAAGCACAGTGGTGGCAGGGCCTAGCTGCTACAAAGAAGACATGTTTTAGACAATACTCATGTGTATGGGCAAAAAGAACTCCAGGACTGTACTTGTGACTAACTGTATAACAGGTTATTTTAGTTTCTGTTCTGTGGAAAGTGTAAAGCATTCCAACAAAGGGTTTTACTGTAGACCTTTTTTCACCCATGCTGTTGATTGCTAAATGTAATAGTCTGATCATGACGCTGAATAAATGTGTCTTTTTTTTTTTTTTTTAATGTGCTGTGTAAAGTTAGTCTCTGAAGCCATCTTGGTAAACTTCCCCAACAGTGTGAAGTTAGTTCCTTCAGGGTGGTGCCAAGTTCCATTTGGAATTTATGGTTGCTTGGGTAAAGAAGCCATTGTCTTCAGAAACCTTGGTGTAGTTACTGTTTGACTACAATGAGTTTGACTATTGAAAAGGTCATCCAAGCAAGGTCACAATTTGCTTATAGAATGGTGTTGGCACACCCTATGAAATATCAAAATTGAATAATGGTATCAGATAAAATAACAGATGGGAATGAAGCTTGTGTATCATCCATTATCATGTGTAATCAATAAACGATTTAATTCTCTTGAATGGAATGACAACTGTATGGATTTGGGACTGGCAGAGGTTTGGACTTTCCCTACCCCATTACCCCTGGTAAATGTTGATTGTTTGTTACCACAGTGCAAGTTCAAAGCTCTGCCAGAGTAGAAATCAACTGCTGGTCAGTGTCCCCCTGAGTCCAGAGAGTGGTATAAGTGTTGGGGCATCTTATAAAGCTGACAATTACTAGTAAGAGCAGGCTACAGTGAAGGAAAACTGCGGTTTCACCGGGTTGTGGGTGGGTATGCCTTTAGGGTTTTTTTTTAATGTGATCTTGTTTATTTAAAATTTAAATTAGAAATATAATGACAATGTTTCTGTAATTTTTGTATTAACGGCAGTTTTCCTTCACATCACTGTCTTTTAAGTGTTAATTGTATAGAAAATGAGTTTAAAACAGTTACTACCAAATAATTGTTATCTGTGCATAGATTTTTTTTTTTTTTTGAGCTTCCCATTTGGTGCCCCTTTTTAAGTGCCATTGTATTGGGTAGCATAGATGATTGTTTGCCATAGGACTGTGTATTCCAACTCATGGATATATATTGCTTGGAAGTTTTGGGGAGGGCGGGGAATGGGGGCGTGGGAGGGGTGGGTGGGGGAGCATGGGTGGTAGTTCCATGATACTGGCTGAGTTTGCAATATCAGGTGGAACCTTAACTATTGAGGGAGTTTGCAGATACCTCAGGAATCGGGACAATGCCTTTAAAGATCCAGGAGATGTTCAGCTACTAGGAACTGCTAGCAAGCATAGCGCGAATGGCTTCGAGGTCAGAATCTCTGCAGCTGAGAGTAGACACTTGTGGTATGTGGAGTACAGATAAGCCAGGGGCAGGCCACGGCACCTCCATGAAAGCTAGGAGGGAGTGAAGTTTGAGTGACCATCGCCAGGAAGGAGGCAGACGAGAGTAAGGCACACCTGGCTCTTAGGACTAGCAGGCAGAGCCAGAAGGAAAGGTTTATTGCTATGCTGCTAGGTAAGAACAGATTTTACTTACATCCATATAGTTGTATAAATTAAAGTCCAATTTTCAGTTGGATTTCTTTTAATATTGAGCCAAAACTAGTCCAGTTAATCTAATCTGTACTTTGTTTTTCTGGAAATGTATTGTTTAATTAATGTCCTATTAATTAATGCCCTGCTTAAAGGAAAAGAACATTTCTATTGTGAAAAGATGGATTTTGGCTCTTTAATTATATTATTTAAACCTTCCTTTGACCTACTTTCTTAAAATGGCTCAAAGTAATATTAGAGACATTACCCCCAAAAGATGGTGGGAGGATGGGTGGGTCATTAATGGGAGGGGGTGGGAGTAGCTTTTAAAAGATGGGCATTGGCCTCACAAAAAATCTAGTTCTAAAGGTTGTTTGCTTTTCTAGGGAGGAGTCGGCTACATGGCTTAACTGCTGTTGTAAACATTCTTTAACAAAACAACAAAGTTGTTGGCTAAAAGGTAAGTTTTTGTGATCAGTGATTTCTATTGTATAAAAAAAACCAAGAAGTGTTAGTGATTATTACCAGGAGTATATATAACTGTGGAATCTGCTGTTTATATAAAGCTGCATAACTCTTTTTCTCCCTTTCAGGAACATCCTTTAAGAAAGCAGCCTTTATTCTGGGCACTACTTCATTCTCACTGCCATGCAGTTGGGCTTTAGCTACACTGCTAAACATCGTTCAATTTTGTGAATGGCTTAAGGTTTTTTTAATAAAACTGTTTGAATAAACTATTCTGTTTCTTGTCTCCCTTTGGCCTTGATAGCAAGGGGCTTGTGTTATATTCCACTTCAAAGTTTGGGGTTAGGAAATTGGTGTTGGTGAAGTAGAGAGTCTTTGTAGGTACTGTGAAAGATGACTAACCATCTCCACCTTTCTAGAAACGGTTGTGCCCTTTGACAAATGTGTAAATTTGTGTTTCAGGTTTTGTTTTCAAGCTTATGTAGAAAAGATGTTGCTGGGCCAACTATTGACAGACTGGTTTAGTTGAACTGTTTGTGTCAAGTTGCTTGAACCAGGAAGTCTGCATGCATAGCTGGTAGCAAATACCTCTTCAGTCCTTCCTAGCCCTTAGTGCCTAGAATTATCAGGAACAGCTAGGATTATATAGGTTTCATCAACAGAAAGGCTAACACTTGAAACCTCTTAGATAAGGTTTTTCTGTAGCTTTAGCCCATCCAGGCTGGCTGCTGCGATGAAAGGCCTGCCCCACTACACCCAGCCCCCAGTTTTTGTTGTGGGGGGGGGGGGCATTGGTTGGTTTATTAGAATATTTAGTGCTCTTAACCATTGAGCCATTTCTCTGGGCCACAGTTCCAGTTTTCGAGACAGGGTTTCTCTGTGTAGCCCTAGCTGCCCTGGACTCACTTGGTTGACCAGGCTGGCATCAAACTCAGATCTGCCTGCCTCTCCAGTACTGGGATTAAAGGTGGTTGTCGCCATACCTGGCCAATTTTGTTTTTGTGTTTTTTCCTTTTAAGGCCAAGTCTTAAAAGATAGCCTTGGCTGGCTTTAGAGTCTCCCTATGTTGCCTCCAGAGCATTTGGGATTAAAGGTTTACACCATAACTGATAACAAGGTAAGTTCTGAGCTGGGTATTATGGCACAGGGTTTCTTTTTTTATTTGGCTTTTCTAGACAGGGTTTCTTTCTCCGTGTAGCCCTGGCTGTCCTAGATACACCTGCCTATGTCTCCCAAGTGTTGGTGTTAAAGGCGTGGACTGCCACGCCTGGCTGGCTCAGGGTTTCCTAGCACCTGTCTTAACTTATAGGGGACACCTCCAGACTCCTGCATGATCAACACAGTGCATACATCCACATACACAAATGAATGTTTAAAAGGAAAAGTCTGCAAGTTCAAGGACAGCCAAGGCTACACAGAGGAGCCCTGTCTAGGAAAAAAAAAGGCTGGGCCAAGTGGCGGCGGCACACACCTTTAATCCCAGCACTCAGGCAGACAAACACCATCTCAGAAAACAGGCTATAAAAATTCCAGAGGCTAGAGCCTAAAACCTTAAGAATGCTAAGCAAGTGAAAAGGTTACATATTTCCACCTTTCTAGATATACCTTTGAGATAGTACCTCGCTCTGGATCAGGCCAGCCTCCATTTGCTGTCTCCAGAGTGCCACCAAGCCAAGCCCAGGATTTCTTGTATAGTCTTTGCTATCCTAGGTTTAGTGCATACCTCAGTGTGGAGCAAGTTTTACGAGGTGCAGGTGTGAAGTCCTTTAGCTGGGCTTGGTGACACATCCCTTCAATTCTAGGCAGCAACAGGCAGATTTCTTGAGCTCAAAGCCAGCCTGGTCTACACAGCAAGTCCAGGACAGCTAGTGGTACACAAGAGAAGCCCTGTCTTAAGAGAAAAAGCCCCTCCAACAAACTGATTTGAGAACTTAGCTTCATCACTTTCAAGGAAGGCACAGTCCAAAACTATTTCCACACAGCTCTTTATGGTCCAAAGCTTAGAGGAGGTGGGAAGTCTACACTGGCCACCAGGCAAGCCTCACCAAATACACTTGGTGTCTTGTTCTGGGGTTGGGGCGTACCTTTGTCAAATGGGAATGAGGGAAGTCCCTAGCACCAGTGTGTGCCCTCTCTAGGCCAGCTCAGTCTGTGGCCTCCGTCTTGGTTCCACGGGGTACCAGAAAGATGGCTCCGTCAGCAGCCTGTTGTAGTACATACTCCTCTGGTGAGTAACTGTTGCCAGATTCATCACGAAGATGCTGGAAAATATCATGGTACAGCTCTGCCAGCTGTTGGCGCATGACCTCCAGAGTACGGTCGGCCTCCCCTCGGGCTCTGAGGAGCTGTTCCCTTTCACTGCCCAGCCGCTCCAGCTCCCTCTCCAGCTGCACAATAGTTTCCAGTTTTCTCTTGCGACAGTTCTGGGCTGCCACCTTGTTTTTGCCCCGCCGACGGATGTCCCGAACTAGAGCCAGCTGGCTCTCCGTTAGTGGGTACTGTGCCAACAGCTCATTAAAGTCATCAACTGGCAAGTTGACTATCTTGTCCGTAGGGAAGGGAATCTTCATGGCCAGGGCTCGCCGCTCGTCCCGGCTCCCGGCCTCCCCACGGACAACAGTCTTCGCCCGCACAGGGCCAGAGGATGACTCTATGGCCAAGGGTGTCTCCGTGGGTGGCAGAGCATAGTTGGGGTGGGCCAAGGAGTTAGGCAGAAGTGAGTAAGGGTACTCCACCGGGTACATGTCCACATACTCGCTCCTCCGTCTGCCAGCCTCTGCACCCTCTAGCTCAAGAGATTCCGCATCACTGTAATTGAGGGATAATCCCGAGTCAGATTCTGGGTCTTCTTGGGGCTTTGGCTGCCCCACTGGCAGCCCAATGTCCAGGAGAGCTAAGGGTTCAGGGAGGGACTCGTTGAGCAGGCCTGAAAGAGTGAGTGGCTTCGACGCTGGTACAGCCATGTTGCCGTAGGAGTACGGGAGGTCTGGAAGGTGAGGTGTGGACGCTGGGAGCTCATAGGGTGGCGGTGGAAGGGAGAAGCCTGCATCTGGGTGAACTGAACAGGGGCAGTATGTTGGAGGTGGCAGTGGCCCAGGGTATGAGGTGGGTGCTTGGGGCTCAAAAGATGGCTCACTTGGAACATTTAAACCCTGCAAAGGAAGAAGTAAAAGAGGTTCAGAAGATAGACTACGGTAGATAGGCAGTGATGGTGAACACCTTTAATTCCAGCATTCGGGAGGCTGGCCAGTCTCTTGGGTTCCAGGCTAGCCTCGTCTACAAAGTAAGTTCCAGGACTACATAGGGTAATCCTGTCTGGGAAAAAAGAAAGGACCTGGACATAGTGGCAAACCTGTAATCTCAGCCTTCTGGAGGCAGAGGCAACCAGATCTCTGAGTTGAAGGCCACCCTGGACTACAGCATGAGTTCCAGGACAGCCAGAATAATCAGGAATAAAAGTCACTGAGTGGCGCACACCTTTAATCCCAGCACTCGGGAGGCAGAGGCAGGTGGGTCGATGTGAGTTCAAGGCCAGCCTGGCCTACAAAGTGAGTCCAAGACAGCCAAGGCTACACAGAGAAACCCTGTCTCAAAAAAAAATAAAAAGTCACTGAGTTGGGGCTGGAGAGATGGCTCATAGGTTAAGTGCACTAGCTGTTCCTACAAAGGCCCTGAGTTCAATTCCCAGCAAGCACATGGTGGCTCATAACTGTCTGGTGCCGTCTTCTGGTTTGCAGGCAAGAATACTATATAAATAATTAAATCTTTAAAAAAAAAAAAAGATCTGGTAGAGGACAACCTCACACTGAAGTGTTTACAGAGTCTCCTCACCAGGAGAAGCTTTTGCAGGGCCACATGGCTCCTGTTACTTTATTCTCTTCTGGAAGACAAGGTCCTTATTATCCAAGATGGGCCCTCAGAACCCTTTTCCTGCTGTGGTTATCTAGGGTCAAAGGGTCAAATGCAGGGCTTTGCCATCCCCTGGGTGCCCAGCAGAGGGAGCTGATGTGTGGAAGGAGGGTCTAGGGCAGATCCTCAGGAACCAGGCCTGAGGTGGGGGCAGGCACGGAGCCCAGGCTGGGGGTTAGCCCTCTGTCCAAGCCCAGGTGCAGGGAGGAGGAGAACACATGTTGCAAACAAGGCCCCCCAACTTACGTAGGGGAGCTATCCTGCCTGCTCAAGCCCAGCTGAGGACAAAGGCACCATTGTTAGACCAACAGACGCCCCTTTGTCCAACATTCAGGAAGACAGGACCCCAGCGTAGTCTGTCTCCTCTTTCTGAGGCCCTTTAACTAAGCCCCTGCTACCTGGAGTTGGTTGCTAAGGGCGCAGGGTGGCAAATGAGGGAGATGGGCAGCTCTGCAGGAGAGCCAGATCAGACAAGAAGATAAACACAGGGGCAGAGCGAGGCTGGTGTGAGCAGAGCTGCTGGACAGCCCCAGCCAGACCCTTCCCTTACCCCGGTGTCCCTCACTGCCCTCTCTACTCGATGCCTCTGGCCAGGAGAGAACCCCTTCCGCCCAGTGTCCACTCCACACTCACCTGAAGCTCAGTAATAGACATGATCTCTTGCCAAGTCAGCTCCATCTCTCCCAGCTCTCCGGCGTACAGCTGTGACCTGTTCCTGTTCTGCTGAGGAGGGCACGGGGGCATCCTACTGTGCCAGCTGCTGGCCCCAGTGTCCCCAAAGCTTAAATGGTTCCAGCAACCTATGTTGAAGGGAAAAACGTGTTAAGGTTACTCCTGCCAGACCGAAAGTTTGTCCTGTCCCTGTGCAGTATCCCCTAAACATTGTCAGGGGTTCACTCAAGCCATCAGCCACCTTACGGACTGTAGAGTTCTTTTCTGCAGAATACTCTCTACCTTGCCTGCTCTAACTACAGTCAGTCCCCTGGGCACACAGTAGGCATCTTTACTTTTTCTCAGATAAGATGCCTTCTTTTACTCCCTAAAAATGGCATTCCTGTCCAGAGACAAAAATCTAGTCTTCTGAGGTTTGGGGATTGAAGTTTCATCCTCTGTTCTAGGGGAAAATATCAAGACTCATCCATCCTTGCCTTCCTCGTGGGTCCTCAGTTTGAGGGTCTAAAGCCCTTTGTTGTTGTTGTTGTTCTGAGACAAAAGTCTGTGTAGCAACTCACTGTGTAGACCAGGCTGGTCTCGAACTCACAGAGACCCACCTGCCTCTGCCTCCCTAGTGCTGGGATTAAAGGTGGGCACCACCACACCTGGCATTTCAGCCTTTTCTTCCCAAGATGTGAGTGCTTGGGGATCCCCAAAGAGTGTGTTGTGGGAAGTGCTAGGCAGACAGCCCCTCCCCCTCTCTGAGGTGAGGCCCAGGCCCGCTGGTGATAGCAGCCCTTCCCTCTCCTCCCATCCTTATTCTGAACTGCACTGCCTAGGCCAGATAAGAGGCTTATCAGCTGGAGGCAGCAGCGAGGAGGAGGAATGGCTCTACCCTGTATCCCAAACATGTCATTTGGCCATGTCCCACCACACATAACCATGGCCCCTTTCTCTTTCAGGGTCAGCACACAACAAAGATGTAGCAAGCACTTGTCAAGAATTGTGCTGGTGTTTTAAAAGCATAGCTTATCAGGCTGGGCTTCATAAAGACCCTGCAAGGGGGTAGGAGACAGACACCAAAGCCCAAGCTGATAGGTAGCAGGTTAGAGCCTGATTACATCCCTTGCTCCTTTCTAGGCCCCTCGGCTGTCAAGGTGCTGGCTGTCCACAACCCACACCTGTATAGGCAGGCTACCTCAGCAAGTTCCCGTGTCTCTGACTCTCTTCTCTTCTGGGCACTGCCAATCCTTCAGCTCCATCACCACAGAGCAGCCGTGTGGTGTTGGACAAAATACCATACTGTTCCTGGTCAGTTCTCACAGCCGTAAAGCCAGCGAGTTAAACAATTTGAACTAGGGGAACAGAACCCCTTACTGCTTGGACAGTTCTCTGCAAACACTCACCCTTTCTGTCATCATCCTCTTGGTCATCTCTCTCTCTCTCTCTCTCTCTCTCTGTCCATCCTGCCTCCATATTCCCTGATGCCCATTTCTATCTGAATCTGTTTCTGTTTCTTTGTGTCCAACAGTAGATTCCAAGGAGACTTGGCAAGGTTCTCCTGCTCTCTCAGGGCCAGACACAGCACAGCATGCGCAGCTACACTACACGCTATGCTACCACATAGATAGAGGAAACATCTCACAGAAGACCAGATGATGGGGCTGAATGATCTCAAACTGGGCCACAAGGATAGCCCATCCCTGCTATTCGTTATGGAGTCCCCTCTTGGACCTACCACAAAAACGTGTAGCCGCTACCAAGTGTCCTTCAACAGCTGATCTGCCGAGGCCCTGCCTCCACCCACTTGTTGTAATCCCCAGAAATGGGGATGTTAATACAGGCACAGGCCTTTGACCAACGGGTAGAATGGGCGGGGTGTTTATGTCTGTCCAGGATGCCATTTCAACACAGGAACTCCACCCTCCCCACCCAGGTTCTGACGGAAATTGCCCAAAGGCACAGTGAATGAAGGAGGAGTCGGGGGGTGGGCAGGGGCTATATTCTGTTGCCTCATAGTTCTTCACCCACTCTACCTCTCTTCATCTCCTCTGTCTTCCTGGGACCGAACCAGAGGGTGCAATACAAAGATCTTACCCTAGAAGGCAAGGTTCTCCGGCCTTCAAGATGCGTGACCTTGGACAAATTGCGTTACAGTCTTCAATTAAATGGAAACAGGACTAGCGAACCTATAGTTGTCTGCAGTGGGAGGGAACATATGGCATCTGTCTAGTCAGGGCCACAAATCTTACTGCATGTATACCACATTCACCTGGGATATGTAGAAAACATCCCTGAAGGCCATTCAGGCTGGACTGAATTCCTGTGCAGGTGTCTAAGAACAACAGGTGCCCTAGACATTGAGGTGAGAGACAACACACAGCTAGATGAGCTTGCAGGAAAGGACACAAAGTCAGAATGCAGAGCAGCAAATGCTCCAGAACGCGAGCAGCAGATGATCCATAGCCCTCATCCAGCTACAAACCCAGGCAAGGCTGGACTCCAGGTGGTGCCTAGCTATCACCCCTTTCCCATGAAGAGATGGAGGTGGGTCTCCTACCTCCTTCTGGGGTTAAAAAAAAAAATGAGAGGGAAGAGGGAGCAGAAAGGGGCTGGAAGAGTCAGCAGAAGTTCATAGAGGAAACCACTGGACCGTCGGCTGTACCAGGCACAGGCCCTTTGGGTCTTGGGAGCCTGACTTTCAGAGGACCAGCAAGCTTGCAGCCAGTAGGACAGACTAGAAGCCAGACTAATAGAACTCCACAGAGGCTCCTGAAAGAGAGGCAGGCAATGTGGGCTAGGCTTCCGCAGGCTGTTGTCTTCAGCAAAAGCAGCTCTTGTTCTACAGCTTAGACCTCCTCTTCAGGTCACGCAAGCACTGAATCCACGCGGCTGTTTATTCTCTTTAGTCCTTAACCCTGTGGATCAGGCAGAACTTGAGCCAACTGCAGAAACTAACTTTCATCCTTCTTTTTCCTTTTCACCCTGGTGGTCCTACCCACTCTCCTCTCTCTTCCTTTCTCTTCTCCTCTTTCCTTCCCTCCAGACCAACCCAGAGCCCTTGAGTATGCCAGGCCAGCACTCTACCACTAAGTTACATCCTTAGACTCTTCCAAAGATTGGCATGGTGGCGCACACCTTTAATCCCAGCACTCTGGAGGCAGAGGCAGGCAGATCACTGTGAGTTCGAGGCCAGCCTGGTCTACAAAGTGTGTCCAGGACAGCCAAGAGTACACAGAGAAACCCTGTCTCAAAAAACCAAAAAACAAACAAACAACAACAAACCTTCCAACGATCTCACTATCCCTAGGACGTCACAGAGCGTGAGGCCCTCTGACTAAGGATCCAGGATCCTTTGGAGAGGTGGGAGAGGGAAACACTTTAGCTTCAGCTGCTATCCCAGCTGTTCACTCTCCTCCATCTCTTCATGGGAAAGGGGTGATAGCTAGGCACCACCTGGAGTCCAGCCTTGCCTGGGTTTGTAGCTGGATGAGGGCTATGGATCATCTGCTGCTCGCGTTCTGGAGCATTGTTCACTCCCCTCCTGATGTAAACACAGACAATGGAAAGACTGGGGGAGATATGAGTAAAACTAGGTGTCTGAATTAGCAGGTAAGCATCCTAATGACAAAGGTTAGGGGAGCACTTTCCAAAAGGAGAGAGGCACACAGAGGTAAAATAGAGAAACCAACAGAATGAAAAGAGAAGAAAAAAATATTTGAGCCATGAAAAGCTTAGTTCCCCAGGAGCACACACAACCCATATGATGCTTGGCAACAAGGAAAGGGGGACACATTTCTGCTCCCTGTGTCTCTGTCCCTAGAACTTAAACTCTGGTTCGTTGGAAGCAGCAAGCGGAGGCTGCAGTCCAGCAGGTCTGATAGCTCTCTTTCTCTCCCACAGCAACTCAACCACCTGCTACAGCAGCCAAGAATTCCCACAGAAGCATCTGCACTGGGGCTGAGTGAATGCCCTCCACTTTGCAGGTCTTAGCTTCACTGCCCCAGGACTGCAGAAGAGGCAACCGACAAGAACTCGGTTACTCTCCAGCAACTACCCCACTTTTGCCTCAACAAGGATCTCAGAAGTCCGGACAACCAATATCTACAGTTCCTTTGCTTCCCCCAAATCTCCGGTGTTTGGGGCTGCAGAATACTGTGGGAAGGGTAGAGGGTGGCACCATATTACAGGAGCCTAATAGCTCCCCCAAACAGCAGGCCAGCTGAAGGGTTCCTCCTGGCCACTCCCCTGCTCCTCCAAGGTGCCTCAAGGAAGCACTGTGTGGTGCCCATCCACAGCCTCCCACCCCAAGGATCCCAGAGCAGCCAGGAAGCCATCCAAAATTATCTCCAAGTAGTATTGCTCCAGTCTAGAAAGATGTCTTGGAAACATCCAGACAAAAAGTTAGGCGCTCTCCTCTGTACCTCCTCCACCTGCCCAGCCTGCCCTTCCCAGAGCCCACTGAGGCCTCCCTCCCCTACTCGCCTTTCAGGCACCTGTGGCGGATTCCAAGTCGGGGCGAGGAGAGAGATGAAGCTGCGGGTAGTGCGCCTGGGAGGTTGGGTCAGAGCTGACACCTCCCGGGCGGGCGCTGAGGGCTGCCTCTGAGCACCGCAGAGGGCCGAGCCCCGCCCCCGGGCCATGGCTGGGCGCGGAGCACCGGTTGGCCCTGGTAGAAGCGGGCGCGCTCTGGCCGTCTCTCCCAAGCCCTCGGGCCTGAGTTAACAGTGCTTCCTCCTCCCCTTCCCTTTCCCAGTGGCCCTCCTCTCCTCCTGCCCCCTTCTCTCGCCAAGAGAGGAAACTTGAGCCTGGTGTGGTTTCTGCCTGCACCCCGCCCTCGCCTCTCTAGGGCCGCGAGGGCACCCTGGGGCTCACAGGCTCCTATGAGCTCCCTGTCCTGGCTGACTTCACAGCCGATGGCCCACTCACAAGTGACCCCCCCCCCCGCCCCGCCGCTCCCGCCCAAGCTTAAATACAGTCAGCAGCCTCCTCTTCCAGGTGGTGGCTCTTTAAGCATAGACAGGGAAACTGAGTCATAGCAAGGCAGCGGGCAACAGACAGTGAGGACCAGGTGTCTGAGTCCAATCTGCTTAGGGCAACAGCCTTCACCTCTAGAAAGCCTGGGCTCTAAGGGAGCTATTTGGGGGATGAAGGGCTGCTAGCTGCTTAGAGGTATCTTCTTACAGGTAGCCTCTCTCCACATCTCCCACTCCCCCAGCCTCAGAGGCTCTAGGACAAAGGGTTCCTTTTTGGCCACGTTTATTTATTTATTGCCAATGTGTACGCTGTGTGAGTCTGCTTAGGTGGGAGGCTGTCCCAGGATTATTAATCTCCCTAAAGGGGATCCTTTTTTCTTCCAGGCCAGGACAAGTGCACATCAGATTCATTTCCAGGTGCGCAAGAGCTCTGCATCAGGCTAGTAGTGCGCCCTCCCGGAAGTCTCTCATCCTTCTGCCTCCAAGCTGCAAGCCAAGCAAAGTCTGCCTTCCTCCCCAGTGGTAGTGGGTTTTAGGCGTTTGGTTTGGTTTGTGATAGGGTCTTTTGAGATGGGGGTAGCCAAGGCCAGCCCAGAACTGGCTTTGTGGCCAAGAACGACTTTGAGCCTCCTCACCCTTCCGGCCCCTCCCCCTCCCCCCACAGTGCTGGAATGATAGGCAAGCTCACGGGCTCACTTTAGTAACTTTCAGCTCGAAGGAACATGCCGTTTTGGGTCTAACTTAGGATCTGATTGTTGCAGCTTACAGTTTTTCTCTATTATTTTCCTCACTGATACTCAAGTTAATTAGGAAACATTTACAGACCAGAAGCAAGCTGAGTATTTGGCAAAAGACCTATAACCCCAGCATAGTTCAACGTCATCCTTGGCTACATAGTGAGTTTGAGGCCAGCGTGAGGTGCAAGGGGGACCCTGTCTCTGAAAACAAAACAAACAAAACCAACGACAGCAATAAGTAAAATAGGCAGGAAGCAAATGAGTGCTCCTCCAAGGTGGAGCTGCCACCGCCAGCCCTTAGGATAGGATTTGCTTGCTGTTAGAAAAATGGAGCATGAACCGCAGCTTCCAGGAGCCCTTCAATTGTCCCATCACAGCAACCTCTTTGACAACTCTTGTCCCCCCACTACCCTCTGCAACCTGGCAACGCAGTAAAGCAAGTAATGACGCAGTGTGTTGCTATCACACGGGGCCTCCTCCCATCCCGCTAGCGTGGCTGAGATTGCTCGCATCCAGCCAGGCCCGAGGCTAAGTGCTCTGCATTCCGTCCAGATCACAGGCACTCATACCTGGACGGCGTGGTGTATGTAGGGCAGGAGGCATGCTGGATGTGGGTTCAGGGCCTGGTGTGGGGCTGAATCTAGGTCACATACGTGCACTTGCATACTTACTTTGGTCCTCATGGGGATAAGAGGTAGTGATGGTCACATATGCAGTTGATTATATAATGATATCAGGCTACAAATGGTCTATGAACACAGTGTGTGGTATTTCAGATACATCTATAGACAACATGGACCTTAACCTTCATTCAAAAATATTAATTTTTTAATCCAGAAAAGCAAACATGACTAAGACAGTCCATGTTTTCACACACAGTCTGATGCATAGCCAGTAAACATGATGATGACACATACCTGAAAACCCAGCAATTGGGAGGCAGAGGCAGAAGACAGAGATTTTAAGGCCAACCTGAGCTACATAGTGAATTCTAGGGCAGCATGTGACACATAAAGAAAGACTGTTTAAAAGGGAAAAACGCTGCCGGGCGGTGGCGGCACACACCTTTAATCCCAGCACTTGGGAGGCAGAGGCAGTCGGATCTTTGTGAGTTTGAGGCCATCCTGGTCTACAGAGCAAGTTCCAGAACAGCGAGAGCTGTTACACAGAGGAACACTTTTGAAAAACAAACAAACCAACAAAAACAAAAACAAAAAGGAAAAATGCTAGGTGTGGTAGCACAGACTTATAAATCCAGCATTCTTGGAGTAAAGAAAAAAAAAAAAGCCAGGTGTTGTGGCACACGCCTGTAATCCCAGCACTGGAGAGGCAGAGGCAGGTGGATCTATGTGAGTTCGAGGCCAGCCTGGTCTACAGAATGAGTCCAGGACAGCGAAGGCTACACAAAGAAACTCTGTCTCAAAAAACAAATTAAAAAAAAAAAAGGAAGAAAAAAATAAAAGAAAAAAGTCACCCCAAGTTCCAGACCAGCCTGATCTATACAGTAAATTCCAGGCCAGCCAAAGCTACATAACAACATCTTGTCTCAGAAACAAAGCAAAGCAAAGCAAACAAACAAACAAGTCTATATAAAGCACTATGAAATAAATAAATAAATAAACTCTACTTAGTGAAATATTAGCAAGGCTTTCCCATTCATACGGGCTGTGGAGAAAGAAGAAAAGAGTATGCTGGCCAAGGAATGAGTATACTGAAGCATAAAATACAGATATTTTAGACTTCCTGAAGTGGGCCTCAGGAAATGGGGATGTCAAGCATTTTCCCGGGTCCGGGATCTGGGGTAAGCAGACCTGTGAAGTTTGGCAGTGGTGGAAAAACAAGGCATTCTGAGAATGAAACTAGGGCGGGTGTATTCTCTCTTGGGGGCACTCCTAGATCTATGTGAAGTCCTTTACTCCTAACTTGCTGGGATGTGGCCCGGTATGATGGGATAAGTGAGCAGACAGCCTCCACTGAGACACTAGCCCTCACTTCACCTCGCCCGGTCCTGTGGTTTCTGGGCTGTGTCCTGCTTCCAGGCCACCCCGGGGAGAAGGGGGTTTCTTTTAGCCCCCTTCTCCCAGATTCCTTATGTCCATAGTCAATGCCCTGCTACACCAAGTCTCTTGCCTGACTTACAGTAGTGGCCAGGTATTAGGGGAGTGCCATCTGAGTGAGTTATATAGACTTGGCCTGGTAACAATAAGATTTTCCTGCCTCCAAAACTCTTCCACTTCAACAAAGGTAGGGGAGACAGAGTACAGGTAGATCAGTGGCCACGTAGCTTTACCATATTAACATTTTCCATTTTTGCTGCTCATCTACCCCTAAATAGTTAACCTGTCACCTCTGTCCAATCCACCCCCACTACGTATGTGCACACCACCATCAGCATCAGGTCAAGCCACAAGCAATGTTGCCAAACACCCCACTGGCTTATGCAACCAGCTTCCCGAGAAGGGTGAGCAGGGCGGGGTGGGTAGAGGTGGAACCAGGGGAGGGCCATGGGTCCCACAGGGAACTGGCTGCCTTGCCGGCTTGCCTACTGGTGTGACCGCAGTGGCCTCAGAGGGCGGGGATAGGACTGGCCTTTTATCAGCGCCCCGCAGCATTGCACCCCGCCACCCCCTGGCTTCCTCTCTCAACAGACGGAAAGGGGAGGCAGCCACAGGGGGCCAGGGGGAGGCTGGGTGTTATCCTAAGCTGCAGAGCAGGGCGGTTGCCCCAGATGGGGGAGGTGGTGGAGGACGCCCTGGGACTAGGGAACACTGAAGCTGCCCTTGCTAAAGTAGGGAGTGGGGGAAGGTGTGAACAAGTACTAGACAGGGGAGGCAGGCCTCCAGGGCCGTCCATTATGTCCCAGTTTAAGTGAGGATAGGATTTTCCCAGTTTCTTAGAGGAGGCTCTTTCCTCAAATAAGAATTCTCAGAGGATTGACTCTGAAGGGGAAGAAATAGGACACTAAAAAAGCTGGAGTCTTCCCAGGGACTTGAGTGGGCCTCAGTTTCCCTGGATTCTGGCATCTAGAAGTTGAGTGTTGCTAGCAGAGCCTAGAGTTAGAAAATCCCAGGGAAAAAGCCTTTGAGGCTTAATTCCAAGCAGACCTAAGAGAAACAGGTGTCCTTGTACCTTGTACAATGAAGATTCAATTTTAGATTTTCTTTTCCTTCTTTCTTGCTGTTTTCTTTCTTTCCTTTTCCTTCCTTCATTTCATTTTTTCTTTTCTTTTTCTTTCTTTTTGTTTTGTTTTTGTTTTTCAAGACAGGGCTTCTCTGCCTATCGTGGAACTCTCTTGGTAGACTAGGCTGGCCTCAAACTCACAGAGATCTGCCTGTCTCTGCCTCCTGAGTGCTGGGATTAAAGGCGTGTGCCACCGTGCCAGGGATTTTTTAATTTTTATTTTTTGACACATTGTCTCACTTTACAGCCCCGACCTGGAACTCACTCCGTAGCCCAGGCTGGCCTTGAACTCTCAGCACTGTGCTTACCTTCCTGAATGCTAAGATTGCACTTCAGTCCCATACACCCAGTTTGAGTATCTTGATCCACACCCCCCTTTTTTGCTTTTCCCCTAGGATCTTGAATCTTCCCCTCTCCCCCCCCCCGCCCCTGCCAGACAGGGTTTGTCTGTGTAGCCTTGGCTGTCCTGGACTCGCTTTGTAGACCAGGCTGGCCTTGAGCTCACAGTGATCCACCTGCCTCTGCCTCCTGAGTGCTGGGATTAAAGGCGCGCGCCACCACCGCCCAGTTAGGATCTTGAATCTTATTCCCTGTGTTTCAGTCCTGGCATTTATTATTAGCTGTGTGGCCTTGGGCAACATAACCTTTCTGAGCCTTTCTTTAAAATGGAGATAATGTTATTAAAATCTACTTTAGTAGCCAGGTGTGTGTGATGATGCACATTCAATCCCAGCATTGGGGAGGCAGAGGCAGAGGCAGGTGGATCTCAGTGAGTTAGAAGCCAGCCCGGTCTACAAAGTGAGTCCAGGACAGCCAGGGGTACACAGAGAAACCCTGTCTTGGAAAACAACCAAACCACTCTAGCAGGGTGAGTATTAAGTGAGTGCGGGGCTAAGTGTGTAGTTTAATAGCAGAGCTCTTGCCTAGAGTGTGTGAAGCCATTGGTTTGATCCACAGTACTGCAAATTAAATTAAATATTAATAAAATAAAAGAGTCATTCATCTCTGCTCCCTGACCACAGATGCAATGTGTCCAGTGGCCTCTCATGCTTTCACTGTCTTTCTTCCTTAAATTCCTTATAAATTAATTAATAAAGATAAACAAAATCTCTTATTACTATTAGGAAACAAATGCTCAGATATCAGGAGAGCACAGCCTTTTGGTGCTTCAGGGATTTAGAACACTCTCTCTGGAGGCCACACTGGTAAAGGAATTTTTGGGGCAGTTGGAGCCAGGAGGCAGCCTGATTCTGGGAGGAGGCCAGCTGCAGTGTTGGCAGCTAGACTTCCAGGAACTAGCCTCAGGCCAGGGCTCTCTCATACTAGCACTGCTGGGAGGGGCTCATGCTAGCCACAGGATGAATGGGCACAGTGCCAGTCTTATGGACTTCAGTCACCTTCCAGGAACTCTAGAGCCCCTAGCTCACTGTTGTAATCCTCTGCAGGGAGTGGAACTGCCTGGGACGTATCACCCTCAGGATGGCAGGCCAGATGCAGGGAGTGGAACTGCCTGGGACGCATCACCCTCAGGATGGCAGGCCAGATGCCCAGCTGTTTACTTACTCCTCCCAGAAGCATCCTGTGTCCCAGCCTCCTATTGTTGCCCTACTGATTCTCTGTCCCTGAGTGCTCTCCTTGGCTTTTCTTCCAGTCTGAACAGACTGGAGAGATCTGGGTTTGAGTCTCAGCTTTACTCCCAGCAGTGCGAACCTGGGCAAATCATTTAACCTCCCCTGAGTTCCAGTTTCTTCTTGGTAAGTGGGGAGCACAGACCTTTCATCAGAGGATGTTTGGGATTTGATGAGACAATGTACAGTTATTATTATGAAAGTCTAGCCGGGCGTGGTGGCACATGCCTCTAATCCCAGCACTCGGGAGGCAGAGCCAGATGGATCACTGTGAGTTCGAGGCCAGCCTGGTCTACAAAGGGAGTCTAGGACAGCCAAGGCAACACAGAGAAACCCTGTCTTGAAAAACAAACAAACAAATGTAAAAAAGTAAAAAGAAGACTCGAGAGTAACACAGTGGCAGCGTATGATGCTTCAGACCCTAGGTTCCATCCTTAGTACTTAGAACACACCACACACACACAAACACACACACTCACACACACACACACACACACACCCCACACACAGTAACACAGTGGCAGTGTATGATGCTTCAGGCCCTGGGTTCCATCCTTAGTACTCAGAACACACCACACACACACAAACACACACACTCACACACACACCACACACACCCCACACACAGTAACACAGTGGCAGTGTATGATGCTTCAAGCCCTGGGTTCCATCCTTAGTACTTAGTACACACCCCACACACACACACACCACACACACTCACCTAAATTCAGTGATTTGATATGTAAGAATTATTTTGAAATATTTACTTTATATTTTTAGTTGTGTGTCTGTGTGGAGGCCTCTGTGTGAGTGTGTTCAGGTGTGTGCCAGTGCCCATAGATGCCAGAGATGTGGGATATCCTGGGCGTTACAGGTGGTTTCTGAGCAACCTGATGACAGTTCTGGGAATTCGATTAATCCAGTTAGGGTTGTTTGTTTGTTTTGTTTTTTCATGACAGAGTTCCTCTGTGTAACAGCCCTGGCTGTCCTGGACTCGCTTTGTAGACCAGGCTGGCCTCGAACTCACAGATATTTGCCTGCCTCTGCCTCCCGAGTGCTGGGATTACAGGCGTGCGCCACTATGCCTGGCCCTATTAGGGCTTTTAGGGTTTTGTGTCTGATTTTGTTTTTTCTGTTTTGAAACAGGGTTTCTCTGTGTAGCCCTGCTGTCCTGGAACTTGCTCAGTAGACCAGGCTGGCCTCAAAACTCAGAGATCTGCCTGCCTGTGCCTCCTGAAGGTTGGGATTACAGGTGTGTGCCACCACATCCGGCTTTCAAACTAGGGTCATTTGCAAGAGCAGTATGCACACTTAACTGCTGAGTGATCTCTCCAGCCCCTATAAACTTCCCTTTCAACAGAGATTGGGAAGCCAGTAAGCTGGCTCAATGGGTGAATTACCTGAGGAATCTTTCTTTTTTGTGGTCTTGAGTTTCATTATAGCCCTGGGTTAAATAGCAAACTACTAAATCTCAGGGGGAAAAAAAAGTATAAAAAGTCATTAGTTCAGAAAGATGCTACCTTGAGTCAAATAAGATGGCTCAGTCTGTTAAGGAAACTGCTGCCAGTAAATTGTCCTCTGACCTTCACACAGTCACCATGGTATTGAAGTGATTACACATCACACACATACAAGTAAATAAATGAAAATCTTTTAAAAAGACTTATCCCAGCCTGGTGTGGTGGGCCACACCTTTAACCCCAGCACTCAGGAGGCAGAGACAGGTGGATCTCTGTAAATTCAAGGCCAGCCTGGTCTACAAAGCAAGTCCAGAACAACCAGGACTGTTATATAGAGAAACCCTGTCTCAAAAAATTGAAATTAAAAATAAATAAATAAATAAATAAAATAAGTGAGCCAGGCGGTGGTGGCGCACGTCTTTAATCCCACCACTTGGGAGGCAGAGGCAGGCAGGTTGCTGTGAGTTTGAGGCCAGCCTGGTCTACAAAGAGAGTTCCAGGACAGCCAAGACTACACAGAGATACCCTGTCTAAAAAAAAAAGGAGAAAAAGAAGAAGAAGAAGAAGAAGAAGAAGAAGAAGAAGAAGAAGAAGAAGAAGAAGAAGAAGAAGAAAAGAAAGAAAGAAAGAAAGAAAGAAAGAAAAAAGGAAAATTCCAGCATCAGCATTGGGAGGCAGAGGCAGTCAGACTGCTGTGAGTTCAAGGCCAGCCTGGACAGCCAGGGCTATGAAAAGAAACCTTGTCTCAGGTGTGGGGAAAAAGAAAGAGAATTCACTTGTGCTGACCTAACTTAAAAGAGCATGATATATAAGCCATTTGGCTGATTGACATGTTTCTGCATAAAACCCACAGTGCCCTGGACAATTCCCTTGTCTAATTAGAGCAGTTGGCTACTTTAGAAGACAAATATGGTGGTTAGGAAGTTGCTTAGTGAACTAGTCGAGCTGGCTATAATTTTCCTGAGGAATGTATCTGCTACCTGAGTGAAGGTATCAGACACACTCATGCTGGCCAAGCATAGAGCCTTTCTCCTAACACAGATCGTGGTGGGGTGGGTTCTCTGAAGGGGTGACTCGCCTTTCTGTGAAGGCAAGGCACAAGTCACCTAATTGGGCCTCAGCTCCAGCCAAGCTAATGTGATTGCCTGTTTATGTCCTCTTCCGCTGTGCTGCTGTAATTGACTGTGTCAGAGCTCAGTCACATGCAGGCTCCAACTATTTCACTTTAAGTGATTAGGTTGCTAGGGCTGCAGATACAGTGGCAGAATTATGCTTTCCTGGAACCACATTAGATCACTTGCCACTTCCACTAACAGCTGACCTAGCCTAGTGCCATTTGCCTTTTCCAGTTTCACCCAGAGTGCGCTGTTCTCTGGGAGAAATTTCTGACTAGATCATTGTTATTGTATGTTTTCTGACTGTGTGGTTCTGGCTCTAAACTGAAGAGCTATGGTCTTTACGTCTTCCACATCTCTGCAATCCTTTCTCCATATGGATGTCACACTTACCACCCTAAAAAGTGCTGCCATAGCCAGGTGTAGTGTCTCACGCCTTTAATCCCAGCACTCGGGAGGCAGAGGCAGGCGGATCGCTGTGAGTTCGAGGACAGCCTGTTCTACAAAGTAAGTCCAGGACAGTCAAGGCTACACAGAGAAACTCTGTCTCAACCCCCCAAAAAAGTGTGTGTGTGTGTGCATGTGTGTGTGTGCAAATGCCCACAGAAGCCAGAAGTGCTGCATCCCTTGGAGCTTTAATCGAGGCAGCTGTGAGTTGTGAGCCACCATATGTAGGTGCTTGGAATCAAACTGGGGTTTCAGTCTCTTTTCAAGATTATTATGTGCTCTTAATTGCCTCTCAAGGTCCCCTCCACCCCCAACTGAGCGTGACCACCCAACACCCCACCCCCAACTCTTCTAACTCAACAAGAAAAAGACAACCTAACCTAGAGATGGCCTAAGGACTTGTACAGATGCTTCTTAAAGCATTAGTCATATGGGAAATGCAAATCAAACCACAATGAGACACCACTTCATCACCATGAGGGTGGCAGTTCAGAATGCAAAAACAAACAAACTGCAAGGACTTTGTAGAGACATCAGGGGACCTCACACAACTTCTCCCAAAGAATATAAAATGGCTGGCTGGCGGTGGTGGCGTGTACCTTTAATCCCAGCACTTGGGAAGCAGAGGCAGGTGGATCGCTGTGAGTTTGAGGCCAGCCTGGTCTACAAAGTGAGTCCAGGACGGCCAAGGATACACAGAGAAACTCTGTCTCGAAAAACAAACAAAATAAAAAAAAATTGAAACAAACAAACAAAAGAATGAAGGAAAGAAAAAAATATGGTGGAGAGAAATTACGGACAATATTTCTGGCTTCCACATGGGTACCCACACAGGAACACATAGAGTTACACACACACACACACACAAAAAAAATATAAGCAAGAGCTAGAATAAAGACTTTAATTGTTAAAATAATATATATATATGGCCAGCGAGACGGCTCAGTGAGTAAACGTGCTTTATTCCTAGTCTAATGACGTGAGCTCCATCCAGAGCCCACATGGTGGAAAAAGAGAACCAACATCCTCACATTGTTCTGTGATCTCTTTTGTTGTTGTTTTTCAAGACAGGGGTTGTCTGTGTAGGCTTGACTAACCTAGAACTCACTCTGTAGACTAAGCTGGCCTCGAACTCACAGAGATTCCCCCTGCCCCTGCCTCCCAAGTCCATGGCAACTCTTTTTTTTTTTTTTAATTTTTTTTTAAGATTATTTATTTATCTATTTATTATGTGTACAGTGCTCTGCTTATGTGTACACCTACAGGCCAGAAGAGGGCATCATGTCACATTATAGATGCTTGTGAGCCACCATGTGGTTGCTGGGAATTGAACTCAGGACCTCTGGAAGAGCAGTCAGTTCTCTTAACCTCTGAGCCATCTCTCCAGCCCCATGGCAACTCTTATAAAGGAAAATACTTGATTAGGGCTGCTTTAGTTAGGCTCAGATGTTTAGTTCATTTTTATCATGTCAGGAAAGATGGTGGCACACCAGCAGTCATGGTGCTGGAAAGGAGCTAAGGGTTCTACGTCTGGATTGGCAGGCAGCAGGAAAAGAGAGCATTGTCACTGGAGCTGGCCTGAGCTTCTGAAACCTCAAAGCCAACCTCCATACTTCTTCCATTAAGGCCACAGGTCCTAATCATTTCAAATAATGCACTGACTACGAGCCTATTGGGGGCCGTTTTCATTCAAACCACCACAAAATTTAAGGCCAATTGAGGTGGTGCATCCCCTTAGTCTCGGTACTTGGGAGGCAGAGTTAGTCAGATCTATCCAAGTTGGAGTTAGAGTTAGAGTCAAGCCTCATGTACACAAAGAGTTCTTCTAGGCCAGCGAGGGCTACATAGTGAGGAAAACAAGGTGGATGCAGAGATGTCTCCTCAGTTAGGAACACTCCCAGAGGGGGCTGGAGAGATGGCTCAGAGGTTAAGAGCACTGGCTCCTCTTCCAGAGGTCCTGAGTTCAATTCCCAGCAACCACATGGTGGCTCACAGCCATCTATAATGAGATCTGGTGCCCCCTTCTGGTCTGTAGGCACACATGCAGGCAGGACACTGTATACACAATAAATAAATCCAGCTGGGCGTGGTGGCGCATGCCTTTAATCCTAGCACTCGGGAGGCAGAGGTAGGCGGATCACTGTGAGTTCGAGGCCACCCTGGTCTACAAAGTGAGTCCAGGACGGCCAAGGATACACAGAGGAACCCTGTCTCAAAAAAACAAAAAACAAAACAAAAACAAACAAACAAACACTTCCAGAGGACTGAAGTTGGAGTCCCAGTGTCCAAATGGCAGCTTGCAGCCTTCTGTAACTCCATCTCTAGCTGGCCTGCTCAGGTATTACACACGAAAAACGAAAATGAGCAAGTGGTCCACAGGCATATATGCAGGTTTTTTAAATTTACTTTCAAGACAGGGTTTTTCTGGGTAGCTCTGGCTGTCCTGGACTCACTTTGTAGACCAGGCTGGCCTCACACTCACTGTGATCTGCCTGCCTCTGCCTCCCAAGAGCTGGGATTAAAGGCAAGAGCCACCTCTGCCTAGCTGAGCTGTGGGCTCTGATGGAGCCACACCTAGTAGGAAACAGCAACCTGGAACCTCAGTGATTTTACTGTGCACATCATGGGGAGGAGGAGTTAGGTATTCTTGTTAGACTCTGTAGGCAAGCAGTTTCAGGCTACAGACATCCGAGGGCAGGAAGCTGTAGCTGCGAACCTTTGCACACACTGGTCAATTGCTAGTGATCCCTCATACTTGGACCATAGGAAGTCTTTGGCATTCCCATGAGTCTGAGGCACCAGTTTTAACATAGCCATGTTCATGTCAACGATACATTCACTCAGGACTTCATCCTCTCCATACAGACAAAATGTCACTAGACATAAAAACAAACAAACAAAAAAACCCAAATAAAAACAGGAACACTCACTCCCCAAAATATACAAAGCAAGAAAATGAAAAAAAGTTTGGGGCCAACCTAGGCTACACAGTGAGAACCTGTCTCAACTTTCTAAAAAAAAAAGAAAAGAGTTGTAAGAATTTCATTTTGATTTTACAGTAGTGGAAACCAAATCCAGGGTTCTATCACTGAGCCTCAATCCCAGTCCATAAAGTCATAAATTAAGGACAAAATAAGCTAAGTGTGGTAGTATACACCTATAATCTCAACACACAGGAATTGGAGGCAGTTGCCAGGGCTACAAGGCTAACAAGTATCCATCCCTCTGTCTCTCTCTGTCTCTCTCTCTCTCTGTCTCTCTGTCTCTCTCTCTCTCTCTCTGTCTCTGTCTCTCTCTCTGTAGACCAAGCTGACCTTGTGCTCAGAGATCCACCTGTCTCTGCCTCTCAAGTGCTAGGATTAAAGGCATGCACCTGGTAGACAGTTTCTCAAAGAAAAATAAAAAGGGGTGGGGTGGGGATGGGGGAGTCTGGCGTGGTGACATACACCCATCATCAGGAAGCTTGGCAGGAAGATCAGAAGTTCAAATGCAGTCTCAATCACGTGATGAGTTCGAGGCCATCCTGTGCAACTGGAGACTCAGAGAACCAAACAGAAAAGACTTAAGTCCTGGTCTTCTCCCTTGAGAATCACACACACACACACACACACACACACACACACACACACACACAATGAATGAATAAATAAATAAATGTTGGGGGCAGGGTGCCTACAGAGTTGTCTGGGCTACCGTGAGTTAACTCTAGCTAAGAGTAACTGAGATCTTGAATCCTCTTCCTCAGCTTCCCAGGCAGCAATCTGCTCAAGAACATGGTTTTATGGGAGTGGTGACACACACCTTTAATCCCAGCACTCAGGAGGCAGAGGCAGGTGGATCTCTGAGTTTGAGGCCAGCCTGGTCTACAAAGTGAGTCCAGGACAGCCAGGGCTGTTACACAGAGACACTCTGTCTCGAAAAACAAACAAAACAAAACAAATAACATGGTTTTAGGACTACATTTCCTGACCTCAAGTGTTTGCTGCCAACTAACAGCTGTTTGGTCTAAAGTATTTACCTTCTCTGGGCTCTTTCTCATCTGAAAAATGGGATGTAACGACCACTTGCTTCAAACTTTTGTTTTTAAGTGCTTTTCTTTTTTTCCCAGACAGGGTTTCTCCTTGTAGCCTTGGCTGTCCCAGATTCGATCTGTGGACCAGGCTGGCTTGAACTCACAGAGATTCATCTGCCTCCTTCTCACTGAGTGCTAGGATCACAGGCATTCGCCACCACGCCTGGCTCTTTTGCTGTTTTTTAAAAAAGCTTTAAAACATTTTTTTTAGCATTTAAAAGAAAAACTCCTTGCCAGGCAGTGGTGGTGGCACACTTGTAATCCCGGCAGCATTAGGAAGGTTGAGGACCACTGCCCTAAAGGGTTGAGGATCAGTAGCTCAGACTGGAAGGAAACTTACTACACAGCTCTGTAGTTGGAGCTTTAACTTCCCGTCTTTCTGCCTGTGCCTCCCAAGTGCTGAGATTACAGATATGGGCACCATGCCCAGACTGTTTTTTTGTTTTGTTTTGTTTGTTTGTTTGTTTGTTTGTTGAGACAGGGTTTCTCTGTGTAGCCTTGGCCATCCTGGACTCACTTTGTAGACCAGGCTGGCCTCGAACTCACAGCGATCCGCCTGCCTCTGCCTCCCAAGTGCTGGGATTACAGGCGTGCGCCACCACCTCCTGGCCTCCTCCTCTCTTCTTCAAGAGGCCAGGTCCAGACTAGTTTTAAACTCCTGGATTCAGGTGATCCCCTCCTGTTTTAGCCTTTCAGCTACAACTAGAAGAGGCTCAGGACAGCCTCAGACTCTATGAGGTTCTTAGAAAAATGTATTAACAAATTCAGGCCTCTTTGCTCTCAGATACACCCCCAGCATTCAGGAAGCTGAAGGGAGTTTGGAGCTGGTCTGGGCTAGAGTGAAAAGTTGTCTCAAAAAGCAACACGATGCTTCAGTGGATGACCCCACAGCCAGGAATATATGCACAGCACCAACTGAAGTCAATGGGTTATTAAAACAAAACAAAACAAAAACAAAAAACAAAACAAAACAAAACAAAACAAGCAAACAAAGAGGGGCAGTGGTGGCTTTAATCCCAGCACTGGGAGGCAGATGGATCTCTGTCAGTTCAAGGACAGCCTGGCTTACAGAGTGAGTTCCAGGACAGCCAGTGCTACCACGAGACCCTGTCTCAAAAATCAAAACCAAAACAACAAAAAACTGGGCACAGTGGTGCACGTCTTCAATCTCAGCAACCCAGAGGCAGAGGCAGGAAGATCTTTGTCAGTTTGAGCTCTAGGCCAGCCAGGGCTACAGAGTGAGAACCTATCAAAAAAAAAAAATTTTTTTTTTAAGGCTTGGAGTTCGTTGTACAGAGGTGGGGTTGGATCTAGACGGAATTAAGGAGATGGGTGGAGATGGGTGTGGTGGCACATGCCTGTAATCCCAGCACTTGGAAAGCTGAGGCAGGTGGATCTCTGTGAGTTGGAGGCCAGCCTAGACTACAAAGTAAGTCCAGGACACCCAAACTACACAGAGAAACCCTGTCTTGAAAAACCAAAACCAAGGCCTGGAAAGATGGCTCAGCAGTTAAGAGCACTGTCTGTTTCTCTAGAGGTCCTGAGTTCAATTCCCAGAAACCACATGGTGGCTCACAACCATCTATAATGTGATCTGACGCCTTCTTCTGGCCTATGGGTGTACATGCAGGCAGAGCACTGTGTATATAATAAAAAATAAATAAATAAATAAAAAAGAAAAAACAAAACCAAACAAAAAAAAAAAGGAGATAGGTTGGAGGTTCTGGATATGATCAAAATACACTGTATGAAACTCTGAAATAATTATTAAAAATATTAAAAACAATAACAAACAACCACATCATATATTAAGAATAAAGAAATATATATTTAGGTTTTTCTTTTTTTGTTGTTCTTTTTGTTTTGTTTTGTTTTTCGAGACAGGGTCTCTCTGTGTTAGCCTGGGCTGTCCTGGACTCACTTTGTAGACCAGGCTGGCCTCGAACTCACAGCGATCCGCCCACCTCTGCCTCCCGAGTGCTGGGATTAAAGGCGTGAGCCACCATGCCCGGCTATATTTAGGTTTTTCAAGACACAGTTTCTCTGTGTAAAAGCTTTGGTTGTCCTGGACTCTCTTTGTAGACGGGGCTGGCACTGAACTCAGGGAGATCCACTTGCCTCTGCCTCCCGAGGGCTGGGATTAAAGGCGTGCATTAAACAAAAAAAATAATTCAGTGATGAACATTATACCTGGCACATGATGAATGGGCAGAAAATGTTAGTATTATCATTAAGCTGCCAAAGCAAGAACAATGCCATTGGGGCTGGAGAGATGGTTCATCCTTTAACAGCACTTGCTGCTGTTCTGGAGGAACCAGAACCAAAATGGCAGCTCACCATCTCAGTGAAACTCTAGTTCAAGGTGATCTCCTGAAGAACCAGAACCAAAATGGCAGCTCACCATCTCAGTGAAACTCTAGTTCAAGGTGATCTCCTATCCCTCTCCGGCCTCCACACGTACCAGCCATGCAAGTGGTACACAGATGTACTGACTTAGCGGGGTTACTACAGCTGCCACAAGACACCACGACAAAAAAGCAAGTTGGGGAAGAAAGGGTTTTGGCTTATATTTCCATATTGCTCTTAATCACTGAAGGAAGCCAGGACAGAAATTCAAACAAAGCAGGAACCTGAAGGCAAGAGCTGATGCGGAGGCCATGGAAGGGTGTTGCTTGCTGGCTTGCTCTCCATGGCTTGCTCAGCCTGCTTCCTTATAGAACCTACCAGCCCAGGGATGGGACCACTCACAGTGGGCTGGGCCCTTCCCTATGAATCATTAAGAAAATGCTTACAGCTGGATCTTATGGAGGCATTCCCCCCCCCTCCCTCCCTCTCTCCCTCCCTCTCTCTCTCTCTCTCTCTCTCTCTCTCTCCCCTTCTCTGTGTCTGTCTGTCTCTCTCCATGTCCTTACATAAATGAACCCACTTATTGCAGGCTAGGCAAGTCTTAAACGGTAGTGCTTTTCCTGGTCTTTCGGGTCCTTTGGTCTTCTGATGGCAGACATGACTGTGGGAGAAGCAGCAGTGCTGTAGATCTGAGCCCTGCCAGCCACCGTTCTCATGCAGCAGCAGGATGGCAGTGCCAGACGCCATTGGCTCGTCGCTTCCTCTTGGTCTTGCCACAGAAGGAGCAAGTGTACTTGGCTTGCTGGCTGATTTCAGTTTTCTTCATCATTCTCTGGAGGGAAGCACCATAGCGAGTTACATATTTCCCGGCAATCATGACCTTCTTCTTTCTGCGGCTAGCCATGTCACCTGAACCAGCATTCTTTCAAATGAGGTTCCCTCCTTTCACATAAGTCTAGCTTGTTTTAGGTGGACATAAGACTAGCTAGCACACATATATTTAGGCAGAACACCCATATAATAATAATGATGATGATGATGTTGATGGTGATACCAGTCCATTGAGTGATATTGAGTAGTGTTCAGATTGGATAACTGTCCGTCAGTGGAAAAGGCCAAGTCTGACTAGGTGTGAGGGTGTGATGGCACACCCCTTTAATCCCAATATTTGGGAGTCAGAGGCAGGTGAATATCTGTCAGTTAAGGTTACAGAGTGAGACTGTTAAAAAGAAAGAAAGAAAGAAAGAAAATAAAAAGAAAAAGAAAAGAAAAGAAAAAAGAAAGAAAGAAAAAAGAGGAAAAAAAAAGCCAAATTTCATCTTGTATAGGTTTGAGCCTTGTCAAGTGGGACTTCACCACAAAGACCATTACTTTCCTTCCTAGCATATATTAACTATGTAATTCATTTTATATTAGAAAAAAATTTCCTTAAAAAATCTTTATTATGTATACAGTGCCCTACCTGCATGTGCGCCTGCCTGCAGCAAAGAAGAGGGCATCAGATCACATTATAGCTGGCTGTGAGCCACCATGTGGTTGCTGGGAATTGAACTCAGGACCTTTGGAAGAGCAGCCAGTGCTCTTAACCTCTGAGCCATCGCTCCAGCCCTTGGGGGGTGAGGGGGGATTCTTAACTCTGTAAGAAAAACTCGGCAAGTTTGAATGCTCTTTTAGTTCCTAGAAGAAGATTTCAGAGGACAGTGGCTTTGGATTTTTCTCGGGGCTGGGAACTCTGAGACATAGGGGAACCAAACTTCAACAAAACGCTTTCGAAATTTCACAATAAGTGAAATTTTCTCATTTTGTAAGGGCTCTTCCCTCCTGGAGATATTCTGTCTGTCTCCCTCCCTCCTTCCCTCCCTCCCTCCGTTCCTCTCCCTCTCCCCCCTCCTCTCTTTCCCTCCCCGACTCCCATCCCTATGGTTGTCATGTGCTGAGAATTGAGCCCAGGTCCTCTGGAAGAGCAGCCAGTGCCCTTAACCGCTGTGGGTAGTCCTGACCTGGAACTTCTTGTGTAGGCCAGGCTAGCCTCAAACTCAGATCTGCTTGCCTCTGCTTCTCTAGTCCTGGGATTAAAGGTGACATCACCATACCCAGCTACAAACTCTCTCCTTTGTACTATTCTGGTCCTTTTCTGCCTTGGTCCTTATTATCCTACTTCATGTTGAACCAAAGGGGGGAAAGAGTAGCTGGGATCATCCATGGAAGTGCAGGTTCCCCAGCATGCACTTCACCAGGCAGATTCCCTGGAGTGAGCAATGGGACCTGGGCACTGCGAACTGAACTCCGGTCTTCCACAAGAAGAGTATGAGCTCTTAATTACTGAGCCATCTCTCCAGTTCCCCAGAAAGTTAAAAAAAAAGGGGGGGTATATTACAATAAAAATATTTATTAATTGGGTATGCGTGCATGTGACACGGTACACACGCTGGGGATATAGTTCAGGAGACCTTGGTTTGTCTAGTTAACGCTTGGCTGCCTATTGCTGGTTGGCTTTAACTTGGTGAGCTAACTCTCTGTGAAGTTATTGCAGTGACCCAAAGGGTATCTGTCCCACAGGACCTACCGGGGGCCTTGGGAATCCGGATTCCCGCAAGGACGGAGAGACATAGCACCCCCTAGAGCGAGTGCAAATTAGAGCTACGGAATCACGTGTCTTCCTCCTACCAATGATCACGTAAGACTCGCTTCCTCCGTTCCCCATGGAAACAACACCGCCCTCAATGGCCCTCCCGCCCCGTCAGTAGTGAGGTTTTGGACTTTCATTGAAAATTCCGGGTGACAATCAAATACCCGCTCCTTCTGGCTGGACAGCTCGCTTCCGTGAACCGGGCCCCTGCGCCGATTGGTCAAGACCTGAAGGCTGGCTCATCCTTACCCAATGCCGCTCTTCTAGGGCGGGGCCTAGTGAAGACTCCCGGCCAATCAGCGGTGACGCCGCCTTGCGCGACTCCACGTCGGCAGCTGCTGCGGGCAAGATGGAGGCGCTGATCTTGGTAGGAGCTGGAGGGCCGGTGCCTCTGCCGTCGTGTGCAGGGGGTCCGGGAGGCGGGGTTCCGTAGCTGGGGCCGGGAGAAGGGAGGACCGGGCATGCCTCAGAGCCAGAGCTCCCGCAGTCCGAGGAACGCGCGCGTGTGGCCTAGAGTAGGAAGCCCTGCCCGGGAGGGCGCAGAGTCGGTGTCAAAGTTGAAGAGAGCGTGCCGGGTCCTTAGGACAATTCTGAGTGCCCTGGAGCGGGGCCCTTCAAGTTCTTCCTCATGGTTGGCTTTGTGGATCGCACCTACTTGAATTTCCCCCAAATCTCCATATTCCCTTCCAAGTTGCAACATACGGAACAGAGGTGTTTGGTCACCCCCGGATGCTGCTGGTGTTGGCCAGAGTCCTGCTACCTGTTGGCAGTTCTGTGTCACAAGTTTCCTATATAAAACTTGTTTTCGTTTTCCTCAGTCCTTAGTTATGTAGTTCTGTCATGACTGAGAACCGGCATTCCTTCTAAGTTCTGCTCTCCTTTTCCTGCCTCCTTCAGACTTCAGGGACTCGTGCTGTAGGACCTGTTGTCAGACTTCTTTCTCTGGTTGGTTACATGAGAGTTGTGGCTACAGAAGTGCGTTAGCTCTCTTGTCCCTTGATCCTTTCTGCTTGTTCAGATAGAACACGACCCCTTTAGGGCAGGACCAGAGCGTTTGTTTCAGTCAGTGCACTTGGTGTTTGGAGTCGGCCTACCTGTGTCTGTGTGTTAGTGTAGAAATTTAACTTCCAGCTTCTTCCCTCGAGTTGAATTCCAGGATCGGTCCCATAAAGTCTTCCTTGGCTCCTCTTTTCCTTTATATTCCTATGTGTACGCGTGTCAAACTCTTGTCAGTAAAAGAAAAAACAAGTTTTACCATCTCTCTTTTTATTTATTTATTTTTTAACTTTTGTTTTGTTTTGTTTTTGTTTTTTGTTTTTCGAGACAGGGTCTCTGTGTAGCCTTGGCTGTCCTGGACTCACTTTGTAGACCGGGCTGGCCTCGAACTCACAGCGATCCGCCTGCCTCTGCCTCCCGAGTGCTGGGATTAAAGACGTGCGCCACCACGCCCGGCTCCCTCTCTCTTTTTAAAAAGAAAAAAAAAGTGTGTTTTGTTTTGTTTTGAGACAGGGTCTCTCTCCCAACCCTTTCTCCCTGGTGCCTGGATTGTCCTAGAACTCATTATGTAGACCGTGTTAGCCTCAACACCCAGAGATCTGTCTGCCTGTACCTCCCAAGTGCTGGGGGCATTAAAGATGTGGGACGTCACATCAGCTTGCTTTAGTTGAGTGAGGATTTCATACAGGACATACTGGAATCAACTTTGCCACATAGCCAAGGCAGACCACTGTACCTGCCTGACGTTTATGTGGGGATTTGAACTTTGGGGTTTTTTCTTTCTTTCTTTCTTGTTTCTTTTCTGTTTGTGTTCCAAGACAGGGTTTCACTGTGTAGCCTTGGCTGTGCTGGGATTACAGGCGTGCGCCACCACCCCAACTCCAAACTTCGGTTTTTCTTTTCTTTCTTTCTTTTTTGGTTTTTCAATAGAGAGTCCTGAACTCAGGTCAGGCTGGGATTACAGGTGTGTGCCACCACGCCCAGCTGGACTTTGTTTTGTATGGCAAGCGTTTTCATCACTGACCTGTCTGCCCTTACCCTCTTCCCCTGTTTCAGATGTCAAAGAGAATTCATTCCCATCTGTTGTTTTAATTGAAAATCCCAGATCATTCATTCTCTTTTACCAATAAAGACTCAGGAGCCAGGTGTTGTGATGAAAAGCCTGCTAGGTCAGAGAGGCAGAGAAAGCACCCAGCTGACAGTCCTACTCAGCTCACATCCTGATGGAGAAGGCTCAAAAGGCTCCCTAGCTCAGCTGACAGCCCAGGAGGAAAAGCCCAAAAAAACCAAAGGCCAAGTTGCTGAGGAGCTCAAGCTAAAATCGCCAAGGACCCCTTCTACTTCCACACGCTGTCTTAAACACCCCTCAACTCAAAGTCCCTCCTCTGTTTCTTTCTCAACCTCTTGACCTAGGGTTAATTTTATTAATTCCTGTGTACAGATAGCTCTTGGGTTAAAGGTGTGTGTGTGCACGTTAGGGCTCAACGAAACCAAACAAAAGTCAGGTTTTTTTGTAGCTCACAGTCTCGGGGATCACATTGGGATCCAATATCCTGCAATACTTATCCTACGAGTTGGGCAAGTTGAATAGTTTAAACTGTTTACTCTTCCAGTCAATGGATTTGTAAAAATCTGGTGAGAGATGCAGATAGTCGGTGAAATTGGTTTCCTTAGACTTTTTAGCCTTTTTAATCGGGTGTGGTCAACAGGTAAGATAACTCAAAGGTTTAGAACGCTGTCTGCTCTTTCAGAGGCCCTGAGTTCAATCCCGGCAACCACATGGTGGCTCTCAGCCATCGATGGTTCGATCTGATGCCCTCTTCTGGCCTGCAGGTGTACATACAAATAGAGCACTCATATGCAAAAATAAATAAGTCTTTAAAAAAACATCAGGTGTGGTGGCTTATATCTGTAACCCCAGCACTCAGGCAGAGGCTGTAGTGCTGCTAGTTTGAAGCCAGTCTGGATTTACAGAGTAAGAGCCTGTCCTATAAAACAAAAAATTAATTTAGTGGAGCCAGCTTGAGAGTGAGGAAGGTGCTGCCTGGGCAGCCCTATACCATTGGTTCTACTGGGCCTGGTGTAGTGCAGCGGTGAGAGCACGTGTCTAGCTGGCTTTAAAGGCCCTGCATTTGGCCCACAGCACTGGGAGAGTTGAAGCTGTACTGGGTAAGCTGTGTCATTTTCTCTCCCTTGTCTGTGTGGTCTGTCCACGGCTGCTTCTTCCTCATGCATCCCCTTTCAGCTGAGCTAACCTGCTGCATGCAGTAGAAGATTCTTGCTAACTTGCCTGGACACCCCTTACCTTTCGAGACAAGGTTTCTCTGGGTAGCCATGGCTGTCCTGGACTCACTTTGTAGACCAGGCTGGCCTCGAACTCACAGAAACAGCAATCTGCCTGCCTTGCCTCCTGAGTGCTGAAATTATAGGCAGGTGTGCGTGTGCCACCACGCCTGGTGCTGACCTTTACTTGTAAGACTATACTGTGTCTTTGTCACTAGCACCCTATGTAATGGCATCAGGGAAACAAAGCTGCAGGAAAAGGCTGTCCTCAAGGAAGTGCAGCGCCAAAACTCCATTCCATTTTGGTTTCTCCCAGGGGGAAAAACAGTCTTCTCTCAGTCTCTGTTTGTCTCTCTCATTTTTTTAAAAAAATGATTTATTTATTGTATACAGCGTCTTGCCTGCTTGTACCCCTGCAGGCCAGAAGAGGGCACCAGATCACATTATAGATGGTTGTGAGCCACCATGTGATTGCTGGGAATTGAACTCAGGACCTCTGGTACAGCAGTCAGTGTTCTTAACCGCTGAGCCATCTCTCCAGCCCGTCTCTCTCATTTTTTATTATTTTTATTTTTAAGATTTATTTATTTATTATGTACACAGTGTTCTGCTTGCATGTACACCCACAGGCCAGAAGAGGGCACCAGATCTCATTACAGATGCTTGTGAACCAAGGTGTGGTTGCTGGGAATTGAACTCAGGACCTTTACAAGAGCATCCAGTGATCTTGACCTCTGAGCCACTCTCCAGCCCCTCCCCCCCTTTTTGAGACAGTCTCACTATGTAGCTTGGGCTGGGCTTGAATTTGTAAGCTCTCACCAAGTTTATCTCTGAAGGTTTTGGGGGTTTTTTGTTTGTTTTTTGTTTTTGGCTGTCCTGGACTTGATTTGCCGACCAGGCTGGTCTGGAACTCTCAGAGATCTGCCTGCCTACCACCACAGCTGGCATATTGATATTATTTTTAAGAACAGGGTCTCAAAGCCAAATCTGGCCTTGAACTCGTTTGTTTGTTTGTTTTTCAAGACAGGGTCTCTCTGTGTAGCCTTAGCTGTCCTGGACTCACTTTGTAGACCAGGCTGGCCTCGAACTCACAGCAATCCACCTGCCTCTGCCTCCCGAGTGCTAGGATTAAAGGCATGCGCCACCATGCCCTGCACCACCATAAGCCATATCCTTTGTTCTTTTGAGGCAGGGCCTTTACATTTTTAAAATTTATTTTTATTTTATGTGTGTGTGGGGGTGAGTACCACAGAGGTCAGCAGAGGGTCCCCTGGAACTGGAGCTACAGTTGCTGCTTGATGTAGGCACTGGAATCTGAACTCAGGTCTTCTGCGGGACGCAGGGTTGAGTTCGAAGCCAGCCTGAGCTATATGGCAAGGCCTTGCAAAAAAAGAAAGCAACAAGCAAAAATCTAAGGAATCTACTGGCTGAAGAGTTTACAGTACCTGCATAGTGCTAAGAAGCTACTCTTGGAGTGGACATGGTCCTACGCCGCCTCCAGACTTCCTGTCTTGCATTTCCGTTTGCTGATTTGGTGGGACCTCTGAGAAAGCCTGACCAGAACATGTTCTTGCCTTTCCTTCACAAGGCACACAGCTGTACAATGCTGAAAAGACTTAGAGGGGCAAGAAATAGATAAAAAATTGCCCCATTCTGGGCATTTCTAGGTAACAATAGATTCTTTTTTTTAATGTTTATTTATTTATTATGTATACAGTGTTATGCCTGCATACACACCAGAAGAGGGTATCACATCTCACAGATGGCTGTGACCCACCATGTGATGGCTGGGAATTGAACTCGGGACCTTTGGAAGAGAGGCCTGTGCTCTTAACCTCTGAGCCTTCTCCCACTGAGGTTCTTTACAGAGAATCCTTCTTGAATTAAGTGACCCAGCCTTGGGGGATGGAGAGATGGCGCAGTGGTTAAGAAGAGCACTTGCTTGCTTACAGAGGACCTGGGCTGGCTTTAATTCCCAGCACCATATGTGGCTCCCCAGTTTCAGGAGATCCGACACCATCTTCTGCCTTGGGCCTCAGGGGCACAGGTGATGCACACAAATGCAGGCAAAACAGATATAAAATAAATATTGAAAAAAAGAGGCTAGCCTTAGCTCATAATCAGATATGTTGAATATCCTCCAGTCCTTTGTCTCTCAGCTCTAGCCTGCTGCTCTGCTGGCTCCCGTTCTCAGTTGTTATTGGAGCGCAATCTGAAGGTTGCCATTCTCCATTTATAATCTGGAGTCTTTTATTTTTAATACATTTTATTTAATTTTAATTTATGTGCATTGGTGTGAGGGTGTCAGATCTTGGAGTTACAGACAGTTGTAAGCTGCCATGTGGGTGCTGGGAATTGAACCCAGGTCCTTTGGAAGAGCAGGCTGTGCTCTTAACCACTGAGCCATCTCTCCAACCCATCTGGAGTCTTTTTTGTTTTTTGTTTTTTTTTTGGTTTGGTTTTTTGAGACAGGGTTTCTCTGTGTATATCCCTGGCTGTCCTGGACTCACTTTGTAGACCAGGCTAGCCTCGAACTCCCAGGGATCCACCTGCCTCTGCCTCTCGAGTGCTGGGATTAAAGGTGTGTGCCACCATGCCCGGCTCAAAATATTTTTAAAGATTTATTTATTTTCATTTTATGTGTTGTGTTTTGTCTGCATGTGTGTCTGTGCATTGTGCGTGTGCCTGACGCCCCTGGATGTCTGAAGAGGGTGCCCGGCCTAATCTGGAGTCAGAAAGTTAATAACTTACATTCTCCTTCGGCCTTTGCTTTTTTTCACCCTCAAAGCTGAATTACTATAGCAGCTCAGATCCTTAAAACCTTTGTACGTTGTTTTCCGTCCGTATTTCTGGGTTTTAATTGCTGAGTGCTTTCCTAGTGTTTTACAGATTAGACCTCAATTCTGCCCATTGTCTACCCTTAATATTTTATCCTAAAACTGACAAAATCCTGATTTCCACATCTCTTTCAAGTATCAGACCGTCTAAAGTGCACCAGGATGTCCATGGATCTAGAGGAGGGGGCTGCGGGGCACATCAGTGGCTCAGAGGCTGACAAGGTCTCAGTGGCCTTTGCTTCCTGAATCTTCTTAATGGGGCTTTTGTTAAATTCTTTTGGCACTAACAGTAGAGGTACTTGGCCTAAATGCCCCTTCCTCCTGCTTTGGGCAAAGGTATCAATTACATTAAGCCCCCAAAGCACTCCCATCTCCTTCCTGGCAGTCCCCTGTGCCCCTCTCCCAGCTGCGTCCTTGCTGGTGCTTGGCCCCTCCATTTAGACAGGAGAAGCAGTCTCCTTGTCCCTGTGCTGCAGAGATATATTTCTCAGGCAGGGCTCGAGCAGTGCCAGCACTGCCCCTGGTGAGGTCCCTGGCAGCCATAAAAGTTTTATTGTGATTATGTTGGTGTCGGGGTGTCCATCTGGGTTATTGCACACCTAGTTTAATTGATTGAAGTTTAATTTATTGACACTTCAAATTAAATGATCAGAATAAACTGTGCTGTTACTCTGGCCGGCTTGTTTTAATGGTTGATTGCTGGAAGCAGACCTTGGCTTGAACTAAAACCCCAAAAGAGTAATTGACGCTGCTTCTGACTCTCCCCATGTCTTGCCCTCTAAGAAGACCTCGTTATAGATTTCCGACATATTTATTTATATATATTTTTTCCTCTCTTTCACAGTGGTGGGAAAGGGTTGGTCCCTGGCAAGATATAAATTATATCAAAGGTCCAGGGGAGCAGTCACATGGTTAGAAGGGGAGGAGAAGGCCTCTACATAAAGAAAACCAGACTCTGGAGAAGCCAGGTCTTCTCTGGGAGGCAGATTGTGAGTGCATTTGCTCACCTATGTGAGGGAGCCTCGAGGCAGGCTTGGCTCTTTCTCAGCTAGGTTCTCACTGCTGTTTCTTATTCCATTGGCATGGCGTGGCTAGATATTGACAGAAAAACTGGAGGAAAGAGAAGGAAGAGGGAGTAATAAAGATGGGACAGGCAGTGGGTGTGGTGGCGCACGCCTTTAATCCCAGCACTCTGGAGGCAGAGGCAGGTGGCTCTGTGAGTTTGAGGCCAGCCTGGTCTACAAAACAAGTCTAGGACAGCCAAGGCTACACAGAGAAACCCTGCCTTGGTGGGTAGGGGCCGGGGGCGTCCTCAGTGCCTGTGCAGCCACTTATGCTGGGGTAACAGAAGGATGCAGCTGAGGATGCCACTGGGATGCAGCAGGGGAAGACGCCCACTGGGATGCAGCTGAGGATGCCACCAGATGCAACTGGGGACGACGCCCACTGGGATGCTGGTGTTGTCAAGGGCCTCCAGTCTGCCTCTTTTGGTTTTTTCTCACATTGGGCTCAGATTTCTTTTGTCCTTACATTGCCCAGCCTCTGTCACCTTCATGTCTTCAGGAAATCCTTTTGTGTAACTTAACTCATGTGCTGCAGACATGATCCTGTCTTGGTGCTGGGGATGTAGTTCAGTTGGTAGAATGCTTACCTAACACCCCCTAAACTGGGCATGGTGGCACACACCTATAATCTCAGTACTCGGCAGGCGGAGATAGGAAGTTCAGAAATTCAGGTCATCCACAGCTACATAGCAGCTTGAAGCCAGTCTCTGCCTCTCCCCCCCCCAAAATAAATAAATAATAATCGAAGAAAGGAAAACCTGTGTCTTGCTGGGTTTTCATTGTTTCTTCACAATCAATGTATATGACTCCATTTGTACCAGATTATTCTGAATAAGCTCTGTCAACCAACTGCCCCCCCTCTCTCTGTGGGAGGGGGAGGGGATAATCACGTAGTCCAGGCTATCCTCAATTTAGGTTTGTCTAATCGTCTTGTGCAGGAATTGTGGGTATGTGCCCCCAAACCCGGCTTCCACCTTCTCTGTAGTGTAGGTGCAGTCTTAGACTGAAGGACACAGGCTGCTCCTCTGGGTTTAGTTGTTTTTGTGAGGAGCAGATGGAAGAAGGCAGCAGGATCCATCCTGCTGTGAACTGTGGCTGTGTCAGGGCCACACGAGGTGCACCAGGCCTGGATCTCAGCTGACGGCACATGTCTCTAACTCCAGGCATGGGGAGCTGGCACAGAAGGACTCCAGGTCAGAGTGTTAGAGTTTGAGGCCAGGCTGAGAACTAGTAAAATCCTGCCTTGAAAAAGAAGTAAAAATCACATTTAAGAAACTAAGACATTAGGGTCTCTTAAGTTTAGATGCGCAGCTAGGTGTGGGCACAGACCATTATTCTCAAACTGGGGAGGCTTAGTCTGAGGATTGCAAATTCCAGCTGTTTTGGGCCATGTACTGAGACCCTGCCTGTCTCAAAACAAAATACCCAGGGCTGAGTATGTAGTACAGTGATAGCACTGGAAAGGAAAAGAACAAAAGAGGTCTCTAGCCCTTTTTGATTTTTTTCCTTTGCTGGATAATATTTAAGTGTGGGCTGCTGAGTTGCCACATTCAGGTGGCAATGTGCTCTGACGTAGCCCTCAGGCCTGGCCTGGCATCTGATTTTCTGCAACGCGACCTTATTTCTATGAAGTCTTTACCTTTGTAACAGCTGAAGAGTTAGGAACTGTGTGACCTCTGGGAGGAAGTTCTTCAGCAGCTAGGGGTCCTGAGCTTTTAGAAAATACCTGGGACTGCTGAGCAGTGGTGGCGCACACATTTAATCCCAGCTCTTGGGAGGCAGAGGCAGGCGGATCTCCGAGTTTGAGGCCAGCCTGGTCTATAGAGCAAGTTCTAGGACAGCCAAGGCTCCACAGAGAAACCCTGTCTCTAAAAACAAAGGAAGGAAGGAAGAAAGAAAAAATAGAAAACACCTGGGAGCTGGAGAAATGATTTGCTTCAAAGCACTTGTTGCTTTTACAGAGAACCCAGGTTTGGTGCCCAGCGCCTACAGCAGGTCACAGCGTCTGTAGCTGCAGTGGTTACTCATACAAGTAAAAGAAACCAGTCTTTAAAGAAAGAAAGATAAACAAAGACCTGGTGCCCTGCATTCCCAAAGAGCTTGAGGCTTGCTTAACTTGTCCAGTTTGGTTTCCAAAGCTGGCCAGGATGGTGTGGACCCTGACTCCCCCTGCTGGCTGTGTGAGAGCCTCGCTCATAATTAACTTATAAAGGCCGCGTTTTTTTTTTATTGACTCTAACTGGCTGAAGGTGGGAAATGACTCTTCCTCAGTTTTTCCTCTTCACATTCAAAAGATTGTTTGGCTTTTTTGAATATGGCCTCACTATGTAGCAGTGGTTGGCTATGTAGACCAGGCTGTCCTCAGGCTCACAGAGATCAGTCTGCCTCTGCCCCCCTTGGGACTAAATATGCATGCCACCAAGCCAGGCTGTTCATATAACCTTATCTTTAGAGGAAAAAACATTGAATTCTAAATTTAGTTTCATAACAGTGTGTTATAATTATGTTGTTGTTTGCTGGCTAGGAACAAAGTCCAGAGACTTTTGTCAGCTTATCACAAGGGTCTGCTCTTTTTTTTTTTTTTTTAAGGCACTAGTGCAGTCTTTCACTTCTCTATAAGGAAGTCTCAGAGAAAGGAAAAGAGGAAAGTAGCTTACCCAGAATTCAGACTTCAGCCTCTCTAAATGGCAGTTTTGTCCCATGCCTGTTTGGTCCCACTCCTCCACAGCTGTTTGCCTGGTTGGTGTTTGTGTATTTGTTTGTTGCTATTGTTGTTTGAGACAAGGTGTGTGTGTGTGTGTGTGTGTGTGTGTGTAGCCCTGGCTGTCCTGGTATTCACACTATAGACCAGGCTGGCCTTGAACCCAGATTCACCTGCCCCTACCTCCCCAACGCTGGGATTAAAGGCGTGCACCACCAGGCCTGGCTTGTCCATTACGTTTTTGATTTGGCTGGCTGGCTAGTGAGCCCAAGGGATCCTGCTATCTTTGCCACCTCAGTGCTGGGGTTGATAGTGCATGTGATTAAATGACTTGGGTTTTATATGGTGTCCTCATGTTTGCATGGCAGTACTTTCACCCACTAAACTGTTACCCCAGATTTTTTTTTTTTTTTTTTGAGGCAGAGGCTTTGTGAACTTGTTATGTAGCTGATGATTTTGAACTTTGGGTCTTCCAACCCCTACCTCCTGAGTGGTACTCGCATTTCAGGCTGTTATACGGTGTCTGGTTTTATGTAATACTGGGGATTGAACCCAGGGCCCCAGGCATGCTAGGCATGTACTATAACTGAGCTATAGTCTGTTTCCTTTCTGCTATTGGTTCTTCCTGAGTATGTTTTCAGTTTCTTCTTTATAACAAAGATTTAATTTCACATAACCTAGATAATTTTTCTAGGACCCCATAGGTCTTTTTTTTTTTTTTTTTTTTAAAGATAGGGTCTTTTCAGCCAGGCATGGTGTGCATGCCTTTAATCCCAGCACTTCGGAGGCAGATGCAGGTGGGTCGCTGTGAGTTCAAGCCAGCCTGGTCTACAGAGTGAGTCCAGGACAGCCAGGGTGATACACTGTCTTGAAAAACAAACAAACAGCCGGGCGTGGTGGCGCACGCCTTTAATCCCAGCACTCAGGAGGCAGAGGCAGGTGGATCGATGTGAGTTCGAGGCCAGCCTGGTCTACAAAGCAAGTCCAGGACAGCCAAGGTTAATACAGAGAGACCCTGTCTCGGAAAAAAAAACAACAAACAAACAAACAAACAGCCCTGCCTGGCCTGGAGCTCTTTATGTAGACCAGACTGGCCCTGAGCTTAACAGGGACCTGCCTTCTCCCACCACCCAGTGCTTTAGATTAAAAGGGTTGGGCCACCATGCTTGACTCATGAGTCTTATTTTCTGAGCTTTGCGTTGTTTATTTTGTTTTGTTTTTTGATGTGTATGAATATCACCTGTGTGTGAGTGCCTGTGGAGGCCAGAGCAAGGATGTCAGGGGCTGGAGAGCTGGCTCAGCGGTTAAGAGCACTGGCTGCTCTTCCAGAGGTCCTGAGTTCAATTCCCAGCAACCACACGGTGGCTCACAACCATCTGTAATGGTATCTGATTCCCTCTTCTGTTGTGCATGAAAATAGAGCACCCAAGTAAGCAAGTAAGTAAATAAATAAATAAATAAATGAGGGGGTCAGATCCCCTGGAGTTAGCGTTGTAAACAGTTGTGAGCTGCCTGATGTGTGGGTGCTGGGAACCAAGCCCAGGCCTGGAAGACCAGTGATCACTCTCGCTGCTGACCCCCTGTCAGTCCTGTGAGCTTCATGTGTTTACTTTCGATGCTGGGGGAACGTGACACAGTGCCTGTGTGTGCTAAGCATGGACTCCACCCTGAATTCTGCCCGCAGTCCCTGAGCTGTGCTTTCCAAATCTAAGTGCTTATCCTTGTCAAAACTTCCAGCTAATTGTTTTTTCATCTGAAGTATACAGGCTTCTCTAGTGAATTAGAGCTCTTCGTCCCTGCACAGCTTTTAATCTTAAGAGTGTTAGCGCAGGGTGTGTAACAGAGGACCTGGGTAGCCATGTGCAGCTGGGGTGGTATCTAGGAATTTCTCCTTCTAGTTTTGTTTTGCTTTTGAGACAAGGTCCCACTCCATCCCAGGGTGGCCGGGAGCTCGCTCTGTAATCCGGAATGGCCTGTAACTCATGGTCCTGCTCAGCCTTCTAAGTGCTAGGATTACAGGAGTGTGTCCTGTGAAGGGCTCTCTTAGCTCCAGCTCTCTAGCTTTAGCTTTCTAAGTAGGACTGAAGGAAGAGCGTTGGGCTGGAGAGATGGCTCTGAGGTTAAGAGCACTGCCTGCTCTTCCAGAGGTCCTGAGTTCAATTCCCAGCAACCACATGGTGGCCAACAACCATCTATAATGAGTTCTGATGCCCTCTTCTGGCCTGCAGGCAGAACACGGTGTACATAATAAATAAATACATCTTTAACAAAAAGAGACAGAGAACATCTTGTTACAATATTTTGTTTTTGTTTCTGTTTTTTTCCAAACAAGGTTTCTCTGTGTGGCCTTGGCTGTCCTGGACTCACTTTGTAGACCAGGCTGGCCTTAAACTCACAGCGATCCACCTGCCTCTGCCTCCCGAGTGCTGGGATTAAAGGTGTGTGCCACCGTGCCCAACTTTTTTGTAACAATTTTTAATCGGTCAGATCCATTACTAAGCCAAGCCCTTTTGCTATGGCCCCAAGAATATCCTTGTAAGTAGGGAATGCAGAACTTTCCATGAATCTCAACCATATTGATTTTTGTTGTTGTTGTTGTTGTTTTGTTTTTGGTTTTTTGAGACAGGGTTTCTCTGTGTTAGCCTTGGCTGTCCTGGATTTGTTTTGTAGATCAGGCTGGCCTCGAACTCACAGGGATCCACCTGCCTCTGCCTCCTGAGTGCTGGGATTAAAGGCGTGTGCCACCACTGCCCCGGCAATGCTTTTTTGTTTTGTTTTTAGTTTTATTTTGTATTACAAGTGTTTTATCTTCTTGCATATATGGGCACCCATGTGCATGCAGTACCATGAGAGGCCAGAAGAGGGTGTCAGAACTCCCTTGCACTGGGAGCTGGGAGCTGAACCTCTGAGCTATCTCTTCAGATTATTAGGCCTTTGGGTTTTGTGACCTACGTGAGTCAAATAGTCATAGCTCTACATACCCTGTCTCTCTGCTCTGTGCATTGTCCCTCCAAGCCTTTTTGAATCATATGGCATCCCCTTACTGTTCCATATATATTGTCAATAGACTTAACTCCATAGTTGTTATTTGTACTTGTTTCTGACAAGGTCATTTGTTCCAGCTTGTCCCAGAATTTGCAGATTTGCTGAGGATAACCTTGAACTTGATTCTCCCGTTTCCACCACCTGCATGCTAGGGTTACAGGCGTGTGCTCCTGTTGTCGGCTTTCCATGTTTTCTTTTCCAAACTTATTTCTATTATTTTTACTTAAAATACAAAATACACCCAAATAAAGTTTGACAGGGTTTTTGTTTTTGAATTTTGCTTTGTGTGTGTGTGTGTGTGTGTATTAAACACAAAGTCTCAGACCTTAGGCAACTACTGTGCCCAAATAGCTTAGGCCCCAGACTAGTGCCTTTCTAACACCTTTCGCTTGGGCTAAAATTCTGAGGAAGCTGTGAGTTGGCCAGAAGGCCCACAGAGGGCAGCACTGGGAAAGACTGTCTCCCTCTAGCCTCCCAGTATGGCCCGCAGTGCTCCAGACAAGATTTTAAAAAAACAAAACAAAACAAAAAAAACCCCAGGCTTTAAGAGGTCTCATTTGCAGCAACCTAGTTGCTTGTTGGATGACATTTCAGTGTCCTGAGGACAGCTTTCTAGTTTTCTTGATAATTAAAACAGACATGACAATCCATCCCTGCCACTCCTCCTACAAGCCAGTCTGCCTGTCCGTCATTTTCAGGCACTATTAGCATTTGAGGTGAAGTTCTGTTATACACTCAGGCTGTGGCTCTGAAAGTCAGTGCATCACAGAACTTTGTCTCGAAAGCTTTCTAGCAGCTGCCCATTTGGGGAGTGAGAGGGAAGAATAGACCCTTTCAGTCCTTTGGGTATGGTCCTAAGATTGCAGGTCTTGCTCAAGAGTTGGCATTTAATGTATTACTAGGTCAGAGCCTGGTGCATTGTCCAGGAAGCCAGGGTTTTCTCTGGGTAGCCGTGGTTGGTCTGGACTCCCTTTGTAAACCAGGCTGGCCTCGAACTCACAGTAATCCCCCTACCTCTGCCTCCCGAGCGCTGAGATTAAAGGCGTGTGCCACCACACCCGGCCCAGGAAGCTCATTTCTTAGTACCTGGAAGTTATGTATAAATGTGCCCTTTGCAGAGTTTAGAGTGAAATTACATTCTCAGTAGTGGCTTCTGGAGGCTTCAAGCTGCTGTTTTTATGACATGAAGGGTTGCTCGGGCTTCCCCACCCCTGAGAGGTAAAGGCCACAGGGTGAAGTGGGACCAGCCACAGTTAGGAGGAGAAGTCAGGAGAGTGATGCCTTCAGGTGGCACCCAGTCTCCTGCAGCGCTGGGAAAGACTCTCTCCCTCTAGGCTCCCAGTGTGGGCCGTGGTGCTCCCAGACGGGATTTTCCAAGTCTTTCCTTGTTGTGACTCTTCCTTTGCAAGTTTGAAATGCTCAGGCTTTTGTTCTGCCTTCCCTCCCTCCTCTTTCAGAACGTTAGTGTCTGAAAACTGTTCTCTCTTTTTTCTTGCCCAGGAAGACTTGGTTTGTGTTTTGCAGTTTCTTTGATCATATCTTCTAGGACGCCAGTGAGAAGAGCCAGGAGCAGAGCCTAGTCTGTGTGTCTCTCTGATGTTAGCATAGCTATGTAGGTGCTTAGACAGTGTTGGCCACAAAAACCTTGGCTCTCCCACTTGGCAGGTGGCCTTAGGGATGTTGGCTTGCGATGGGCTGGGGGTGTGTGTGCTCCCATTCCTTCTAAGAATGCCAGGCTCTGGCTGCAAGAACAGCCATCAATGCCAGATTACGGTCCAGTTTCCACTTGCGGGCAGCTAGCCCTCCATGGTTGCCGTGAGTGTGGATGGAGCAGCACAACCATTTCCTTCCGTTAGAACTTTCCGTCCCCTAAGGAAGTCATTCTCACTGAGGACTCGGTTTTGGTACTTGAGCAGCCAAGTTGTTATAGAACAGAGCCTGCTCTGTGGGATGGTCTTTCTGTGTGAGTCAGAAGTTAGACCATCAACTTCTGTGTGTGGCTCTTAGACTCTCTGGAGAAGACTTCCCTCTGCCAGACAGCACCGTTCCCCAGTTGCAGGGACGATGTGCCTGTTCTTTATTCCAGAGAGCAGTGTGCCTAGGGTGGGCAGTTTTCAGTGTGTCAGAGGAGAAGGTGGGTGGCAAAAGGACCATCGCCAAACGGCCTCACTGCAAAGTCCACTCAGATGCACAATCTAGTTACAGTGCATCATCAAACCAAGAGGGTTCTCTTTAAACTTTATTCTCAATTTTGAATGAATATTGAGAGTTCAGAATGTGCCAGGCATTTCTCTGGGTACTTGAGATGAACTAATGAAGAAAACACAAAAAAAAAAACTGATGAATGTTTTGGTTTGTTTCTTTTTGCTTTTTGAGACAGGCCCTCATCAAAAATTACTATCTTTAAGAATTCAAGTAAGAGCCGGAGTGGTGGTGCATGCCTTTAATCCCAGCAGTCGGTTCGTTTGAGGTCAACCTGGTCTACAAAGAAAGTCCAGGACAGCCAGGGCTACACAGAGAAACTCTGTGTTGAAAACACACACACACACACACACACACACACACACACACACACACACACACACAATCTAAACCAAACCAAACCAAACCAAACCAAAGAAAAACCCCAAAATCTACCTCTACCACCACCTAAACCCACTGGCTTCTCTTCTAGAGGACCCGGGATCAACTCCTAGCACCCACATGGCATCTGTAATCCCAGTTTTAGGGTAATCTGACACCCTCTTCTGGCCTCCAAGGGCACCAGCCATGCAAATGTTGCACAGACATACGTGTAGACAGAACACCAATACACATAAAATAATAAATAAGTGATGGCACTTCAGAGACAGGTGATCGCTGTGGGTTCAAGGGGCTACATATTGAGAGACCCTATCTCAAAAAAGTAAAAATGAAAATAAATAAAAGTTAAGCAAAGAGAAGTCTGGGTTAACCTCCACTTCTCTTGAGCTACTGTTGCTCCTCTGCTGGGGGCTCCACCCTCCGGGAGCCTCACTTTACCTCTGTTAGGCTGTAGCTTCTGGATCCTGTGCAGTCATTCTTTCTTCTGCCTCAGGCCTTTGCTAAACCCATGTTGTGAAGCTCGGTGGGTTTCCTAAGTCCAGGAGAGCAGAGCAGAAGAAGTAATAGAAAGAAGTAGTGGTGAGACCGCAAGCGATGGGAAGGAAGGAGGGAGAGAGGAGGCCTCTGTACAGTGACAACTCTTCTCACCTTCAGAAAGTTGTGAGGATGGGAGAGAGAACACCAGGCTCAGCAGCTTTCCTAAGTCATCTGTTTGCAGTTGGAGAAGGTGTTAAGTGTAACCATTATAGCTGAGCTGTGATGGCTTCGTGGCCAATATCAGCAGCTGTGTATCATTCTGGGGTTTTGTTGTCTTACAGAGGGAAAGGCGGGGGATTAAACCTAGGGCTCCCTGAGGCACTGAACCACACCCCTAAGCCCTAAATTCATTCTCGGTAGTGAAAGAAAACTTCCCCCAAACCCCTGACATCTTAAATATTTTTCTGTTTACCACACTTAAGATTCAGATAGGTTTTTTTTTTTAAATCCTAGTAGAGTAAGTGGTAATGGTTCATTTCAAGGAAGGGTTTCATCCATGAGTTTTTGGGATGATGTCTGCTTTAGAATTGGTGTGTGTGTTTGTGTGTGCATGTGTCACACAAAAACACACGCATCCTCTCTCTGTGTGGATCTTTGCTTTGGGACTGCAGTGACTTCCAAGGGCATTCAACCTTCTTTCCAATTAGTAGTGCCCATTCGTTAGCATGGTCACATTCTCTGCCTGCCTGTGTCCGGGAGGACCTGGAAATAGGAGTGGGATGAAGGCCCCTAAGTCTGCGACTGTTGCCCTGGGCCTTCATTACCTGGTGGTGGGGGTTAGACCTGACCATGCTGCAGTAGGGCACACACACGCACCCCTGTGGTGGGACCAGGGAAGGATGTGTGAGGCTTGGTAGGAGTGGAGCCTCAGCGCTGAAGATGTGTTCTTGTTTCCTCAGGAGCCCTCCCTGTACACTGTCAAGGCCGTCCTGATTCTGGACAATGATGGAGACCGACTCTTTGCCAAGGTGAGATTTCCTTAAATATTCATTTAGGAGCAGGACAGAAACATTGTGATTTATTTATTTATTTATGTATATTAATTGATTAGTTTACATCCAGATCGAAGCTTTCTTTCCCACCTTTTAAAACCAGCCCTTCGGGGCTGGAGAGATGGCTCAGAGGTTAAGAACACTGTCTGCTCTTCTAAAGGTCCTGAGTTCAATTCCCAGCAACCACATGGTGGCTCACAACCATCTACAATGTGAAATGGTGCCCTCTTCTGGCCTGCAGATGTACATGCAGGCAGAGCACTGTATACATAATAAATACATCTAAAAAACAAAAACAAACAAAAAACAGTCCTTCCTTACCCCCTCCCCTCCCTCCCCTCCCTTCTCTTCTTTGACCTCTTCCCCTCCCCCATCTCCCATTTCTCCTCAGGAAAGGGGGAGGCCTCCCATGCATGTCAACCTGCCTTGGCATACCAAGTTGCAGTAGGCCTAGGTGCATCTTCCTGTTGTGGGTAAACAAAGCAGCCCAGTAAGGGGCGAGGGATCCAAAGGCAGGCAACAGCAATGGAGATTTAAATATTGGGGTTGGCCCCACTAACTCAAATTCTTCAGGAGTATGATGATTTTGAGAATTCATTTTACCCTGACTACTCCAGGTAAATCCAAGTTGGCAGTCTTCTGTCCCTGAGTGCGAGAGCTTTCTGCCTTCTGGGATCAGACCGTGAACTTCCTCTCTCACCCTCATCAGGGCCGGGAAGAGCTTTGGAACCTTAGTTCCCGGACAGAAACGCTGTCTCAATGTTGGAAGCTCTGTTTTGTCTGTCCACTCTGTCCTCGACCCTCTTACCTTGTCACTCAGCCTGAGTTTTTCCAGGGAGTCCTCCAGTCTCAGACCTGTAGCCCTCACCAAGCTGCATGCCCCGGTAAGGAGCTGCTAGCTTTGGGTGGATTGAGAGGAGAAAGGGCACCCCTCTCCTCTGTTATCCCCTCCGCCCTGGCGTATTAACTCTGGGAGAACAGAGCATAAATCAATCAGCAGGTGGAAATTAGTTAGAACTCACCAGCTGTTCCTCGCTGTAATTGGATGTAACTGTGCAGGACACCTTTGGAAACAGTTATCCAGCTACTAAATGCCAGACCTGTCATAGGTCTCCAGCTGACTTCGATGGATTAGCCCCTAAAGAGCAGGCGGTTTAGCAGCCTGCATCCCCACCCCCTCCTTGGGAGTGGACTCACTGAAGTGCTGGACTGCCCCCTTCTCTCATCTGCCGGAGAGGGCATACATGTGCAGGGCGCGGCCTGAGCAGGAGGTGTGCGTGGCCTTTCTCCATTGCTCAGTTAGAGACTTAGGTGATGCAGACCTTTAATCCCAGCCCTCCGGCACTCAGGAGGCAGAGGCAGGCGGATCTACAGAGTGAGTTCCATGACAGCCAGGTCTGAGGAAGCCTCCCTGCATCCCTGTTGCTTATTTCTCCAGCACTGGCCCTGACACAAGCAGCTCCCAGGAGGCATGTGGTGGAAGTCTCCTTAGGAGAGCTGGTGGGTCTCTGCCTTCAGAGACTTAGAAATAGCATGTAGGATTGATTACAATTACAGCACCACAGTCTTTTTTTTAATTTCTTTTTTCTTTTTGGTGGATGTATGTGTGTGTGCCTGTTAGAGGAGGCCAGAGAACAACGTGCAGGAGCTGGCTGTCTCCCTCTGCCTGTGGGTTCTGGAGCTCACACTCAGGCTGTGGCGTTTGGCAGCGCTCACTTCTTTCTTCCTTGCCATCACTCACCCCCATCCCCCTGCCTCTGTAGTCTCTCCTCTCTAGCTCCGTATTCCTCTCTCACCCCTTGCTTTGAAGGAGAGACACGCAGGATCCCAGAGTAGAGCAGTCAGTAGTCACCCTGGCCACAGCTGTGATGACCTAACCTCATCTCCGTTCCTTCCCACTAGTACTATGACGACACGTACCCCAGTGTCAAGGAGCAAAAGGCCTTTGAGAAGAACATTTTCAACAAGACGCATCGGACGGATAGTAGGTCATTTTCCTTCACTATTCTCTGTGTTGGGGGCAGCCACTGGAAGGGGGTGTCAGCAGGACTGCAGAAAAAAGATAAAATGACTCGGCAGCCTCCTCTTCTTCTTTCCTCCTCCCCTCATATAATAAACTCTTCAGAAATGTAATGGGGAGGTGAGTGTACCTCACGCGGGAATACGGTGCTAGAGCTCGGCTGTTAGCTACCTGTCTAGTCCCTGGATTTATGAGCCTCACTTGACAAATTTAACTGCAGCTCTGCTTATTGTACCGCATCCATTAGGGCAGGTAAATGGAAGCCTGTAAAGGTGACCGCTCTGCATTTTTACCTCCGAAGGATCGGCTGGTGCCCTGCTCCATACACAGGGAGGGAAGTAGGTGCGGTGGGGGAGGGAGGGCTAGAGAACTTACACTTAGATTCCCCTGAGGTTCTGCGTCCCTTCTGCTACCCCCAAACAACAGACAGGGCGGTGCTGGCTGTGCCCGGGGTCATTAGAAGGCCTTGCTTGGTGCAGGCCGCTGCCCGGAGGCACTCGCGGGGCGCCTGCTCTACACCTCTTCTCCCACCACTCAGTCTCTGCTTCCTTCCCCAGGTGAAATCGCCCTGCTGGAAGGGCTCACAGTGGTCTATAAAAGTAGCATTGATCTCTACTTCTATGTGATTGGCAGCTCCTATGAAAATGAGGTGAGAATTCCTGAGCATTTGCTCCCTCTGATGCCACTTCTGAAACCATAGATGGGACAGCCATTGGTTCGGGGCTTTGTGAGGCACACTTCCCTGCTACCTGGCGAGGTCTGTCAGAGACCCATGTCAACCCTACAGAAGTGGCCCATAAAGGAAATTTTCCAGGTCTTTTTTTTTTTTTAAAGAGCTAGGTTCTTACTGTATAACCCAGGTTGTTTTCAAGTCACAACACCTATTTTCTAGGTGTCCAATTAGAATATACACTTATGGTGTTTTAGATTTTGTTTGTTTCTTTGGTTTCACTTTATTTTTGAGACAGTGTGACACTGTAGCCCAGAGTCACAGAAATCCACCTGTGAGCAACCAAGGGGTCATTTGATGAAACATCACAGTGTAAGTGTGTCGGAGTGTGTGTGTGTGCGCGCGCGCGTGCACTTTAGATTGTGGTGAAGCCGTAACGGTATGAAGGGGTCGCTTGATGAAGTCTCTTGGTGTAAGTGGGTTTGTGAGTATATTCCTAACCCTCCTGTATGTAGGAAAAAACTTTAATTCAAGTGGTAGCAACTTGTGGGGGAGAAGACAGGTAAATACGCCACCAGGTACTTTGCCCTCGCAGTTAATAAGCGTCTGTGAGGCCAGGCCCTGCTGAGCCCTGACTGCTTTGTGAACGCCGTGAGGTGCATCGGTTAAGCTTGGCGGCACTTCTGTGGGTTGAAGGCATTACTGTCTTTGTTTTGCCAATGAGGAAACCAAACCACAAAGAACCATATAAAATTACTTGTATTTGGCTTTTGTCAAACTACAAAAGTAGCTTTTCCATCTGATTCAACCCATGAACTCTCTCAGGGCTACACAGGGATTCAGACCCAGTTCTGACTCCTAGGGCTTGGTGTGTAGCTCATTAGTGAAATGTGTGCTTAGCAAATTGGAAGTCTTGGATTTGATCCCTAGTCCTGTTTGTTTTATTTTCTGTTTGTCTGAGTCAGGGTTTCTTTGTGTGGCCCTGGCTGCCAAGGAACTCACTCTGTAGACCAGGCTGTCTGTGTCTGGTTCCTGAGTGCTGGATTAAAGATGTCCATGACCACACCCAGCTCCTAGTACCATTTTCCAAAAGGACTTTCCACCACCTTCCTCTACCTCAGCTCTTGCTTGCTTAATGATTTTTCTCTTTACTAATCCATCAGGTAGCGTGGTAAAGACATAGGGATAGGGGCTGGAGAGATGGCTCAGCTGTTACTGGCTACTATTCTAGAGGACCTGGGTTTGATTCCCAGCACCCACATGGCAGCTCACAACTCTCTATGACACCAATCCTAGAGAATCCAGTGCTGCCTTCTGGTCTCTCTGGGCACATGGTGTACAGACTTAGACGCAGACAAACATGTATATACATAAAATAAAGTAAAATAAAAAAGACATAGAGGCTGAGAAGCATGGCAGTGCACACCTGTTATCTCAGCACTTGGGAAGTGTAGGCAAAGTGAACTGTGTGAGGTGCTGTCTCAGAAAAGAGGAATGCAGCCAGAAAGATTGCTTAGTGTTGAGAATGCTTGCTGTTCTTTCAGAGGATCTGAGTTTGGCTCCTAACATCCATGCTGGGCGGCTCACAACTCTTAACTCCTGCTCCAGAGAGGTTCCGTGCCCTCTTCTGGAATCTGTGGGGCCCCGCACACATGTGGCACATGTGCACATGTACACAAATAAAAGTACATTTTAACTGATAAAAAGTAAACACACACACACAAAGGACTGAGATACATCAATACTAAGACACTAGCAAAGTTCTGTCTGAACTTCTGCCTTAAAGAAGTCTCCACTGTGGGGTTGTTTAGCAGAGCTCATTTCTCTGAGAAGCCAGAGTGTTTCTGGCTGTTGTGTCTGCACTTCACGTTATGTCTCTGGTCATTTGTGAAAGCGTGTGCTTTTAGCTGAGGAATACAGTGGAGGTCTGCTTGGAAGTAGCGGTTTTAGGGCCTCAAACTTTCTGTCTCCTTTCTCAACAGTTGATGCTTATGGCTGTTCTGAACTGCCTCTTCGACTCCCTGAGCCAGATGCTGAGGTGAGCGGCCATTCTCGCTTATATTTGGAAGAGAAAATACTTAGACCTTAGAGCCAGGGGTCTGTGCGAAATCAGAGCCACACTGGGGAATCATTCAGTGTGAGAAATTGGGCTTGCTATTTGGGGATGACTGACTCGGGGCGGGTAGGTGGGGAGAATGGTTCTCACATGGGAGAATTCTCTCACTAAGGGAGGAAAGAGAGTCTCCTACTCAGGAAGAATTCTCTTTTCCCCTCCCTCTACTGGCTGTGCTGATGACTGAAACCAAGGGTGGGCAACTGCTCTACCACTAAGCTTCTCATCCAAACTTCTGTGGTGTTTTGTTTTGTTGTTTTTCGAGACAAGGCTTCTCTGTGTAGCCTTGGTTGTCCTGGACTCACTTTGTAAACCAGGCTGGCCTCGGACTCACAGTGATCTACCTGCCTCTGCCTCCAAACTTTTCTTTATTTTGCTTTTTCTTTAAATTTAAGGCAAGGTCTGACCGAGTTGCCCAGGCTGTCTTAGAACTCTGCTTTCTGTGTAACCCAGGCAGCCTTTGAACATGCAGTCCTCTGCTTCAGCCTTAGAGTCTGTAGCTCCTGTGGTCATGTCTAGTGACTCTGAGAGTGCTCTGAGCCCCCAGGGCTTCCCTAGGCTTTTCATCTGGGTTTGAAGGATGCAAGACCAAGGCAAGTGTTCCAGGGGAAACATCTCTGCCTCGGGAGGAGGAAACACAACCAGCTTTCCATTACCAGCCCTCAGAGTCTTTGCCTGTACGTAGAATAGGGCCACTGTGCTCTTTGCCCTCTTTGCCTCCCCAGCAGCGCTCTGCTCCCACACGTACAAGCTGGAGAAGATACAAGATACTTTCTCAGAAAACATTCAGGGCTCTGAACTTCACCCACAGCAGCTCCTAAGTGAACACATCTTAGAAATCCATCCGGAGTAGAACAGCGGGTGCTCTCAGCCCACAGACCATCAGGGCAAAGGCTTAGGTTTCCTCAGGAAGGGGGGTGATTTATTTCCCAGCTAGGTGAATGAATAGACTTCATTTCTAGTAATCTAGAGAAAGAGTCATACTGACGGATGTGACAGGCCACATGCACCAACTGCCAGATCTGTGGCTGGTGGGTGCAGCCCTTGGCTGTTCCCAGCCCCCCTTGGCCTTTGTGTTGGGGCTTGAATGGATCGGGGTGGGGGTGGGGGCAGAGAGACGTTGTCAGAGCTTCAGCGCAGAGGGCTTGCACCCCACTCCTCCTGCCTCCCACTATCACCGGCTGTGAGCTGGGCAGTTTTCTCCTACTCTCCCATGTTTCTTACAAGCGCCTTCAGCAGCAGCAGCGGCACTTGGGATAATCACCATAGGACTCAGAAGTTGGCCGTTTGGAATCACCCAGAGTGTCAAGATTCTGATCACTATTCAGCAGCGTAGTTTGAAGGCTCTTCACTTCTTGGTGTGGGTGGACACTGGTGTAGTTCACGGTCCCCAGTCAGACAAAGGCCCAGGGTTCCTTTCACATACAACCTGGTTTTTCTCTTTTTTGATTCAGAAAAAATGTAGAAAAGCGAGCCCTGCTGGAGAACATGGAGGGGCTCTTCTTGGCTGTGGATGAAATTGTAGATGGAGGGTGAGTTCTCTGCTCTGCTTGGATTTGGAGTGGGGAAGGGAGGTGGCTGCCCCTGTTCCAAGTTGAGTCGGCTGAGCCGCCAGTGATCCCGACTTGACAATAAATTGATCCTTTGGGACAGGACCCATCAAACAATGATCTTCTTTGTGTTTGTAGGGTGATCCTAGAGAGTGACCCCCAGCAGGTGGTGCACCGGGTGGCACTGAGGGTAAGCAGGGATGTGGGTCCCCATCGCTCCCCAAGCCATGCCTGCTGCCTGCAGCCGAGGGTCCGACCCGTATACACACCCTGCCTTCTCTTAGCCTCGTCACGTGCCCAGATCGTTCTCCCAGCCTTTCCATCTCAGGGTCCCAGAGCAGCAGACGGACGCTTGTGCTTCTAGCGTGGCACCGAGCATTTATTTGGTCTTTGCACAGAATGGGAACATTATTATAAACATGTTGAGTGAACAAAAGTAAAAGACACCTTAGCATTCATGTTTCTGAAATTATGGAGGAACTTGAGGTTGGCCTGTTGCCTCTTTGAGGATAGATCTGGTCCTCAGAGGCAGAGAGGTGTGTCTCAGTCTGATGGAGCCTCAGGAAGTCCTTACTTGTCAGCACCTCAGCCCTCCTTGGTCCTACAATACTAGAAAGGGGGTCCCTGAGATAATGGAAGCTTTGTGTCTGCTGGGGTGATGATAGTGCAGAGATGTCTGACAGGACTGCTTCCAGTTCCCAGCCGTCCCAGCTCTCACTGCCACAGAGTACGGGCTGGCAGTGCTGGTAAAGGGAAGTCTTCCCCTGAACTGCCACAGGCGGCCTTCAATTTGCATAGTTTAATCTTCTCCTCTAACATATGTTTCTATGTGGGTCCCCCTCCCCCCTTTCGCATCTCAGGCTGCTGTTGCAGCAGTTTATTTCTTCAAATTAACATGCCGTTGTTACCCATCAGGCCTTGCGGGATCCATTACACTACCCTGGCTCCCTCCATCTCCCCCCTCGATATTGATATTCAGGGAAGATCTTTTCTGACTAGGGAACCAGGTCTCCCACCCCAGAGTTGAGGGAGGTGAGGGTCAGATATTGTGCTGATTACTTGGAATGAAATAAATCTTTTAAAAAGTCATCCTGCCTTTAAGTGGGGGATGGATAAAATGACCCTTTTGTGCTCACAGTCCTCTGGCTGAGAAGTTTGGGGCGTTTTCCTTTGCTTCAGTTTAAAGGAATACTTCTTCCTCTGCCAGCTCCAGTCTAAGTGCTTTTCTCTGTGTGCAGGGTGAAGACGTCCCCCTTACAGAGCAGACCGTGTCTCAGGTAGGACTTCCCTCCTCCTCCTCTCCACAGGGACTACGGCAGGAGCCCCCAACCTGCCTGAATTGAGACCTCACACTCCGCCAGCTTCCTTGGCTCCCTCTTAGCCCAGAGCTCTGGGGCTCACTGAACAGTGTCCTCAGACCCCACACGGCTCCTTTTACTGTGATCATGACTGAGCCTTGCTCTGTACCCTTCAGACCTTCCCTGCCTGACACCTCAGTCAGTGATTTATTTCTCGGCAGAGGCTTGCCATAAGCAGATGGTCTGTGTGAGCACACACTCCTCTTTCTCTTATTATTCAAATGAGGGCTGGGCTGGAAGTGCATGTTCTGGAATATGCAGGCTTCGCAGAGCCATCCCTCTACCTGCACTGCGGATAGTCTGCCTGACCCGGGGCCTGTGTGGGAGTGCTTCAGTAGGAATCCTCACCATCTGGATGTGGACTCCCCTCTTCATAACATGTGTCCAGTAACCCCCAGCTTCCCCCCCTTTCCTCCCAGGTGCACCTCTTCTCTCTTCATCCCCCCAGTGGATTTGAATTCGGGGGGAATTTTCCAAACTGACAGCCCTCTAGGGTCTTAGAGCTTCCTCCTATTCTTCTATTCTTGGGATTTTCTATCCCCTGTTCTTCTGAGGAGAGGGAAGGCAAGTGTGGGGAAGGAGAGCCTCAGCCTGCCCACACCTGTGGCGTGTAAGCCTCCCTCAGTGCTGCCTTTATCTCCGCAGGTGCTGCAGTCAGCCAAGGAACAGATCAAGTGGTCCCTCCTTCGGTGAAGATGTTTTATGCCCACTTCCTTGCCTCTCAAAACCCACATCTGCTGTGATTTTTTTATTCAGGTCCCCAGCTGATGAGCTTAGGGTCATCTTGGAGAATCACAATGGACCTAGCATCTCTATCCTTTCTGCCCCGCCCCCACCCCCGTTTCGTGGGAGTTAAGTCCCCAGCAGATTTGAATGAGGTAGGGGAACACCCTTTTCCTACATACACTGGTCGCCCACCCCCACTCGCACCCCCACATTCTCTCCTTGGCTTCTTGGCCCTTTACCATGGCCAGACTTTAGATCATCAAAGCAGGAGAAACCGTGTGCTGAGTGTTTTCCTCCCTGTGCCTTAAGGGCCCTCGTCCCAGCAGCCTGTATCTCCAGCAGAAGGGGAGGACTCCCTCCTTCAGTACAAGTGTGTGTGTGGAGTGGCAGAGGCCGTGCAGTCTCCGCCTCAGCAGCTTTTCTCCTTCCTGCTGCCCCTTTCTCTGCCTTAGAAGAGTTTGGGAACAGCTTATAGAGAGGAGAGGGAGCTGCCGAGAACACTGATTTCAATGCGCTTGGAGTTTGTGAAGTGCAGCCTCTACCGTGATCTGCACCACATCTGTCTGCCTGTGACACCTGTGAGATCTTTGCCTAGCGTGTGACCTCTGGTACCCCGGAACTAAAACCACTCCAGTCCCCAGAGGAAGAAGGAAGGGGCCGTAATGACTTGGGCCTTGGCGAGTTCCTTTTCCTCAGCTCTTCCACTCACATTCCTCTGCCTTGGTTCTGCAATCTGCTGCTGAGCTCTCCTCTGCCTCAGCCTTCCCGGGAAGTGGAGGGTCTGGTGTAGCGCCTTTCCTCTAAGGCCTGGATTCCCGTTCTTGAGTGTAATGTTGCCCCTTGGCCCCACATCCCTGTGAAAATGTCTTAGAAAAAGCATTCCCGAGCAAGTCTTCTGCCCCGTGCATTGGCTAAAGTAGGCAGACTGGAGGCGGCCTCTGCAAAAAATGGAGTCAGGCGAAGTCCTTGTACGCATCAGAAGAATAAAGTGAATCTCTTCCAAACTGCCTTTGTGTGATGGTTCCGTTCCTCCCTTTTTGGCAGCTAGTCTTGCTCCTCCAGCCCCCCACCCCACCTCTTATAATATTTCTTCCTTCCTACCTCAGAGACTCCCCAGCACCCCCACACCCCTAATTTACAGGGCTGTTTGCCTCCTTGGCATCTCTCGGTCCCCTCGCCTGGAAATTGGCGCCAGGGGTGGGGTGGGGATGGTATTTTCTCAGTGGGAGACTCAGGGAACTGAGTTCTCCCCCACACACCCCCAAAGCCAGCTGCCTGCTCCCGCCTCAGCCATTAGTAACCCGGAGACGCGCACCTGCGTGGGGGCTCTCCTCCAGCCCCTGCTCGCTTCCCGCACCTCCCACTCCTCTGAAACGGCGCTGAGCGGGTTATTTATCGGAGCCAGCGCTGCTCCAGAAGGTCAGGACGGTGGTGTAAATAACCTCTTCTCGCCATTTCCCCGTCCCTCCAGAGCCCGCTCCCCTCCCCTCCCCCACCTTTATTCGCACAAATGAATGTGGCTGGGCTGGCTCGGAGCCTGGCCCTGCATCTTAATGGGGCGGTGAGCTCACAAGATGGATTTAGCTGGGGTTTTTATGGTTGCCGCGGCGACAGGAGAATGCTTTGGTTTTCTTTCCCCCTTCCTCTGCAGGGTTTTAAGGAGGGGGCAGTGTGGGGACTCCTCCTCTCCACTGAGATGTGAAGGGTCTCCTCAGTCACCTCCACTGTTCTGACATGGGCCTGCAAGTCCTGGACCGTCCAGGATAAGGGGAAGGAAGGAGGCAGACTGGGAAGAGCCCCTGAAACACAGGCACGAAGCCTACGGATTTGAACAGTCCTTCCTCCTCTGTGGAAACCTGGGACTTAGGCTCAGCAGCTGTGAAGCACCTGGGCCCAGGATGTCCCTAAGCAGATAGAAAGCTCTGTGTTACGCCACTCCCGCTTGGGGCCCTGTGCTGGACAGGGCTATGACGCCCTCTGTCTTTGGCTGTCTGGTCTGTGAGAAGCAGTGGGCAGCTTCAACCCCTTACCTCCTTCTCCTGGCCCTGTATAGCCTTTGACTTGGGAGAGCAGGGTTAGAATGCAGTTGAGGGCTCCTAAGCAGATGCAGCACAGAGAATGTAGCTCTCTGCTTGTTTCTCCAGCCTTCTGTCTCCCACCAGGACTGAAAGGTTGGCGCCCCTTGCCTACCCAGTCTTCTGGCCAGCAACTTTCATTTGGGACTCTGCAAACCCTATCCTTAGCACTGACTAAAAGGCACAGCAGGAGCTTGGACTGTCTGGTTTGCCTCCCGCTCTTGTTTGTGAACCTTTCCCTCTTCCCCAGGGGATTAGGAGGCCCTCCTCCCTTCTTCCCCTTTGGCTGGGAAAGAGACTGTAGCCTGAACAGTGCCAGACACCTGCCTGCCAGATGTGGCGGTCCCCCATGCTGCCCCCACCCCACTGAGCTCAGACAGAGGGAGCCCCCCCACAGAGTGATTTACTGCTGCAGTCTCTTCCTCAACTGCCCCTTCAGGCAGCTCCCTCTCTCTCTCTCTCTCTCTCTCTCTCTCTCTCTCTCTCTCTCTCTCTCTCTCTCTCTCTCTTTCTCCCCCCCCCCCTGGTGCCCCGTGCTCCCTCTTTTCCCACCAAGGCCCGGCAGCCTCCTCCCACCTGGACTGCTAGGCCCTGGGCTGGGTGAGTGCTGGCTCCTTCTCTGACTGAAGAAGCAATGGGTGGGTGAAAGATGGTGCCCCTGCTGCACCCCTAGGAGAGAAATCAGTGGGAGGACCGAGGGCAGTGGCAGCCAGAGCTGATGTCATTCTCAGCAGGGCTGGAGTGGAGGAGGCTAACAGACCCAGAACACTGACCAGCACTCCAGGACTAGGCAGGGGTCCTCTGAGAAGCAGACCAGACACCATAGTTGGGGCTGTGTCGTGAACACGTAGTTTCACATCTCTGGCTGGGTCTCCAGGCCTTGTTTCTGGATGTGTGTTTCAGATAACTCTTCAGTCCCAAACACTCCAGGGCCCCAAGCCCTTGGTCCTCCTCAGCGTCCTCTCCCTATGTCCTCCTGGGTCTCCCTAGGTGCTTGCAATTCTCCTTTAGTGGCATTTCTCTCTGCTCACACCTCAGCCACCCTGTCCTCTACTTCCTGGCCATAGCGGAACCCACTGGAATCCCACCAAAGCAAGGACCCATGTAGAGCCTGTTTTCCTCCCATCCATCCTTGTAACCTGGTACCCAAGGGTCTCTGCTGGGCTGCCACAGGGTTCATGACTGGACACATGGAGGGTCCAGAGAAGTAAGGGAAGGGAGGAGGGGCCTAAAAAGGAAGAGAAGCAATGGAGGCACAGAAGGCAGGGGTGGAAAGAGGTAAGTGAAAGTGACAAGCTGGGAGGGAAACCTATACAAAGAAAGCAGCATGCAGGGCTAAAGCACAGAAAAAGAGTGGAGGAGGAGACAGGAAAAACCCAGCAAGAAAAGGCTGCTGGGGAGGGGGCAGGCGAGCTCTCCCGGGCTGCTTTATGCTGACAGGTCATAAATCGTGTGTGTGCATATGTGTACAAGACACATGTATGTAGGGGTTTGAGGTGCTGAAAAGGAGGATGTCCACAATATTGTCGTTTTAGCAGCCTCCTTTGAGGCACCTCACAACATGTCGCAGCGTTCTCCATGCTCCAGGGACCATTTTGAGGGCATTTCCACGTCTCAGAAACCCTAGCTTTCTCAGTTGGAATACAGCCTGCTGGAATGTTGGGGGGGGGTGCGCGGTGCACAGAGTAACCCGAAGCCCCACCCCCTCACTGCCCACCAGCTGCTCCTGCCCTTCTCCGCCCCCCAACTCTTCTTCTATGTCCCCCTTCTCTGCAGCAACCCCTCCCCCCAGACTCTGACCCTCAGCCTGCTTGGGGCCTGGGTCAGAGGAGAGACAAAGACAGGATTTATCACCAGTGTAGAGACGAAGCCAGAGATCAGGGCTGAGGGCAAGGACTGAGCTCCCTGGGATGGGAGGGGACACTGGGCCTGATGCAGGAAGCTGGAAGGCTGAGCTCGCCTGGCTCCTGCCCATGACCCCCTGTGTTCTTACTCAAACTGGAGCTCTCTTCTCTGAAAACAGAGAAGATGCCCCTGAGGCATTCCCCCCCCCCCTTTTTTTTGCCTCTAAAGGAAAACTTGAGAGGGGAACAGATGAGACCCATGTCACAGGGTCATTCTCTTATGACTGGAAACCGAGGCAACCAGGCCTCCAGTTGTTTCTGGGGTAGGAAGATGGGGGAAGAGGCTGCCAGATGTGGTACAGACGACAACCACTCTCTGATATAGAGAGGGGCCTCCCAGGGCAAGCCTGTCATGCAAGAAGGGACGGGAGGCATGCTCCACCTGAAGATACAGCAGCAAGACTGGTCACTAGGCCCTACTCCGGTGGTGAGGCAGTTTCCCTCCTGAGGTGATGCCACTCAAGGGGCAGGAAAGCAGCCTTTGAAGCAGGCCCAGATGGCCTGAGATTGTCTGCCCAACAGACAGGATGTGTGCTGGAACAATCCAGGGTGTTCTGAGAAACCAGACTCTGTGTCTTCTGTGGGTGGACACTGAAACGCCCCCAGCTGCCTTTGGAGGCACATCCAAAACCTTGTTGCGTCTGGCATCCAATGCTCTGGTTACTGCCTTACCTTACTGTTTCCAGGGAAGGGCAGACACTACAGTGAACTCCAAGCATGGGCAAGGTGGCTGAGCCCCTGGGCCCTCACCTCAGTTCACCCAACCCATTCCTACCCAGGGCTGATGGAAAACTCGGGGGTCTGCTCTCCGACTGCTCTGCAGAGAACAACCATTGTCTCAATATCCAAGGAAGTGCTGGAAGTTGGAAATTTTACTGGGAAGGGTAATGGATTGGGAGAAAACAAAAGAAATGGGGGGGGGGGTCAGGAAAAGGGAGAGGAGATCCTGTCTTTTTTTTTTTTCCTCCTTACTCCCCCTTCCCTGATTGAGGAGGCAGATTTACAGCCTTGGTGTTGGGGGGAGGTGAGCATAAGGAAGACAGATCTGCAGTTTTGCCCTCTGAGTGTCTGGGTACTTAGCTTTAACTCCCCCATTAGCATCAATCCCCATCTCGCTGCCCATCCGTCTTCTGACATCAGCTCCTTCCTCTCTATGTAGGCCAGGCTTTCTGACCCTAAGCGGCTCTTAAAGGGCCAGTCTAGACCCTTCTTGGTTCTCTCCTCTCACTGGGAGGAGGTTGTGGGGGGAGGGGCAGCAAGCTGGTGCCTGTGCATGTGTGTCCTGTGGCCGTCCTTGCTGAGGCCAGTGTCACCAAGGGCATGGATGGGGGCTTCCCGGTCTCTGTAGACCTCCCTTCTGTCACGGCCCCTAACTCTGTCTGCTACCCCACCCCCAAACTTAGACCAAAGACGCTGCTGGCCAGGGGTTGAGGACTGGAGAAGGCATGTGGGTCCTTAGGCATACCCTTCTTCCCTCCCTCATTTCCTGGCGGCCCAGGGCAAGGAGTGTTTTTAATTCTCGGCTAGCAGTGGGGGTGGACAGGTTGGGAACAGAGGCTCCTAGGAGAGTGTACTGAGCGCCGCATTCCTAGCCTCCTTTCCCAAGGACCCGGGCTCTGGGCTCGATGGGAGATCTCAAATCCCTTCTCAGTGAGGGAGATGTCAAAGCCCGAGAAACATGCTTGAGTTTGCTGGCTCCTCTCCCCGATTCGTTTCTCAGCCACTGAGCTTAGAGGCTCAGGAAAAGCAGACTTCTCCCGGCCCTCTGCAGAAAGGCTAACTGCCCTCCAGGGTCTCTAAAAACGACAGGAACCTCACAAAATTCCTCCCTGATCTGCCTTCCATCCTTTCTGCTGCAAAACTCTGCGGGCACCGCAGTGGGCTCTCAAGGGCCGTGCCATTACAGCTCTCTGGCTGGTGTCTGAAGCCCACCACCCACAGCCCCGGAGCTCCCTCTTTCTCCAGACGAGATGGAGAGGTGGAGAGCCGCTGGTGGGGTTCTTGGGAAAGTGGCCGCGTCCGAAATCGGAGCTCCCACCGCACCCCAGCGGCCCCTTATTTATCACCCTCCAAACCTCACTCTCAAAGAAGCATAAATATTCCTAATTCTTGAAGGCTGAGCCTGAACTCGTAAATCTCAGCGGGGGTGGGGTGGGGTGGGGTGGGGAGGGGGGGTCCCGCGTAACTAACGCGGCGGCAGAGCTCGCACGGGCTGCGCGCCGCCGGCCCCCGGGCCCGCGGGTCTCCAGCGGGTCTCAGCCCGTCACTCGCGGAGCCGCTCCCGATGCGGCGCGGCGGGCACGCGCGGCGGGCACGCGCGGCCTCGGCGCTCGGGGGAGGGGCGCGCGGCCTCGACTCCCCCTCTCCCCCCCCCCCCCCGTCGCCCCCACCCTACCCCCACCGCGCCCACAGAGCTGTAAATCAGGGCCCGAGGACGCCTGGACCAATGGCAACGCGCCTCGTAAATCGGCCTGTCAAGATCGGCCAATGAGATGAGGCGTTAAATCAAATGCTGTCAGCGCTCGGCCAATGAGAGGCTCTGGGCTGACCATAAATCTGTCTGCGAGAGACAGGGAAAGAGAGAGAGTGTGTGCGCGCGAGCGAGAGCGGGCGGGCGGGGCCGCGGGGGCCGCGGGGGGCGCGGGCGGGAGACGCTGCCGCCGGCTCGAGAGGAGCCCAGATGGAGAGGGACAAAGAGAGGCCAGGGCCAGGGCCCGCGCCGGAGCCCGGCAGAGGCAGAGGTGGGGGTACAGGCGCTGACTTCCCATCCGGGCACGCGCGCCCCAATAGGGAACCCGCAGAACCCAACTCAGCCTTCACGGAAATTAGGCGCGGAGGGCGCAGCGGGTGCGGCGGCGTCGCCTGTCATCCCGGCAGCCAGGGAGGCAGAGGCAGGTGAATCGCTGTTGAGTTCGAGGCCAGCCTGTTCTGAAAAGCGAGTCCAGGACAGAAAACAAACAAACAAACAAACGAAAAAAACCAATAACAAACAAATAAGCAAAAAAAGAAAAGAAAAAAGAAGTTAGGAATGGGGAAGAATGCAGAGGGGCCCCCGAAGGGTGAGACACCAGCCTCCTTGTTAATTTCTGTCCTTTGGCCTTGGGGAGTCCCGTGTCCTCTGAGTCATTTTTCCCCCCCAGCAACTGGGGATTAAGAAGCTACTGTGGTGTCTAACTGCAACGCTTTTCGTTTTTCCCTTATGCTCGGAGGAAGCTTTTCAGCTGCCCTCGAGGAATGTGAAAGGCGAACCTCCTACAGAGAACTGTCAACCCTCAGAGTCTCGGAACAATTCAGCAGGAAGGACTTTCAGGGTTTGCCCGATCACAGATCACGTGGTCAAGCGTCAGCGAGGCAGCTGCTGTGTAGTCCTTAGTCCTTAATGCTGGCAGCAGCTCTGGTTAGACTTTGCACTCAAACCACAGTTTATCACTTAGTGGGCCTTTGACTTTGAACAAATTAGCCTGTTGGTGTTTGTTTTCCCATCTGTAAGAAATTATATAAATCATCACAGGAGTTTTATGCTTACAAGAAATATCTTTGCAAAATTTAGCACTACACAGACTGTCCTCCACTCTTGCTTTCTACAGATCATGAAACTTGAAGCTGCCCGAGGTCACTCAGGTCCTCGGCCTCAGCTGCACAGTCCCAGGCTGCCTCAGCAGTGTCTCCACCTGGCCTGGCTCCACCCTGTCTCTGTAGCCTCAGCTTGCTTTTGTTTGTGGGCTGTGGTGAACCCCTAGAAACTCAGGCTCTGGGTTAGTGGCCCAGATTCACGACCCTGACAGCCTCTGTCTGTCTCTCTCTGTGTCTCTGTCTCTGTCTCTCTCTCCCTGTGTGTGTGTCTCTGTCTCTGTCTCTCTCTCCCTGTGTGTGTGTCTCTGTCTCTCTCCCTGTGTGTGTGTGTCTCTGTCTCTGTCTCTCTCCGTGTGTGTGTGTGTGTGTGTGTGTGTGTGTGTGTGTGTCTGTCTCTGTCTCTCTCCCTGTGTGTGTGTGTGTATGTCTGTCTATTCTTATTTCAATTCTTCAAGATTCTGTTTTCTCTAACTGGGCATTTGCAGATAGTATGGGGCTACATGCAGTAGGGCATCTTGTCCTCTGCCGAGTCTCACGGTGCCCTCTCCTGCCCCACCGTAGATAAGGACAGAGGCTCCACTTGCTAAGCATGGTGGCGCATGCACCAAATCCACATCGTCTGGAGCCTGGGGTGAGAGGGCCAGGGGTTCAAGACCAGCTTCAGCTACATAGTGACAGCCTGCTGCAAATGAAATAAAAGAAAAATAACGGCTTCGGCAAGGAGTACGTGCCTGGAAGTTTGCACTCCAGTGATCTGAGGATCATGAGCTTCACGCAGTTTGGTTACATGCTGGGACCCTTTATCAAATAACAAAACCTTAAGCAGGGTGCACAGGGGCGCACGCCTGTAACCCCAGCACTCGGGAGGCAGAGGCAGGCAGATCTCTGAGTTCAAAACCAGCCTGGTCTACAAAGCAAGTCCAGGACAACCAAGGCTACACAGAGAAACCCTGTCTTGAAAAAAAAATAAAAAGCAAAATAAAACAAAACAAACAAAAACCCCACAAAACAAAAAATTCTCCCTTGTCCCTAATTCCTCATTTTTCTAGCTAAACTTGGGGTGTGTGTGTGTGTGTGTGTGGTGTTATGGTGTGTGTATGTTTGTGTATGTGTGTATGTGTGTGTGTAGTGGGTATGTGTGTGTATGTGGTGTGTGTGTGTGGTGTGTGTGTGTGGTGTGTGTGTGTGTGGTGTGTGTGTGTGGTGTGTGTGTGTGGTGTGTGTGGTGTGTTGTAGTGTAGTGTGTTTGTGTATGTGTGTATGTGTATGTGTGTGTGTGTGGTGTGTGTGTGTAAATTCTGAGCTTCCACCCCTGGTCAGGGATCTTGCTGGCACATGCTTTCTTTTTCTCCCCCCCCTCCGCCCCCCCCTCCCCACCCCCCGGAGACAGGGTGCTGGCTTCGAACTCGGAGTTCTGGGATTACAGCAATATCACCGCTCTGCCCAGCTGCTGGCATTTTCAATAGTCAACTGAAGGTAAAAAAGGAAGCACAGAGAACCAGCGCCACCTGGTGGACATTTGCTTTCAGACAGTAGTTAGAGAATGATGGGGAAAGCAGGGCCTCTACCATCGCGGCCTGGCTTTCTTCAGCCGGCACAGGAGAGCGGAGGAAGAGAGCCTTCATGTACAGCTGCCGCACGCTGAGCTCGGTTCCCTTTCCCCAGAGCACAGTCTCCATCTTGTCTGTCCCCTTGCATTGGGCACAGAGGGTGGGACGTACTGCAGGTATAACCCGCAGAGTTAAATAACCGCCCTGGCCTGGGTGGTGGATTCTGGCAGCAGTGGCGAGCGAGCAGGAAGGGGCCTTTATTAAGGAAAAAGGCACACACCTGTAACCAGGCTGTGGCTGTCGCTGCAAGACATCTCAGTTTGAGCACAACTTGGGCTACACAGCAAGATTGTCTCAAAGAAAAAATAAAAAGAGGAGGGAAAGCTAATTCTCTCTAAGAGTACATGTGTCCTGTAACTTGGAACCCTGTCAGTCACAGGCTGTGTCTATCCCTAGACAACTGCTTTCTGCGTGGCTCTGACACAGGTCACCCCAAAGCCTCAACCACTCGGTTCCAGTTCTGACCCAGCCTAGAACCTTCTTTCACACGTAACCACTTCTGGGCATTAAAAGCATGCAATGTGGGCCTGGAGAGATGGATCAGCAGTTAAGGGCACTGACTGCTCTTCCAAAGTACCCGAGTTCAATTCCCAGCACCCACATGGCAGCTCACAACTGTCTGTAACTCCAAGATCTGACACCCTTACACAGACATATATGCAACCAAACACCAATGTACATAAAAATAAATAAATAAATAAATAAATAAAATGTAAAAGCATGCAATGTGGGGCCAGGGAGGTGGGCTTTGAAGTGTTTACTAAGCAAACATGGAGACTCTGTATTTGGACCTGCAGCACATATGCAAATATTGGTGATGGAGGTGCATGCCTGTAATCCCAGCACTGGAAAGACCTTGTCAGGAGGGTCCCTGGAGTTTGTTGGATAGTCGATATAGCCAAAATTCCCAAGCTCCAGGTTCAGTGAGAAACACTGTTGCAAAAATTTAGATGGAAAGAGATGCGAAGGCAACACACTCTTGCTTGCGGGGGGGGGGGGGGGGGGGGGGGCGCGCACGCGCGCACACACACACACATACACACACGCATGTACGCACTTGCGGAGTGGGGAGAGTCCGGTGTGTTTATTAATAACCAACACACTCCTTGGGTCATGCAGGGCTGACACGTTGATCCCTGAATAGGGAAGCAGTGTGCCTCCACACCACTGTCTGTGGGACGTCTGCGGATCTCTGCAGGCTACTCTGGTTCCGAATGTTTGCCCTGGCCTGATGAATGGCCTACCAGCTCTAACGGAACCGACGGAAACTCTGTGGCCCGCGTTTCAGGATGGAACCGTAAGCGTGGCGAAACTGGCGGTTCATGGCCGCGTAGAGCACCGGATTGATGCAGCTGTTGAGCCAGGTGAGGTTGGCAGCTACCATGTGCACGACGCGGGGGGCGCGGGCCCTGGCGTCCAGAATGTTGAGCAGCAGGAAGGGGATGTAGCTCAGGGCAAAGCAGAGGAACACCGCGAAGCACATGCGCGTCACCTTCCCGAAGTCCGATGGGGCATCCGGGGGTCTGCGCACTCCTGCAGCTTCCCCAGCCCTGCGATGAACTTCTGGAAGGCCTCTCTCTGCCATCTGCGGAGCTGCCTTTCCAGCATCCTGGTGGGTGGCTTCTGAAGAGTCGCCTTCCAGGGTCTGTGTGGTCGCAGCACTGACTGGCTCAGATGAGACCCCCTGCTCGCTGGGCCCTCTCGAGGCAAGGCCGCTGTCTAGCTCCTGGAAGTGGCCAGGCATGGCTTCGTGTGTCCCAGCCACCTGGTGAGAGCGGAAGGTGGCCTGTTGCAGCCGATATTGGTCTAGCGCTCTAGCCGCACGCTTCACTTGGCGGTGGATGAGGCAATAGAAGACTCCCACACTGCTCAGCCCAAGCACAAAGTAGACGCCCATGAGGACGGTGGTGTAAGGCCGGCCTCGAATGCGGTCAAAGCTGCAGGTGCACACCACTGGCACCAAGACAAAAACATTCCAGAGAGGGGCAAAGCTGGCCACCCCCACCACCCAGCTGCCCACCAGTGCCAACACGATCCCCTTGGCACTGAAAACCTGGGGAAAGAGCTTAGGGTGGGCGATGAGGAGGTAGCGTCCGAGAGCAATGAGACAGAGGGTGAGAATGGAGACAGAGTTGGAAGTAAAGAGGAGGAGCCCGAATACTCTGCAGAAGATGGCGCCGGTCCGCCAGTGGAGGTGGAGGTATGTGTCCACGGAGAAGGGCTGCAGGAGTGTGCAGTAGAGTAGATCGGCCAGGGTAAGGTTGGCGATGAGCAGGTTGAAGCGGGTTCTGAGCTTGGGACGGATGGCCAAGGCCAGCAGAGTGAGCACGTTGCCCACGGTGCCTGTCACGGCTACCACCACGCCCCAGATCACTGCAAAGTAACGATAGCCCAGCACGGACTCGTGGTAGCAGGAGAAGTTGGCATCGGAGCTGTTCCACATGATGGAGACTGAAGGGAGAGGAGAGGGAGAGGGAGATGGTATGAAAACTCGGCCCTCCGTTTGCCTTCTCTGCACAGCTCTGTCCCCTCCTTGCACCTGCTCTGTCCCTACAGCTCACTTTAATTCACGGCTCTGGAAAGTCACTAACACATGGCTTCGTCTCAGAGTCCCTACTTATCTTCTTAGGTTCTCTTGCCCTTCCTCCCACATTCTCAGACTTGTAAATTCTTTTTTTTTTCTGGTTTGTTTGTTTTGGGTTTTTTTGTTTATTGTTTGTTTGTTTGTTTTGGCTTTTTGAGACAGGGTCTCTCTGCGTATATCCCTGGCTGTCCTCTACTTGCTTTGTAGACCAGGCTGGCCTCGAACTCACAGCAATCTGCCTGCCTTTGCCTCCTGAGTGCTGGGATTAAAGGTGGGCGCCACCACGCCCAGCCAGACTTCTACATTCTTAGCAAATATCTCTTCTGGAAACGGGTTAGTTTTGTTTCTGCAAACTTCAGGCCTTGTCAACATGTGAGGAATGCTCCCCACAACCCTGGCCGCCTTCACTCTATACTCCCCAGTTCCTGACCAGCCAAGAGTCCTTGTCCTTGCCCGTCTGCACAAGAGCCTTACTTTTTCTTTGTTTCACTCTTTGATGCTGTCTTGTTATGTGACTCAGGATGGCCTTAACTCTCAATGACTCTCAGGCCTCAGGCATGTACCGCTATTCTCCTGACCTCAGGTTTTCTGATTGCAACTACGTGGGAAACGAGAGGACTGAGAAAACAGAACAATACACAGCACACACACATATAACACACACTCACAAACACACACTCACACGACGTGCTCACCTGAGGGTTCCGGTTTTCACACTTGTCTTCAGTAAACACTGCCCAGCTCACATAAAGAGCAGGCCTTTCTTGGCCCAGCTTGGCCTCCAGCCTTCCTTGGGGGCAGCCCGGCTTCCCGCTGGACATATAACCCCCCTGCCATGCTGGACTGTAAGAACAAGAAACTCCCTAGTTACTCAACATTAGCCACTTCCTTCCCCACCTCCGCTAGTCCTACTAATTTTACCTTGGCTACTAAAGTCCAAGCGTCTCTGTTGAAATTCCCCTGCAACTTACTGCAGAATTGTCTCACTCTTTTCTCCTTCCTGAAACACAAATGCTGTTTCCTTCCTTTCTGTGAGGCAGAACGTCTGTTAGGTCAGTGCTGAGAACTGTTAAGCAGGGAGACAGGGTCAGATCCTCTGAACTTCTTCTTTTTTTTTTTTTTTTTTCCTTTTCTTTTGGGACAGGGTCTGACTCATTAATCCCAGTCTTCCCCGAAGCTCACAGAAATCACACTGCCTCGGCCACTTGAGCGATCTGGGCATAGGAACGAACTGCCACACCTGACAGGACCACTTCTCAAGAGGTCAAAACCCAAGACCAAGCCCGGCTTGGTGGCTCATGCCTGTTATGGCGGCACTCAGGAGGTGGAAAGATTGTAAGTCCAAGGTCATGCTCAGCTACAAAGTAATTTTGAGGCCAGCCTGGACTACAGAAGACTCTGTATTAACATAAATAAATTATGCCAGGTGAAGTAGCCCATGCCTTTAATCCTAACACTTGGGAGGCAGAGGCAGATGGATCTCTGAGTTCGACGACAACCAGTGTTACATACTGTGTTTCACAAAGCCAGACCAAGACAAAACCACATACGCTTAATTGACAGCCAGACTGTTGCCTCCTGCTCACAATCCCTGCTCTTAGGGGTCAGAAGCATTTTGAGGCCAGGCTGTGCGCAAAGTGAGACCCTGTTTCAGAAATAAACAAATGGCGACTCCTTGTTCTGTGGCCGGTTGGGGGCACTGCTGGTCACGAGACAGAAGGACTCGGGTGTGGCTCAGTGGTGACTGCCTAGAGTTCGGTCCCCAGTATCAAAGAGAAAGATAAGGAACCTGGGAGGAGGAACCAGCTCAGGGAGAGGAGTAAATGGCACAGTACATTTGGAAACGTCAAGTTTGGGGGCAGATCGGTTTCCCAGCCTCTCCGACTCCTTGTGCCTCCATGCCCTCCTCCCCACATCAAGCCCAGCCATTGTCCTCCAGCAGAGGAGTGCGGGGAATGCACGCGCCACAGTGCCGATGGACAGCTTGAGCGACCTGGGTCCTGAGGGCTAAGGACTAAGGTCTTTAGGCTTGGTGCGAGCGCCTTTACCTTTACTCACTGAGCCCCTCACTCCTTGATTCCTTCCTCTAAAGGCCACCTTTGCCCCCATACCTCAGAACTTCTCATCTTTAATATAATTTATCTATGTCTTTAATATAACTTATTCACTTATGCATATGAGTGTTTTGTCTGCATATACGTCTTTGCCTGTCTGGTGCCCAGGGAGGCCAGAAGAGGGCTTCAGGTACCATGGGACTGGAATTACTCAATCACCGTCTGGATGCTGGGAATTGAACCCAGGTCCTTTGGAAGAGCACCCAGTGCTCTGAACCACTGAGCCTTCTCCTTAGCCCTAGTCTCTATCCTTTTGAGCTGCAAAGTTAATTTTTTTTTTAAGGCTGGGGCCCCACTTCAGTTGATTAACCTGGGGGGCCCCTATTTCCCTCTCCTTCCTCTTTCAATCAGCAATCCTACTTCCCCCCTCCTGTGTTCTGCAAGAAAGACTGGGAAGTGGGGGAGAAAGAGACAACCAATCAGGGACCAGGGCCGACTCTGGGTTTTTGGTTTTCTTGCCCACCACCACCTGCTACCGCATGATGGTATGAGGGGAGGCCTGTGCCATTCACTCACTGGTCTGTCTTTCTTTCGGCTTTTGTTTTGTTTTGTTTTGTTTTTTTGAGACAGGGTTTCTCTGTGTAGCCTTGGCTGTCCTGAACTCGCTTTGTAGATCAGGCTGGCCTCAAACTCACAGCGATCCGCCTGCCTCTGCCTCCCAAGTGCTGGGATTAAAGGCGTGCGCCACCACTCCCGGCCACTCACAGTTCTTGAGACTACATGATTGGGCTGAATTCAGGTTGAGGGGGCACCTTCCAGGGCACCACGTGCCTCAAACCATAGGTCATTTGGGGCCCGATGAGAAAGTATTGTAGCCGATCTGCAGATGGCACCCACGGCCTTGGTGGTCTTGGACACAGGAGGTCCCAAAGGATCATTGAAAAGACTCAAGCTTGCATGCTGCTTTTGCAGATTAGGAAACTGAGGCTCACACAATACATCCCTCTTCCTCTGCCTGTCTTGTTGATGTGGTGTCACAGCAGAGACACAAAAGCCTGCGCTCTTTCCTTTGTCTGGGTTCAGACCCCTCTCCCCAGAATTGCGAGAAACAGCACATTTACGGAATTGAACTCCTTTTCTGCGTCCTTAGCGCCGCCTAGTGGAGTTATGCAGAATTCTCAACAGCCTCAGCAGTGGTTTCAGGCACGATTCCCTCAGGCAGGGCTTGGGAATTTCTACTGGCTTTACACAACCTCTTCCAGAGTCCCCTCCCCGGTGTCGCGCTTCCTCACCCTCAGACACATCATCCGAGCGAATCGCGCCCCAAACAGCAAGCAAAGACGATCTGAGTTCTGAGTGTTGGGGGCAGAACGAATCCAGACTTTATTGTCAAGGAGAGAGAAAGTGGTGGTGGGGTTTGCTACATTGTCAAGCAGAAAGAGTCCATAGGGAGGGGAGGGCCAGTGGGGGCCGGTCCCCATCCCGGGCCGGCGGCTGGAAGGGCTTGACCACACGGAAACCACAGAAGGGACCGGTTGGGGGTCACGCCCCCGCCCGAGTTGTGCAGTGGAGGTGTCACGGGAGGGGGCAGCCATGAGGTCTAGGGACTGGAATCGGGGAGGCTACAGACGGCAAATCCTGCGGATAGGGGTGGGCCGGGGCGGGGGCGAGGCTTCTATTGCTTTTTGCTCACAGTTTTGCGGAAGGCGAGGCGGGGGTGGGCTTGGACTGGACACCCCTTGCCCCCCTTGGTACCCCTTGGGTGATGGGTGCTGGTGAAAAGAATGGAACCCGGACCGGGGAGGAAGAAGGCGAGGGAAGGGTCTGTGAGGGCATCTCCTTGGTCCCACCCAAGTGCCTGAGATGCCCCCAAAGTGCTGCCCCCTGTGATGGGCCCGACTGGACCTGGGGCTGGGGCATGGTGCGGGGCGGGCACAGTGAGGTTGCAGGCGGTAAAACCAAAGTGCTTAGAGGGACCCAGGATCCCGCCTGCTTCCCTCCCCCTGCGGAGGACAGGGTTGTTCACGGAAGCGCTTTAGTTTGGGGTAGGGGGGCCGGAGTCCCAGAGTCCGCTTATTGCCAAGAAAATCCTTGTTTTCCCCCCGGGCCCCGACCATGGCTTGTGAACCCCGTTTTGTGCTAGGTTTGGAGGGGAAGGGCTGGATGGACATGGCTTTTGGGAGGGGGTGTCTCCGAGGGGGGTCGGGGGTGTGTGAGACGGCCCCCTTCTTTTCTAGGGGAGAGGGAAGGGCAGGGGGCGGGGTTCCCTGAGATCTGGGGTGTTCCCCCTCTTCTGAAGCCCCCCCTCCCCCGCTACCCCTCCCCTTTCCTGGAACCCCGTACCTCGGGGTGGGGGGAAGGAGAGACCATTCAGGGAGCGCCGGGAGGAGGGGCGGGCTGGGAGCCCGGAGGCCTGGGTCCCGGCTGGAGGTGGGGGATTCAATGGGAGGGATTCAGAGTTGAGGTCAGTAGGGGGAGAAGAGGATGGGTCCGTGCGCAGTTCGGATGGGTCCTGGGGCTGGGTGGAGTAGAGGGTGTGTGATCGGTGGTCCCTGCAGAAGAGGTGCGGCTGGAGCTGGGCGCAGGGACAGTGGGGAGCCTGCTGCAGCAGCCATCACCGCAGCCACCGCCAGGGGGCTGGGGAGTAGGCCACCGGCCAGGGACTTGGGCAGCTCCTTTGAGAAAGTCAGCGTGCCCTGCAGCAGGCAGAGAGATGGGGACAGAGGTCAGACCGGTGGTCCAGCAAGCCTACCCTCTGCGGCTGGCCCAGAACCCTTCCCAGCTCTCCTGGGTCCACCCGTAGCCCATTTCCCCAGCACCCAGGCCTCACCGCCAGCTCTGCAGCGCCCCTAGGCTTCTTGTGACGGCTCAGTAGAGGGTTGGGCTTCCCGGCCACACCATCTCGGTGCCTCCTACTGGAGATGTGCTGCGGTGCAGTGGGTATTGGGCTGTGAGCTTTCAGCAAAGAGTAACTAGTCCCCGAAGCAGGGCCGCTGTTAGGCACCGGGCCATATTTCCTTCTGAGTGGCCCTAGCCCAAGCTCCCTTCCTTCCAGTGGGTCAAACCCCTCAGATACCCTGGGATGGGTGCAGGACATACCTGTTTCAGCTGGACCTCCGAATTGACCTTGACGTTGCAGATCTCACAGTGGAAGGTTCGGTCCTGGGCAGGAGCCTCTGGTTCCCCAGGAGTGGGAGGCCCCAGCCGAGGATAAGCTTTGATGGGCCCCAGCCCGCTTCGGGCCTCCAAAATCGTCTTGTGCTTAGTACCTGGCCCACAGAGGTAGGGGTGAAAAACTCTCCAGGCCTCCCAGGCGTCAAATGCCCACCTTCCCAGTTATGATGTGTAAAGGAACCAGGCAAGTGTAGCATTTGTTTGGAGCCCTAAGGAATCCGTCCTAAGCACGAAGGGGTCTGGGGAAAGGTGAGGATGAACTAGGAAGCAGGAGGCTAAGGAAGAGGGAGGTGGCTGGGAGGACCAAGCAATGCTGGAAGGCAGGGAAGTCAGGATGGGGCGCGGGGGTCAGAGTGGGCTGAGGACAGCAGACTGCTTGGGAGTAGAGGATCCATACCTTTGTTATGTGCCTCAAGCTGGGACAAGGAGTTCACAGCCACCTTGCACAGCGCACAGTAGAGCAGGCGCTTAGCCTTCTCCTCCTCCTCCTTGCTACCCCCAGGCAGGGAAGCTGCGACTGAAGTTCCCCCTTCACCCTTGGTTACACCCTGTCCAGGCTCTGGAACACTGGGAGGGGATGGGGAGCCAGGCTGCTTCTCTGGGGATCCTGGGGCTGGACCCAGGCCATTCTCCATGGAAACTGTTGGGGAAGAAACTTGGGGTCATCCCAAATGGCTCTTCATGTGTAGGCCCACCCCCATTTCCTTGAGGGTTAGAGCGCAGGAGTCAGTCCACACCCTGTTACAACATGCATGCGCTCATGGCCTGGGCCACAGCCAAATTTCATTCAGCGGCCACTGGCTGTGTGTGCGGTTGTAATGCCTGGCTCACTCCCCCAAAGCTGAGGATAGCCAAGAGGGGGTGTCTCTCCACCAGGCTACCTTTAGGGTAAAGCTGGCAGTCTTCCCAACCATGGGTAAATCCAGAAACCAGGAATTCATCCCACCATGGCTTGCTGGCCATCCTGGACTCCCTGCCAGGATCACCCATTCCCAAAGTCCTGCCTGACCCTCAAGGAGGCACAGCAAGGAGCAATGGGAAGCCAGGAAGAGGGAGAGTCGGGAGAGGCAGATGTACGAACGGCAGAGGGAAACAGATACAAGAACCAAAGTGGGAAGAAGCAGGGATCCAGGCTGCTCTATAATTCATGGCTGATTAAAGATGCACGGGCCCTAGGCCTCTGCACTGGGTCCGCGCTGCTGCAGGGGAAACTCTAGCACTCCCGCTCCAACAGCTGATCCAGTTTCCGGGTCACGGGGAGGGTTGTGGAGGGAGTAGGAGAAGGTGCAGGAATCCTTAACCCCTGCAGGTGTGTGCTTGTCCACCCTGGGACCCATCCTTTGCCTTTGCTACTGACTCAGGACGTCTTCACCTCAAACTAGACAGCACATCCTCATCCCAAACCGGACAGGATGCCACAGTTTATGAAAGCAGTGTGGGTACCATACCTACCCCATGTCCTCAGAAAGTGTGCAGGGACTAAAGGAGGTGATGTGTGTAAAGCACACGCTGTGAACAACAGTAGTCAAGAAATGTTAACCGTCACCATCACCAGCTCCACCTACCCTTATTTTATAGAAGTGTCTAGAAACTAAACCAAGATGATCAGACTCAAAATCAGCCAGAGGGTGATAGTTAGGATTCGGGTCTGGGCCAGAGGGTGGTTCTGTGTGTGTGGTCACAGTGTGGGCCTGGATCCCGAGCTGGTGATACAGACACTTGTTTCTCATTATTTTTAGGGAGGGGCGAACAGGACAGGCCAGAATATGAGGAGATGAGGACAAGGGGATTGTTAGTCTCTCTGGAGCTGGCTGTGACTGACATCTGATGTGGTAATCCCAGGGTGGGGGTGGCTGATCTCTTTCTGTCCCTGTGTTCCCTCAGCCCAGGTCCTCGGAAGTAGGGTTCAGGATTGCCACAAGCCATGAGGGGAGAAGAATTGCAGAATTGCTTTTTGGTTTTTCTTTTCTTTTCTTTCTTTCTTTTTTTTTTTTTTTTTGCTTTTTTGAGACAGGGTTTCTTTGTGTATTCTTAGCTGTCCTGGACTCGCTTTGTAGACCAGGCTGGCCTTGAACTCACAGCGATCCACCTGCCTCTGCCTCCTGAGTGCTGGGTTTAAAGGCGTGCGCCACAGAATTACTTTTTGTAAAGCTGAAAAAGACCTTAAATTTTTTTTTTCCTCCAAGTTTCTCTTCCTTAACTTGGCTCCAAGAAGTCCACAGGTCCATCCAAGATGGCGTAGGGGATCTCCTGGGCACAAGGCCTCACTCTCCAGGGAAGCCTGGCAAGTACATGGGGCTTTATCTGGATCAGGTGGCCTTCCCGTCCCTGGGGATGCTTGCCAGGTGGCCTCACCCTAGCCCCTCGCTGAGTCACTAGGCAGCGGAGAGCACAGACAGTAGGGATTCTGTTGAAGAGAGCTGAGGCTAGGGCGGGCAGGGTGACAGGATGGAATTTTGACATCACTGTGCCGGGCTCCAGGTCTCACCTTGGGTGTCAGTGGGGGTGGGGACTGAGGGGGGCGTTGGGAAAGAAAGACAGAGATCAGTTAGGAAGTGGAGGAGGGGATTCAGACACACCTGGACGAGGGGCTACACCATCCCCACTTGGGGGAGTGCTGCCTGCTGGAGTTGGATCTCCTGGTTCCCGGGCACCAGGCTCCCTGCCTCGGGTCTTGGCGGCTTCGATGCCTTTGACTCTTCGGGCATGGCGATTACCCTTGTAGTGTGCCTCAGCCTGGCTCTTCAAGGATGGAGGAAGAGAGGGAGTGTGAGGTCACCTTTCATTACAACATCCCGCAGAGATCCGTCAGGTCTCAGGGTGGCCTCAGCAGGCTGCAGTGCGCTCTGCCTGCGTCCCATGCTGACATGCCTGGTTGTTGCTGTGCCTCAGAGGAGCGTCTCAAGCTGGGAACCTGGACCCTGGCCGAGTCCAGACTGCACTCCACTACCACACCCAGGACCTGGCTGATGACTCAGGCCCCCACCTAGTCCTGAGTAGAGGGAGGGGACCCTCAAGCCTGCAAGAGAGTGCTGAGCTGGGGGAGGTGGGACAGGAAACTCACTGGCATTTCAGACCCTAGGCCCAGGTGCCCAGGACCCTGCTCTGCTGTTTTATTAGCTCTGCCCTGGTACTGCTTCTAGGCCCCATTTCCCCTGGAGCCTCTGTGGACACCCTGGAGGACCCTGGACTCGGGCCCAGCTCTGGAGACAGGAGACAGCAGCAGAGACAGCTGTCAAAACAGAGACACTTTATGGGGGAGGGAAAGGGAGGGCAAAAAGAGGGGAGAGCTGCCTTATTGGCTTTCTATTCCTCCATTCTTGTTCCCTCCACCAGCAAGTGGAGTCAGAGTGGGGGGTTAGGATGCCTGGGGTCTAAGCAATGAGGCCTGATGCTAGTTTGGTTCTGGGCGCACCCGCTGCCTGCCTATACCCTCCTCCTCTGCTTGGGTGGCCACTAAGAATGTACAACCCTGAGTCACAAGGTCACCTATGCAAGGGTAGAAATAAAGGTGAAACAAAAGTGACAGGGTTAGGGTGGCCGCGTGCAGGGCCCAACAGTGTGGCGCCTGCGCACGTGTGCACGCGTAGGGCAACAGAGCATGCCCCTCCCCTGCTTCTCTCCCACAGCTCCGAGAGTCCGCACCCTACAGAGTCTGGACCTAAACAAGTCCCAGTGGTGATTTAGAGGGAGGAAATCTGGGAAGCTTCCCCTTAAGGGACTTTCAGTGTGATGTGGAGGGAGGTTGGAAAGGGGTGGGGAGCGGAGGAATGTGGGGGGCTGGAGGGAAGTGGAAGGCGACCTCAGTCCTGTGGAGTGCGAATGAGGTGAAACTCAGAACCTAAGGATGGAAGGTTAGCGGCCGCACACCTTCCCTCACTCCTGCGTTTCCAGGCACTCTGAGCAGGGAATGCTCCAACAGCAAGAAGGGCCAGCCTTGGAGGATCTGTCTACTTCCTGTCAGAACATACAGCAGTGGCCAAGCCTGGTGGCACAGGCTTATTATTGCTCCTTATGAGTGGAGACAGGAGAATTGAAAGCTCAGGCCTGTCTAGGGTATGGTAAGCCTGGGAAAAGTTCTGAGGCCATGTCTCAAAATAAGAAAGAGAAAAAGGCTGGGCGGTGGTGTTGTGAGCCTTTAATCCCAGCACTCGGGAGACAGAGGCAGGCGGATCGCTGTGAGTTCGAGGCCAGCTTGATCTACAAAGTGAGTCTAGGACAGCCAAGGCTACACAGAGAGACCCTGTCTCAAAAACCAAACAGAAATAGAAAAAGGAGCTGGAAGCCGGGCTGGCTATGGTGGTGCATGTGAGTGAGTCCCTGGACAGCCAGGGCTACGCAGAGAGATTCTGTCTCAAAAAAAAGAAAAAAGAAAGAAAAGAGCATGGTGGCACATGCCTTTAGTCACAGGACTCTGGGAGGCAGAGGCAGGCAGAGCTCTGAGTTTGAGGCCAGTTTTGTGTACAAAGCAAGTTCCAATACATCCAGGACTGTACAAAGGAACCTTGTATCAAATCACTCCCCCGAAAAAAAGAAAAAAACTGGGGTACACAGCTCGCTGGTATAGCACCCTTCTACCATGTATGAGGCCCTAAATTCAATCCCTACCACCACTGGGCATGGTGGCGGATGCCTTTAATCTCAGCACTTGGGAGGCAGAGGCAGGTGGATCGCTGTGAGTTCGAGGCCAGCCTGGTCTACAAAGCGAGTCCAGGACAGTCAAGGCTACACAGAGAAACCCTGTCTCAAAAACCAAACCAAACCAAACCAAACCAAACCAAACCAAAAACAACAACAACAACAAAAGAAAACAAATCAGTCCCTACCAACACACACATACACACACACACACACACACACACACACACACACACACACACAGACACACACACACACACACAGACACACACACACACACAGACACACACACACACACAGACACAGACACACACACACACACCACACACACACACACACACACCACACACACACACACACACACACACACACACACACACACGCACATGAAACACTCGTCTCTCTCAAGTGCCTTCCTCCAGCTCCTGCCACCTCCCTTCCCAGGGTTCCTATTCTTTGTTCTCCTTCAAAATCCCCTTAGTCACTGCCCCTCACTCAGAGCCACCAGCTTTGCCCTCCCTCAAGGTCCCATGGCTGCCCTACCCTTCTCACTAGCAGGCAGCAACTGGGCCTCTTACCTGAGAATTGAAGCGGATTTGACAGACATTACAGGAAATGACTGGCCGCTTGGTCTTGAGCAAGGGTCCTCCAAATGTGTGGGAGAGCACAGCCTTCTGTACAGGGTCCATCTGTGGATGTTGGGTAGGGTGAGCTAGGAACCCCTGTTCAAGCTCCTCTCTCACCCCCATTTCCCTCCACCAGCTGAGGTGAACCAAGGTCCTTAAGCCCTGCCCGAGGCCTCAACGTGCCTAAGGGCTGAGCCTCAGTTTTCTGGTTCTCCTCAGCCCAGTCTTCACAGCCCTGGGAAAGACCTGATAGACACACTGGCCCCAGTGCTCCCATTTCACAGGAAGTGGAGGTGGCGTGGCCAGAGCTGCAAGTTGGACCTGGTTCTTACTCTAGTTCACCATAGCATGAAGGTTCAGTTCTGTCTGTTACCTTCGCCACTGGCAGGCAGTCCCAAAGCATCAGAGATTCAAGGCTCTTGAACCCTTCTGGCCCTGCACTGGGTACAACTGTCTGCCAAGTGCAGCTTTTGTTCCCAGGAGACAGAGACGCTCAGTTTCCCTTCTCTGGGCCCCACTTCACCCTAGCACAAATTTATGATCTGCATGGTGCTTTCAGTCAGCGGCTTCTAACAGGAATACAGGGACCTGGGAGAGAGTTAGCGGGTCTGTTGACGGGCAGGGAAGAGGAGAACGGGAGTTCAGGGCCTTCTGAACTTTCTCTCCTCCATCAGCAAGAGGAGGGCTTCAGGGCAGAGCTGTTGGGCTTGGAAGGACTGGGAACCGCTCTGCTCCACCTTGGGTCGGCAGATAGCTTTCGTCTCCTGCCAAGAGTTCACAGGAGCAGGGGAAAGGACAGGAGCTCCTCTGAGGCCTTCTGCTATCAAGGGATGCAGCTAAGGGTCCAGAGGCAGAGTGAGCAGTTCTCTGCTCTTCGCCCTGGTGTCCAGGGAGGGGAAGAGGCTGGAACACAGCCAGGGCTAGAGAGACTCTCAGAACAACTCAGGACTGAAACCTCATCTTCCAAGGGGAGGAAGTTAAGACGTGTTTGCTGGTGACTCAGGGGTTCTTAGCAACTCACTTGAATCTCTCTCTGTGCTCAGGGTGAGGGTTTTCCATGAGACAGTATGAAGGATAGAACACAGATCTCCTTGCTTTCCCCGGGAGTCTCTCTCAGGAATGGGACTCCAGGGTCCCAGTGAACTGAGTGCTGGCCTATGTCTGTCCCGTTTTGGTAGTAGTGGGTGCCGGAGCAATGGCCTGTGTGACAAGTGTCAGTCCCTTACACTGCCCTTGACCAGAAACAGTGTTCACCTGCAACAAACTTCTTGAAAGCCCTAGTCACATACAGGGAGAAGTCAGGGAGAGAAAGAGGGGGTGTGTGTGTGTGTGTGTGTGCGCTCGTGTGCGCGCACACACAGCCATGAGCATTAGACAGCCTTTGATCAGTTTTTGCATGGGTGGAGTGAGAAGGAGAGACATGCACTGTGTGTATCATTTGAAGATCAACATTTCTGCATTGGGGGCTTTGCTGACACTGCGGATGGTCACGTTGTGTAATCTTCAGCTGTGTGTTTATCTGTACAAACGTATGACATGTTTGGCAGAAAGAAAGACAGACCAAGTTGGAGACAAGCTTTAATCAGAGGGGGCAGGGGGGAGACAGACTGCTGCTCTCAGCTTCTTAGTCTCCAGGCCTGGTCCTTCCTCCTTGGAGACACCCCTGCCCCCCGCCTCTGGCCCTGGGTTCCTCACATGTGGGGTGGGGAGTGGGAATTCCGCCCAAACAGAAACCTAATCTGGGCCAGGAAACCTAAGTCGTATGAAAACAGTACGGGGAGAACAGTTGGAGAGGAGAGAGTGCTCTCCTGGCTCTCTGTCCCAACCGTCCGCCCAGCCCCTTCCCAGGACGGCCTGAGAGCCCAGGATCCCAGGCATGAGCTGTGGACGACTGTAACAGTCTCCATCCCTTAACACCTAGGTTCCACCCAGGTCCCTCCTCAGGGCTGACAAGTTTGGGGAACAAGGAACGGAGGGAGCCAGGCCAGCCTGGCCCACCCTCTCTTCCAGGGACTAAGGAGACAGCTGGTTGCAGGTGAGGGCTCAGGGCCCAATCCCCAAGTAGGTGGAATGTGAGCCACTAGGTGCTCCGCTAGACCAAGGTCAGGAGGCCCTGGTGACCTAGATGAAGGCTCCCTAGGGAAGGGTGGAAGGCCAGCATCTCCCAAGACCCACTTCACTTTAGAGACCCTTCTGGGATGCTGGTCTAGACACACCCTAGCAAACTCTCCAAAGCAGTCCCCTCCCACCTGCCCTCCAACAGTGGCGAAGGGGACGGGGCGAGGAGGAGGGAGACCAGATCAGGAGCAAGAGGGAGCCTGCTACGATAAGATTTCCTCTCACTGCCCTTCATCAGGATGGAATCCACAGCACCGTGTACGACCACCCCACTTCCCTACCCCACCCAGACCTCAAAATAAGGCGACAAGAGAAAAGGGTGGTGTGGTAGGGATGGGAAGCCCCGAGGAACAGACAGGACTGACACGGGAAGCAGAGAGAGGGTGTCCGAAGAGCAGGTGGGGAGTGGGTAGGGAAGGGCTGCTGGGAGGGGAGAGGGCAGGGCTGGGAGGAGAGGTCTGGGCAGCACCGTGCTATGAGGGTAGGTGTAGGACCGATGGCAAGTCTGAGATTTGGGGATCCCAAGGACCTGGGAAGCAGAGGCTAGCGTATCCCAGGAAGGCGGCAGTAGTGGGGGGGGGGCGCCAGTTGGGCTCTAGAGATCGGTGAGGGCCGCGCCGAGTGGGGGGATGGGCGACAGCCGAGGACTGGGCGAGAGGAGAGGTGGCCAGCCCCGCAGGGCGGGCGGGGATGGGGTGGGGTGGGGGTGCGCTGCGGCAGCCGGGGAGGCAGGGAGGGAGGGGCCGGGTGGCTTACCCTGCGGGGCCCAGGCGGCCGCGGCTCCATGGCCCGGGGCGGCAGACCCAGGCAGGGGCCGAGCCTGGCCGGCCGGGCGGGCCGGAGACGCGGCGCTCGTTGCCCGGGCGGCTCGGGGCTGTGAGGCCCCGGCTAGTAGGGAGGAGGGGAGGCGGCGCCGGTCCGTCCGGAGCCCGCCCAGGAGGCGGGGCCGAGGGCGGGCCGGGGCCGGGGGCGGGGACAGGGCACGGGGGAAGGAGGCCAGGGGGCTCCGGCGGAGAAAGCCAGGGACCGCGACCAGACACCGCTTACAGGAAAGGCCTTGTTCAGGTCCGGGGCCTCTCTGCCTAGCGGCAGGGGCATTGATCCGATGACCTCGGCTGCCAGCACTTGGGTTCCTTCCTGGGTTAAGTGACCGCACCAGTCCTGTGCATGCATGGCCGTGTTGGTCTAGCTCAGACACCTGTCCCTCCTTTCATCCCTTCCGCCCCGCGTCCTACTCCTCTGCTGACAGCTTCTCCCACACAACCCTTTCCGGCATTCTCCGCGCACAGCCCCTGTGCCCTTGCTTTAACAGGTTTTCGCTCACATGGGTGGAAAAGCCAAGCTCAGGTACCCAAGATTCCCAGCGACTTCTCTGGTCGGTGGAGCTGAGGGCTGGCAGAGCAGAAGCGACCTCGCAGTGGCGGTCACCGCCCCTTAACTTCTTCCCACCTCCTCTCCTGGGTGCTCCACCTGCCCCAGAACCAGGTTCCCGGAGCTACGCTTCGTGTGCCGGCTGCCCTCTGGCGGCCAAGTGTGGCAGCACTGAGAAGGCCAAAGAATCCCCCACTGCCAGGACACCTCGTTTTCCATGCCCTCCATCTATCCCTGGGTCTCACAGTTCCCACCCCATCCAGGGCACCGACCAGAGAGACAAGTGAAGCTGGGTACTTGTTGGAGAAGGGCCGACTTTGGGAGACCGGGATGGATGTCCAAGGACAAAGGCAAGCAGTGGACTGAGCATGGGGAGAACGGGGGAAGATGGGAGTGTGCAATGGCCAAGGAGGGGCAGGTCCCTGCCCAGGTAGGAGGGAGGGGGGAGAGAGAGAGACTGCCGCGATCCCAGCACTACCACCTACTGTCTGGTGAGCGCGTGGAGTGCGCCAAGCTCTACACCGGGCTCTCTGCTTGGATTATCTAATTTAATCATCACAACCGCGATCTGAAGTAAGTACTGTTATTATCTTTATAGATGAAGGAACAGAGGTTTAGAGAGGTTAGATAATTTGCTCAAGGTCATAAGCTAGTAAGTGGCTGAACCGGGATTTGAGTTTAAAGCTGGGCAGCCTGACTCCAAAGCCCCGGACTTAGCTGCTGCTGCACAGTCCCTCTGAAGGCGGCTGCACGGCTTTTCTGCAGTCCTCGTTCCTCTGCAGAATCTGAACTGTCATGCAGCCAGACACTCTCCCTTGCCCTCCACCTCTCCAGAACAGCCTCACCGCCCCGCCTTCCCCAGGCCCCTCCAGCAGCTGGCTCCTGTTTCTTTGGCCAGAGCCTCCTCCTGTTTCCACTACCCAATTCAGTTTATTTTCCAAGGCTGTGGCCTCGGTCATCCTACCTTTCTCTTCCTTCTTTCTTTTAAATAGCAGTATTGGTGACCAGTGACCAGCCAGCAAAACTTCGATTGAACACTAACTGTGCATTAGTGCTATTACTGGCTCCTACCCCCACTGGACAATCTTTCTTTACTCTGTAGTCCAATCTGTCCTTGAACTTGCGGTCCTCCCGCCCTAGACATTTTAAGTGCTAGGATTACAGGCATGTGCTGCCAGGCATGACCGATATTTCACTTTATAGTAGGTACATTTAAGGTTTGGGGTGGGTAAGTGACTTGCCTAAGGGTGTAAAGCAAGGAGGTTGCAGCCTCAGTTCACATCCTGGAAGTCAGATGCTAATGGGTGAAGCTGTTTGCCATCCTGCTACACCCACACTCACGGCTCCTTCTGAGGTGTTGGGGCTTGAACTCAGGGTTTCATACAGATCAACGCTCTACCACTGACCTATACAGCCCCAGGCGTCTTTCTTTGTTTTCCTTTAGTTCAGGCTGGCCTAGAACTCACCCCGTAGCCTAGGCTGGCTTGGAACTCATGGTGACCCTCTTGCCTTAGCACCCTGAGTGCTGAACCACCACACCTGGCTCCAAACATATTTTGGGGCTCTCTCTATTTTGCACTTAAAAAGGGTGCATGCATGCAGATGGCTCAGTGGGTAAACATCTGCTCCTAAGTCTGATGGCCTAAGTTCAGTTCCCAGGATCTACACAACAGAAGGAAGAAAGCGCAGTGGATTGGAGAGAATTCCCACAAGCCTCTTCTCTGACTCCCACATGTGTGCTGTGGATGTATATACACACCCCTACCCTCACAATAAATAAATAAAATGTATGTCTGGCATGGTGGTGCACACTCTTAATCCCAGTTCTCAAGAGAGAGAGGCCGGTGGGTCTCTGCGTATTTGAGGGCAGCTTGGTCTACAAAGTCATGAGCACTTGTCATACAAGTCTGAGGACCTGAGTCCATGGAACCTACCATGGAAGGAAAGAACCAGGCGCTGCCCTAGCATACACAATAATTATGCACTTTAAATACCAAACAGGGCTGGAGAGATGGCTCAGAGGTTAAGAGCACTGACTGCTCTTCCAGAGGTCCTGAGTTCAATTCCCAGCAACCACATGGTGGCTCACAACCATCTGTAAGGTGATCTGGTGTCCTCTTCTGGCCTGCAGGTGTTACACCCAGACAGAGCACTGTATTCTTAATAAATAAATCTTAAACAAACAACAAAATAAGCTTGATAAAACAAAAACATTCAAAATACAAGAGTGTAAAGCTGGTTTTCCATATTCTGAGGCCCACTGATGGTATGCTGAAAATATTTGAAAAACTCTTGCCTTTATTGAACATGTACAGTTTTTTTTTTTCTTGTTTCAGTTTTTGTTATTTTTTGAGACAGGGTTTCTCTGTGTAGCCCTGGCTGTCCTGGATTCACTTTGTAGACCAGGCTGGCCTCGAACTCACAGAGATCCTCTCCTTTGCCTCCTGAGTGTTGGGATTAAAGGCATGTGCCACTACTGCCTGGCTTCTTTAATATTTATTATTACATATATTTATTTGTGTGTATGTGAAACCTCACGTTCATGCCACAGTGTGCTTGTGAGGGTCAGAAGACACCTTGTAAGAATCAGTTCTCTTCTTTTATTACGTGGGTCCAGGAGATCAAACTCAAGTCCTCACACTTGGAAGCAAGCACCTTCACCCATGGAGCCCCCTTGCCATGCCCAGACTTTTTGTCCCTTGTAATTATTCCCTAAACAATGCATTTGTAAGGGGTGCTATAAATGGCCAGATGCAGTTCAAAGCAAAGCAGATATGTAGATTATTTATATTGGATGACTTCATACAAGGGACTTGAGCATCCACAGGCTTGTTACTCTCGGGACCTGCATCTAGTGCTCAGGAATGACAAAAGATGATTATATAATAAAAACATACATCTTGGTCTGGGGAGATGGGAGCACTTGCTCTCAGGCCTAATGACCTGAAGTTGACCCCTGTATCAACAACGCAGGAGGGAATCAACCCCTGTCGTCTGGTTCCCATGCTTGCACCTGCACTCTCACACACAAACGAAGTGATAAATATTATCAACAATGTTTATTTTCAAGACAAGGTTTCTCTGTGTAGCCCTGGCTATCCTGGACTTGCTTCATAGACCAGGTTGGCCTCAAACTCACAGCAGTCCACTGCCTCTGCCTCCCGAGTGCTGGGATTAAAGGCGTGTGCCACCATGCCCGGCTCAAAATACTTTTAAAGATTTATTTATTTTCATTTTATGTGTTGTGTTTTGTCTGCATGTGTGTCTGTGCACTGTGCGTGTGCCTGACGCCCCTGGAGGTCTGAAGAGGGCACCAAATTCCCTGGAACTGGAGTTACAGACAGCTGCGAGGCAAATGGGTCCTCTGCAAGAACCATGTATTCTTAAACCACTGAGCCATCTCTCCAGCCCCGAATACCTAAGTATTTAAAAACCAAACCAACACAGCGTGTGTAGTGGTGCACACCTTCAATTCCAACACTAGGGAAGCAGAGGTCAGTGGAGCTGTGAGTTCTAGACCAGCCTGGTCTATGGAGTGAGTTCCAGGTCCTTCAGGGCTACATAGTAAGATGTTATCTTAAGCAATAAACTGGGCAGTGGTGGCACCATCTTTAATCCCAGCACTTGGGAGGCAGAGGCAGTCAGAGCTCTGTGAGTTTGAGGCCAGCCTGGTCTACAAAGCGAGCACAGGACAGCCTAACCCTAACCCTAACAGAGGGAAACCCTGTCTCAAAAAAACCAAAACCAAAACAAAACAAAAAACCAAACCCCAAAACAAAACAAAACAAAAAACCCCAAAAAAACCCAAAACCAAACCGAAACCCAAAAACAAAACAAAAACAAACAACTCCCCCCCAAAAAAACAACAAAACAAACCAAAGCAAAAACCAAATCAAACCAAAACCAAAACAAAAGCCAACTCTACATCTCAGGCTAGAGAAATGGCTCGAACTTAGGAGTACACACTGCTCTTCCTGAGGACCTGAGGTCTGCTCCTACTTGCTACATCCAGTGGTTCACAGCAGCTTGTCACTCCAGTTCCAGGAGGATCCAATGCCTCTGGCCTCCTTAGGCGCCTGCACTCAAGTGTGCATGCTCACACACTGGTGCACACATAAATATAACTAAAAATAATAAAAATAAATCTTTTTTTTTTTTTTTTTTTTTTTCGTTTTTCGAGACAGGGTTTCTCTGTGTAGTCTTGGCCATCCTGGACTCACTTTGTAGACCAGGCTGGCCTCGAACTCACAGCGATCCGCCTACCTCTGCCTCCCGAGTGCTGGGATTAAAGGCGTGCGCCACCACGCCCGGCCTAAAAATAAATCTTTTTTAAAAATCACATTTCTAAGCCAGGCGTGGTGGCACACACCTTTAATCCCAGCACGCAGGAGGCAGAGGCAGGCAGATCGCTTTGAGTTCAAGGCCAGCCTGGTCTACAAAGTGAGTCTAGGACAGTCAAGGCTACACAGAGAGACCCTGTCCTGAAAAAACAAACAAACAAACAAACAAACAACAACAAATCACATTTCTTCTAATGGTAAATTCTCTTTCCCTCACAGAGTGGCATCATTTGTAATTTCTTGATGTCCATCTGTGGACATCCCCAGCACTCAAATAGACGGTACAGTTTAATTTGTGTATTAGGTGTATGTGTGTGTGCTGGAATTCATTCTCCTTCTACCATGTGGGTCCTGCTCTTCAGGGTTCATGGAAACCATCTTTACCCACTAAGCTATCCTGCTCCCACTCCCCGCTTGGTGTCTCTCAACAGAGTCTCCCGCTGTAGACCAGGCTGGTCTTGAACTTGTGATTCTTCTGCCTTAGTTTATTTTCTTTTCCTTGGCTTCAGTCCCATACCTCAGCTTCGAGGACAGCTGGCATCACAGGCCAGTGCTACCAGGCTTGGCTTTAAATTTTTATTTTTACTTTATTTTATTGTCATATGTGTGTGGGGGAGTGCACATGTGTCAGCCGAGGAATAACTTTGTGGATTTGGTTTTCTCGCCTTTGTGAAGGAGCTTCCTGCTTCTGTCTCCTGAGTTGTACAGTTATGGGTGTGACCACCATGCCCAACTCTTTCTTTCTTTTTTTTAAATTAAAAAAAATTATTTTATGTGCATTGGTGTTTTGCCTGCATGCATGTCTGTATGAGGGTGTCAGATCTTGGAGTCACAGACAGTTGTGAGCTGCCACGTGGGTGCTGGGGATTGAACCTGGGTCCTTTAGAAGAGCAGTCAGCGCTCTGAGCCGCTGAACCATCTCTCCCGCCCCCAATTCTTTCATCATTATTAGTTTTTATTTTTATTGTTAATCCTGAGGATTGAACCCAGGACCTCATGCACCACAGGCAAAAGCTCTACTTCTGAGGGAGCTGCAGCGATGGTTTAGCAGTTAAGCACGCCTGACGTTCTTCCAGAGGACCCACCACCTGAGTTCCTGAGTTCCATTCCCAGCGCCCCCCTGTGAGGTTACTGCAGCTGCAAACACTGACACCTCTAGTCTCCATGGGCACCTGTACCGATGCACACATACACACAATTAAAGATGATTTAAAAAAAAATTTTTTTAAAAAGCCAGACAGTGGTAGTGCACACCTTTAATCTCAGCACTCAGGGGCAGAGGCAGGCGGATCTCTGTGAGTTCGAGGCCAGCCTGGTCTACAGAGCACTTTGCAGGACAGCCAGCTGTGCACAGAGAGAAATAATCCTGCCTCACAGAGAAATCCTGCCCCCCCCCTTTTTTTGAAAGAGGCCTACCTTTTGAGCTTTAGCCTTGGCTTACTGTGATTTAGCTTTGCCAGACTGTGGGAATCAGAGATTCCAGAGTAGGGACAGCAAAGTGGGCAAGTAAATGAAAGTGCTTCCTACCAACCAACCTTGAGTTTGAGCCCCAAAACCCATAGTGGAAAAAGAGAACTGCCTCCTGAAAGTTATTCTTTGACCTTCTCAGGAATGGTATAAGAGTGTCAGTGCATGCAGACACTGTATATAAATATATAAATAAATACAGTAAAGAGGGGAAAACAAAAACAAACAAACAAACAAAAAACCAAAAACCCAGGCTGTAGCCGACGGAGTGTCAGGCATATACCTGTAATCCCAACCCTACAGAGACAGAAGCAAAAACCCAAAGAACAAACGTGACAACGAAACAAAAACATATTCACACAAACAGATTAAGGCTGAGCCTCAGATGAGTCATTTAACCTCCGTGCTTCTGCATCTATAGATGGAGATGATACCAGGGCTGCTGACCCCGAGGAGCCCATATGTAGATAGAGGACAACATTCGCTGCCCTTCAGCTCTAAGTACACAAGGTCACTTGCACTTTCCCAAATGTTCCTTTTAGCTCTTGTTCATGTGATTTGATTCAATCTGGAATGTTCTCTGAAGCCACTTCCCTTCATTTTATCATGTTTTATGTGTATGGAGCGTTTTCCTGGGCTATATATATATATATTTTTTCTTTTTCCTTTTTTTGAGGTATGGTTTCTCTGTGTAGCCCTGGCTGTCCTAGAATTCACTATGTAGACCAGGCTGGCTTTGAACTCTTAGATATCCACATGCCTCTGCCTCCTGAGTGTTGGGATTAAAGGTGTGTGCCGCCAAGCCTGGTTGTGTACAAAGTATTTTGTCTGCATGTTTGTGTGTGTATCACACTCCTGCCTGGTACCCTTTGGAGCCAGAAGAGGGCACCTGATCTCCTGGGACGAGTTACAGATGGCTGTGAGCTGCCATGAGGATGCTGGGAATCCAACCCAGGTCCTCTGGAAGGGCAGCTGAGCGAGCTATCTCTCCAGCCCCTATCTATGCCCACTTTTGAGTATGTTGTGTGTTGTGACAGATGTCTGGAATCCCAGCACCTGGGGGGCTAAGACAGAAGAGTCCCCAAGAGTTTGGAGCCAGTCTGGACAACACAGCAAGACCTTATCACAAAAACAAAACAATACAATACGAAAGAAAAACTACTAATGGTTCTTCAGAGCCCAGATCCTGAGTCCTGATTCCAGCTGGATTAATTCTTTTTCTTCTGCTTTCTTTTATCCTGCTTAACTCCCGTTGGTCCTGTAGATTCTTCTACATCCAGCAAGTTTCTTTTTTTTTTTTCTTTTTTTTTTTTTACTGATTCAGCTATCTTGCTGTTATTCCTGCTAAACCACCGGCCCCGGGGGCAATGACCGGCTGACTCCTGTGCCTCAACACTGGGTGCAGTTATGAGCATATAGTGCGTGTTTAGTGCTTTTTTTAAAAATTGCTTTAATTCCCCCCCCCCCCACACACACACAGTGCTGGGAATTGAACACAGGGCCTCACTCATGCTAGGCAAGTTATTTACCCCTGAGCTGTATTTTAAGCCCCTATTCCTCCCCCCCATCTACTTACTTTATTTATTTTTGAGACATGGTCTCATGAAACTCAGGCTGGCATCAAACTTACTATGTGGCTGAAAATAACCTTAAACTTCTAATCTCTCTCTCTCTCTCTCTTTGGGTTTTCAAGATAGGGTTTCTCTGTATAGCCTTGACTATCCTGAACTCGCTTTATAGACCAGGCTGGTCATGAACTTATAGCGATCCACCTGCCTCTGCCTTCTGAGTGCTGGGATTAAAGGTGTGTACCACCACGGCCCGGCTAACTCCTGATCTTTTTTCCTCTACCTCTTGTGTGCCGGGAATTCAGGAGTGTACCACCACACCTAGCTAACACTGAACCCTTGTTAATGTGTCTGTGACAATATTTGTAATCTTCCTTCTGCTTTGTTGCATATATGTCTATCTCCTCCTGGATATAAGGCCACTTAGGATAAACTGTTTTCTGCTTATTCTCCTGTTAGCATGGGTCTAGGACAATGCCATTCATACACTCAGTGCCAGGTTCCCGCATCTGTAAAATGAAGCTAGTCACAGCCACCCGAACAAATGCTGTAAAGGTGTTAAGATGTGACAAAGACTTTGTAAAAGAGTGCAGGGCTGGAGAGATGGCTCAGTGGTTAAGAGTACACTGTCTGCTCTTCCAGAGGTCCTGAGTTCAATTCCCAGCAACCACATGGTGGCTCACAGCCATCTATACTGGGATCTGATGCAATGTACATGCAGATAGAGCATTCATGTATCATAAGATAAATAAATCTCTCTCTCTCTCTCTCTCTCTCTCTCTCTCTCTCTCTTTTTGTTGCGATTTTTCAAGGCAGGATTTCTTTCTCTATGTTATCTTGTCTGTCCTGGACTTGATTTGTAGACCAGGCTGGCCTTGAACTCACAGTGATCCACCTGCCTCTGCCTTCCGAGTGAGTGCTGGGATTAAAGGCGTGCACCACCAATCCTAGCTAAATAAATTAAATCTTTTAAAAAAAAAAGTCGGAGTGCACTACAAAAGCTGGTCTGGGTTTCTGGAAGGAGCTTGAAGGTTGCAACAATGGGCTGGGAGCCTGGGGGCCCTCAAGTGTGTCAGGCCCAGGATGACCTTGGATTTCTGATTCTCCTGCCTGAATGCTGGGGCTTGCAGGTGGGCTCCTCCACACCTCATTTGTGCAGCACTGAGGACGGAACTCAGGGGTTGTCTGAATTGCATCTTAGGCACCTACTGTGTCAATATCACAGTCACTAAACCCTTCTGAGCCTCAGCTTCTGACCCCACGTGTCAAACAGGAAAACCAGTGCCTGCCTTGCTAGACCTTCTCTGTCAGGGGTGATCTCTTCCTCCCAGTCACAGAGGCCTGAGCTCTGGACTCATCCTTAGCTCACCCTTCCTCCTCTCCCCTGTTCCCTCAGCACCACTTGGTTTCCATGGTCAGGTCAATATTTCCTTGAAAGCACCTCACTAGTCTTTCCTTCTCCTCACTCAGGCTTGTAAGGCAAGAAAGCCTCTTCCAGCGTTTGTCCCCTCCGTTGGCTGCCGGAGTCACCGCCCTCAACCACAGTCCTTACCAAGGCACTCCCCTGCTACAGAATGGGCAGTAGCTCTATGTTTCTTTTCCTAATAAACATAAGATGTCTTTGCCATCCCTCCAAGTTCTACAACAAAACCAGCTGTGTACTCTGGAGAGCTGCAGACGGTAAAACGTAGCTGTGTAGGTTCAATCCCAGGACCCACATGAAAGGCTGGGTGCCACGGAGTGCAGCCTACAATCCCAGCAACCCTGTCGTAAAGTGGGAAGTAGAGGAGAATAGGCCGAAAGCTCACAGGCTAGCAAACTTGGAACACACCGCATGGCGAAAACACTGCCCTCCACACTCATGCAGAGGCCTGTGTGTTGTGTGCACCTGCACACAGGCTTACACACACATGGGCACATGCGCACACAGAAAGGAAAAGCCCCACGGCGGTGCTAACCTCCTGGCCCTTGCTTCTCTCCAATCCCAGCACCCTCATGTCTTTGACTCCCTATAGTACATAGACCTCTTTATTCTCTGTGAGGCTGAGCACTTTACTAAGGATGAGTGTCTGGGTGGCAGAGAGAGCTCAGCAATGCTTGCCACCCCTTGACTTGATATGAGAAACCCAGGGTGACAAGGAGTGAAGGGTTCAGGCCAATGGGGGCAAGGGAGAGACAAACAGACAATACTCACTGTGCTGTAGTTGCTGAAGAGGCCTAGGGTTGGGGCCGGCTCCAGTGGAAAGGGCAGGATCTGCTTGAGGTCCATTGGGGGCTGCATGATCGGGGGCTGCCGGAGCAGAGGGAGGGGCCCTGCCCGGCTTAGGCTGCCTGAAGGGCAGAGAAAACATTCTGTGGGGTAGGAAGACTGAAGCTTGGGAGCCCCACCCAAGCACACAACGCTACTCCCTGGCTTAGGCTCCCATACTCAGACATGTGCCCTCCCCTCCAGTGTACATATGTGTGAGCTGAACACATAAGCATACTCAAGGAGCGGATCCACTGTGGCCCTGGGGACACAGGCCGGTCTTCCCTTCTGGGCGGATTTCACTTCCCTCTTCTGCAGCCTTCTTCCCCAAGCCCTTCAGGCTTCTTAACGACCCAAGAAAAGCCCAGGCCTCCTCTGCAGACAGCCTGCCTCTGCAGCTGCTCTGAACCCCAAACCCCACCTTTGGTCTGGAGTTCCCTGGGCACCTGAAGGTTTGTTGCATCCCCAGATCTGGGTGACTTATCCCACCGTCCAGAGGGAGAGGCAGAGGAGGCTGCTGCATCTGGCCCCCTAAGTTATGATGCTGTTCAGGTCACAATTCCTGAGTAACTGTTGTGTCCCGGTGTCATTTGCACCAAGTCCTTCCGTAGCCCCCTTGTCCTACCAGACCCATTTGTCTCACCAGGCGGGCTCAGTTCCAGCTCTGCAAGAGGAACCGTGGCCAAAGCCTCTGTGAGAGGAGGGCCTGCATGTGACCCCAAGGGGAAATGAAAGTCCAGCCAGCCATTCAGCGCCGCCCCTGGAGCGGTCTTTCCCCGCTGGAGTCCTGGAGGAGGCTCCACCAGCTTCCAAAGCACCCAGCTCAGAGGTACTCAGGACCCTCTGGGTTTTTGATGGCCCAGCTTCCTTCTGAAGCGGCTGGTGTCAACTGCTGGGCAGTTTCTGCTGCCCTCTACTACCTAGAGCACCCTCTGCTAGCAGCAGGGGTTTCTGGGACAAAGGCCAGATCAAGAGACTGCATGCTTGGCTCTGGACCTCCCTTGACCTTCCTAGGGTAATGGGTCCCCAGGATCCTCTCTTGCCCCCTCCATAGAGACGCCCCTGTCATACCTTCCATAGCTGGTACTGGCTGCCCCCAGGTAGTGGCTTGGCCCTGGCCCCCTAGGGGCCTGGGCCTGACAGCGTCCCCTTCCCTTGGTTCTGCCCTCTGCCCCCTTGCTTTACCATCCCCCTCCCCCCAGCCCAGTCAGTAGAATCAGCCAATCAGAGTCCTGGAAAAGTGGGGCAGAGGGGAGGGCGGGGGAGCAGGGATTAGGGGAATCTGAGGAGAGAGGGAGGGGGTGGGGAGGGCTCAGGCACAGCTGGGGGTGGAGACTGAGGTCCAGAAAGGTCTGGAGGGGTCTGCCTCTTCTACCCAGGGCCACCACTGGAGGCCAGTGTGCCCAAGGCAGACGGAGGTTAAGGCTGCTGCTGGGAGCTTGGTTTTTAAATTCTAAGGCCTAAAGGAGAATAGGATAGGATGTTTGCCTTTGGCCTTTGAACTGTTGGGGGCTCTGAATTCCTCACGTCCATTTCCTCTTCTGATACCTTCACATTTGGAATGGTGTGTGTGTGTGTGTGTGTCAGAGAGAGACACACACACATACACACACACACACACACACACAGACAGAGAGAGACAGAGACACAGACACAGGAGAGAGAGCATGTGGCAGAGGCAGGGGTAGCTGACTAGAAAAGAGACAGACACAGAAGATGCTGAGGATGGAGGGTGGGAAGATGCTGCTGACAGGCAGGATGCAGAGCTAGATGAAGACAGAAAGACCCTGGGGCAGAGAACATAAGGTGAGAAAGATGAAGGTGAAGACAGGGACAGACAGACTGATGATCTCCTCTTCCTGGTCGGTCCTCTTAGGCCTCTCCCCTGCGCCCCACCCTTCCTCACTGCCTGGCACACTAGGGCAGCCTTAACGAGCCTCAGGAATGGTGAGAGAAACCCGAGTCCTCAGTGTCCCCCGCTCCCACTCCCAGCAGCTGGTTTGGGGCTGGCACATCCACACCGGGGCACTGTGTGCTACGGCTTGGCTCCTTGACCTTGTCCCTGGCTGTCAACTCTCTAGGATCCCACTCCCAAAATCTATTTTAGAGGAGAGATATGAGTTCCAGAAAAAGCCACTGAGAACCACCAGGAAGAACTGCTGTGCACCAGGCAATGGTCGGGGAGTCTTGTCACATGTGAGCTTGGAGCTAGGGCAGTCTGGAAGATGACTGTGAACCTATCCATTCAGCATGTCAGGGAGACTGGGGCTCAGAGAGGTTAAACAACTTGGCTGATGTCACACAGCCTTAAGTATCCGGGGCTGAGAATCAAATCAAGATCTGTCGCACTCTAGCAAATTCTTCCTCTGCTCCATTGCTCCCAGAGGGCTCTCATTTAACGCTGAATCGGAGGGCTGAGCACAGGCTCGCATCTGGTTTAAGCAGAGAATGGGAAAGCAAATTCCTTGCTTTTCCTGGGTGTGGAGTCCTCATTTAGCACCAGAGGAGGAGAGATGGAGGAGAGCAGACAGAAGCCACTCGGCTCCCTGTGGCAGCCGATGTGGAGCAGGGCTTGGGTGAGAAGGGAAGTGGGGTGAAGGGGGTGAGATGAGGGCACAGGACGGGAGGAAGAGAGGGGGCAAGGGGGGGACGGTGCCCAGATTCTGATGGCTCCTCCACTCTGAAATCTGAGGTGGGGAAGGGGCAGATGGCATTTTAGGAATTGGGTGAACAGAAACAGGGCCCTTGAGGGCTGGAGCCAAGCAGGGCTCAGTGGGAGAGCGCGTGCTTGGCATGTGGGAGGCCCCTGGGTTCAGTTTCTGACACCTCACTGCCCTCCCACTCCAAAAAACCTCCAGGATTCGTGGTTTGAAGCTGCAGGCCCATGCACCCTTTGCTGAGAAAAATAGTTGCCACTTTTTGAAGCTCATTCTTTTCTAGCTTTTTCTCTTTCTATTCTTCCTTTTTTATTTATTTTTATTTTTTGAGACTATAGTGCTGGCTGTCCCGGCACTCACTATGCAGACATGCAGACCAGGTTGGCTCTTGAACTCACAGAGATATTCCTGCCTCTGCCTCTCCAGTGCTGGGATTAAAGATGCCACAACTGGCAATTTGAAAAAAGATTTACTTTTTTTTTTTTTTTTTTTTGAGACAGGGCTTCTCTGTGTAGCCTTGGCTGTCCTGGACTCACTTTGTAGACCAGGCTGGCCTCAAACTCACAGCAATCTGCCTGCCTCTGCCTCCTGAGTGTTGGAATTAAACGCATGTGCCACCACACCTGACTAGGGTTTACTTATTTTTATTTTTATGTTTATGAGTGTTTTGCCTGCATGTATCAAAATGTACCTGGTACCCACAGAGGCCAGAAGAGGGTGCTGGATCCCCCGGAACTGGAATTAACAGCTGGCTGTCAGCTGCAGTGGTAGGTACTGAAACCCAACTCAAGTCCTCTGCAAGAGCAGCAAGTGCTGTTAGCTGCTGAGCCATCTCTCCGGCCCCCTGAGGCTTATTCATTGACAGGACTTTATATACACAATCTCCCATGAGATGGTTTCAATGTGCGCTAACTGGGCGAGTAGCTGGCTCCTCTGACTGGCTCAGTCTCATTTCTCATCTGTCAAGCTAGAACAACAGTACCTGCCTCCCAGACAGAGTTGATGACAGGATTGAACGAGTCTGTGTAAAGTGCTGGCACGACACAATGAGCGCTCGAAAATATTTGCTGAATAAATGAATTCTTTTATGATAAGTGGTGACAGTTGGTTCAGATAGGGGGTGTTACTAGACCAAGGTCACACAGCCAGTGGGGGAATTTGAACAGGTCTTGCTCCAGAGTAAGGTTTCAAGCATTATGCTTTTCTGAGTAGGCTAGAGTAGAAAAGGGAGTTGGGAAAAGAGGAAGAGGTGGGGAAGATGGGAGCCTATCAAAGGCTTTTGTCACGAGGGAGGTGAGGACTGCAGGAAGGTTGGAGGAAGAGGAGAGCGTGCGTGCGCGCGCACACGTGTGTGTGTGTGTGTGTGTGTGTGTGTGTGTGTGTGTGTGCGTGTATGTGTGTGTGTGTATGACCCAGGTTAGGTGGGGTTGGGAGGAGTTAGGGCTGGGGCAGGCCACTCTAGAGGGAAGCTCATTAGAGTAATTACCTCCAACAGACAGCCCCACCCCATCCATGGGGGGGGATTGTTAACATGTGCTATTCATGACAGTTTCCAAGAGGTGATGGAGCTTGCAGGCCTTGGACGGCATGCACATGTCCATCCCCAAACCGTGTTTAGCCCTGGGCACTTTGCTTGAATTCTGCACCCTGCAGTGAAGCCATATCTAGCTTCCTGCACCTCAGCCAGGGCTGATCTTTTCCTTCCTCCCCTAAAGAGGTGGGGCCAGGTCCTGTGCCATGGCGCCTGGGCTTTCTTAGGTGGGCCGGGCAGGCCTGACATAGAGAATAGGAACAGCCTGGGTGAGTCTGTCATGAGCTGAGCTGTCTCTGGGAGTGGCCCATCAGGGTAGGGCTGTGACTTAGTGACTGCCTCACAAGGGTGACGGTGAAATCTTGGCAGCGAAGAACACCCCATGGGCCTAAGGTGGGAACCAGTCTCAGAGGTGAAACGAGATGGAGATTTCATCTTTAACCACCTCTTTTCTTCTTCAGGCATTTCAGCTCCTTCCCCAGAAATGCCTAAAATCAGGGTCTGGATGGTTGGGGAAGCCTTGAACTCTTATGTCTTATCATTTTGGTCAAGTCCAGCGAATCGGTCCCCTCTGCCTCAATTCCTTCATCCTGGCAGAAGGCAGGCTGAGGGCTGGAAAGCTTTGAAGTCAAAGATGAAAGAGACAAGGGGATGATTGTGCACAACTAAAAACATCAGCCCTAATAACCTCGGGGTATATGTGGGCGGGGGCGGGGCTTTGAGGGAGGTGGTGCCTAGGATGGGAGGGGCTGACTGCAGACCTTCGGGAAGTCGTTCCAACCTGACTGGAAGGGACTTGCAATTAGGGAATCTGAACTCAGAACTGCCATCTTGAACCGTGAGGACCTGTTCTCCCCCGCCACCACCCCACCCCATGCACCCCAATGTTTCTCTGTGTAGCCCTAGCTGTTTTGGAACTCACTCTGTAGACCAGGCTGGCTTCACAGAGATTCACCTGCCTCTGCCTCCCAAGTGCTGGGATTAAATGCCACCACCTTCCAGCTGGAGGTTCGATTCTTTTCTTTTCTTTCTTTTTTTTTTTTTTTTGGTTTTTCAAGACGGGGTTTCTCTGTCCTGGACTCACTTTGTAGACCTGGCTGGCCTCAAACTCACAGCAATCTGCCTGCCTCTGCCTCCCGAGTGCTGGGATTAAAGGTGTACACCACCACGGCCTGGCGCGGGTTTGATTTTTTTGTTTGTTTTAATTTTGTTTTTTGAGACTCTGTAGCCCAGGCTGGCCTTGAATTCATTCTTTAGCCCCAACTCCCAATAAAATCCTCCCTCAACCTGCTGGGATAAGAGGCATGAGGCACTGAGTAGGGCCACCCCGTAGTGGACTCAGTGTCCGCAGCATTCAGACCTGAACACCTTAGTATGGTTCTGTAGGTGGGCCTTGTGCCTTGCCAGTAACTTTCTCCCTCTCTTCTTCCTTCTTAGAGAAGGTTGGGATGTGGGGGGTGAAAATGAGAGGGCTAAGGTGTGTAGGGCACCATTAGGCTCCCACCCCTCTGTGTACTTGGCACTGCGAGGGAGTTAATTATAGTGTATTCCAGGAAGATGATGGGGGCCGGTAGTGGCAGGGTCTACCGCCAGAGAATTTGGATTGATCTTTCTGTGTCTGGGCGTTGGCAAAAGCTCTTTCCAGGTCTGACATCTCGTCCCCTGGGGCCTCGGGACCAGGGCAAACAAGGCTTAGCCTGGCTTTACTGCCTCTGCAGCTGGTCCAGAGCACAGCAGCTAGTACAAGGAGCACACAGGCTGGCAGACTATGCTAGGGTTCTGAGCCTTAAGTGTGTTGGAGTGTCCCAGGGCAGGCCACCTATCAGAGACAGCCTTGGGGAGGAGGTAGGTGACCAGGCATTCGTGTCTCGGTTTCCTAATTCATTTAAGTAGCTGAGGTGGATAGCCGGCTGGAGGGAGGCACGGCGTAGAAGTCATGAGAGACGCTAGATGGAGGAAGGAGGGTGGCCTGGAGGAAGGGGCTAGTGAAGTTAGCGGGACACACAGTCAATGGAAAGAGAGCACAGGCAGAGGGTCTTGGGAGAAGGATGAGGGCAAAGGAATATAGCACAGCCCTCAGGCGGCAGCACAGAGCCAGGTGTCCTCAGTGGGGGCAGGGAGACCACAGGTGTCTGAGAGTGCCAAGGGGGCTCCGCAGTAAACAGGGCCCTGAACCGGCCTAGCCAGGGTGGAGGGCAGAGGTCAGAACAGGCCCTCTGTTCGCCACGGCTGGCTGTGGCGGCAGGGTTGTGGGCAGGGGCTGCTGCAGAGTCCAGAGCACAGCTAGGCCCTCTCCTCCCCCATCCCTGGGGCTCCCTTCCCGATGTAGGTCAATGAAGATGGGGTGGCTAAGGCTGAACGGGCTGGCTGTCAGAGCCCAGCGGGACTTCCCTTCCCCCACTCTGACTTTCCTTCGTCCCTTGATTTCCTGTAACCCCCCGACCCAGGCCTGGGGTGGAAGGGAAGAAGGAAGAGGGGGGAAGAAGGGCCCAGGCAGCGGGCGCAGGGAGAGAGGGGCAGGTCCCGGCGTGTCGGGGCAGGATGGCTGCAGAGACAGGATCTAAGCCACAAGAACCCGGGATGGACAGTTTCCCACCCGCTCGTCTACCCAGCCCCTTTATCTTCACCGGTCAGGTTCCCACCTCCCACCGCACTCACCTCGAAGCTACATCCAGCATCTTCTTCCTCCGCCCCCCACTTCCTCCTTTCCCTCTTATCCTGGGCCCAGAAGGCTGTCGGAGTAGCAAAGCCAAGGGTGGGGGAAGGCGCTAGGGGTGACGGGTCAGAACCTTTAGCTCAACTCCACTAGGCCAGGACCAGCCCCCTCCCCCAGTCTCTCCTACACTGTCTTATAATATTCATGAGTCTCATGAATACGCAATATTCTCGTTATGGGGCGGGGGTCTCACTCTCTCGGCCTTCCTCTTGCCCCTTCCTATGTAATCAGGAGAAGCTGCAGCTAGGGGAAGAGGGGACCCCAGATGTGCAGCCAGATGAGGGGGGAGGGGGATCGAGTGGCAGACCGGCGGCCGCAGTCACCGCGGTGCCGAGGTGAGGGGGGGGTGGGGGTGACCCAGTGAGGATAATCCAGGTACCGGGAGCCCAGAGTCGCAGCGACCACTCACCGAGGATCATGCTGGGGACCCTGGCGCCCGGGATTCCGCGTCGTTCTGTCCCGGGGGCCGTTCTGTCCGGACTGGGGGTACGGGGGGGAGGAGTCGGGGAGGAGCAGGGGCGGGCCGAGGCGGAGCGGGGGCGGGGCCCACAGCAGGTGAAGACCGGAGGGGGCACCCTGGTACCCCGGGCTCCGCGAGGGGGCGTCCTGGCAACCTCCCGCTTCCTTCAGCCTTTCAGTTACCGCCCTCAATCTCTGGGCTTTACGAGGTCGCTCTAGCTGGGGTTGGGGAACAAGATGGTGTGAGATGATGGGGGAGGCTGGAAACTAAAATGCCTGGGTTCCCCAGGGGCTCAGTCTGAGGGCGGGAAGACTCATTCTCGGCTGATATGGGGACAAGATTGTAAGTGCTCCGGGGAGGGACAGAGCCCGGGTTGAGTGGGGTAGTGACGCCCCTCTAGAGCAACGGGCTGTGTCCAGGAGGTGCAGCGAGGATGCCCGGGTCCTAGTTTGTTCTGCCGCTTTGGAGCAGGATGTCAGGATTGGGTATTAGAGGTGAGTTGGGGGGCCTGAAGATGGATCTCTGACAGCGTGAACAGGCTGTAATCAGTGGTCCTGAGGAGGTAGAAATAGAAGCTTGCAATGGCTAGGGCCATTTTGATCGCTAGGGCATTTGGAAGATGACAGAAGGTCAGAATCGGCGAGGTACAACCTTATAGACGTGTCCACAACTGAGTTGGGGAGGAGGAGCATCTATCCTGGGCTTAGATGCACGACATCCTTCACCAAGGAGAGCTTTGATTCAGGTGACAGGCGTGTAGAAGGCTGGGGAGAAGGATGGGATGTTCCTAAGGCAAACAGGAGGAGGCCGGAGTGTGAGAGTATCTGGGAGACGCAGCTGCCACAGCCCGAACCTGTCTGTACCTGCCACAAGAGGGAGGGCGGCAGGCAGAGTTCCCAGAAGGCCACGCAGCCAGCTTGAGGCCAGCCTCAGCCAGAGGCAAAGGGGTGAGACTGGGAATTGGAACACCCGGCTTCAGGGTGGAGGCAAGGGTGAAGGGCAGCCCCAAGAGTGGTAGGACCGGATCCGGAAACTTGAGGGAAGGAGGGCATTTCTAGCTTCTGGAGGGAAGCTGGGGCTTGATGGCTAATTCAGGTGCCTGCCGGAAGTTTAGGTTCCTATTGTTAGCCCCAGCAATGTCTGCCGTCTGTGAAAAGCTGTTTGCGAGTGCCAACATGTTCCAGGTCAAGGCTAAGTGAGTGGTGGGTGGTGCCAGCACCTTGGACTTTGGGTCCTGTTACCCCAGGATGTGGGATCTCTGGGTCCACCAGAGGTGACCCTCTTGCTTTTGACTCTAACCTGCCAGGGTCCCGCGCACTTCTATAACAGAAAGCCTGCTTCTTAGATTTAACCCCTCCTCTCCTCTTCCAGGTTTCTCTCCTGGGGACGAGACATACTTAACAAGGACCAACACTGGGCTTGGTTGATCTGAGACCTCCCCATCCCTCTTTGGTCCTTCAGGCCTCATCCACCTGCCCATACTGTCTCTTGGGTCTCGGCGTTAGGTAAAACTCGGAAGAGGGATTGCTTAGCTTACTATGGGAGGCAGCTGGCTGGAGGATGGGGTGACCTTGCAGGCAGCTGGGGGGGCATTGTGTGGGGTGGATTCATTATTGATGAACCCTGCACCCCAGGCTACTAATGAGTCCAGGCCGGCTGCCCTAATTGATGTCAAGAAACTTGAGACCCCCAGATCATCTTCCCGCCTGCCAGCTGCCTCTTCTGAGCCCCTTCCTCCCCTCCCCCGCCCCCCCCCACATCTCCAGCTGCTCTGTTCACGTCTTTGCCTCCTCTTTCCCATCTCCACCAACACAGACAAGGAGAGTGTTCAGGCGGCCAATCTCCACAGACTCCATGCTACGCTGGGTTGCTCAGGCCTTGGCTGGAGTGGGAGACACAATTCTGTCTGCAGGGTCAGGAGGCTGAGGGGAGGCTCGCAGCTCAGAGGAGACAGATCTCGAAGAAGGTATGACCAGGGCTGATTCTGGTACTAGACCACATCTGTGGCGTACCTCAGCCCAAGGAATTCCTTAATTAGAGTGAGATCTTGTCACTCTCTTCGGAAGCAAAGGCATCACGCACTGGCATGCCCATGACACCAGCCCTTCGTCCCAGCCCACCTCCCTTCCCCATTTCCTTTTCATTACAGTGGGAGACATTTCAGATTCAGTCCCTGGAGTTGGTGTCATCCTTCTCCAGAAGGATTTCCTTGAGAATTTCTGCTGTCCTTGGACTTCCCTGCCTCATTGTTTGTCTACTGCCTCAGTTCCTCTTCCTTTGTGGGTGCTAGGAAGACACTCCTTAAGTCTGGGATTCTGAGACCTTAAAGTGGTGTGTAGTCCAGGTGGAGGAATATTTGAAGAGTCTTAAAGTCTGAGTTAGTAATAACAGCCCTACTGATCGGAGAGTTAGGTCTCAAACCTCTTTGCCACAAATTCCCAGAAATTTGTGACTATGCTGCCCTCTGGTGGTAAAATCCTGGTCTAGCACGACATAACCATCTGCCCTACTGGGCCTTTTTTGCACATCAGGACACTCTGAGAAGAGGACCCTGGGGTCCCTCATGTTGCATGATTTCTCTGGGAAGATCTGAGATTTCTGGCATGCTGGTTAAGAATAAGGGCTTTCACAGCCAGGCAACACCGAGCGTGAGTCGCTCTGCTATGCAGTGTGACCTTGGGCAAGTTACATAAGCTCTGGGCCTCAGTGTCTTCCCGGGATAGATGGAGGTGACAGCACCATCACAGGATTGCTGCCCGTAAGATGTGACAAGCCTGGGTTCAGATCCCTAGAACCCACGTAAAACCCTGACACAACAGTATAGACATCTGAGAGTCTGAGATCGCATTGCACCGGGGAGACTCGGGGGCATTGCCAGAAGCTTACTGGCTAGCTAGCCTGTATCAGCAGTAAGCAAGCAAGGGGAAGGTAAGGACAACATCCAAATATAAGATTGTCTTCTGACCTTCACATGTGTATGGTGAACTCACAAGCTTGAATACAAGTGCATACACACACAGGAAGAAAAATTAGATGAGATCATGTATGTGAACCATCCTACAGCCCCCACCCCGCCCTTGTCCTGGCACACAGTAATTGCAATACAATTCTCCAAAGCAGATTGGTGATTAAAGGTACTTGTCACCAAGTCCCAAGACCTGAGGGTTTTGCTGTTGTTTTGTTTTTCCCAGACAAGGTTTCTTTGTGTAGCCTTGGCTATCCTGGACTCACTTTGAAGACCAGGCTGGCCTTGGACTCAGAGATCAACCTGCCTCTGCCTCCCTAGTGTTGCGATTAAAGGCGTGTGCCACCAATGCCAGGCTTGAGTTTGATTCTTAAACTCACTTGGAAGAAAAACCAAGCTCTTCGGTTGTCTTCTGAGCTCCATATTCACACCGTGGCCTGTGGCTCCTCCCACACATGCACACAAAATATGCCAAACAAACAGAAACAGCTGGTGGGCTTTCCTGACACTTTATTTTTCCATTTAAGGGAAGCCCGGGTATTTTGTACAATCTTTCTTCACCTTTTATAGGGATTTCTCTGCATTCTTTCATAACTCCCAATCCCAAAGAGACTTCTTTTCTCCTTGGAGGTAGGTTGGTAAGCCCCCTAGATGAGGAACAACAGAGGACACAATCTCCACCCTCCCTTTTCTCTTTTGGTATTTCAAGACAGGGTTTCTCTGTGTAGTCTTGTTGGTCTGGAACTCACTCTGTAGACCAGGCTGGCCTTGAACTCAGAGATCCATTTGCCTCTGTTTCCCAAGTGCTGGGATTAGAAGTGTGAGCCACTGTGGGGCTCCTTTCTCTCCTTCTGTTCCGTTTCTCTCCCTTGGGTCTCATGAAGCCCAGGCTGGCCTTGAACTTGCTATGCAGTGTGTCCCTAAGGATGACCTTGAACTGATCCTCCTGCCCCCATCTGCAGAATTCTGGGGTTATAAGCATGTGCTATCACACCTGGATCCCTTACTTTATTTTTTAACCACCTAGAAGTTTCTGGGGTTGGGGGAGTAACACTCCTGGCTCCTAGTGGGAACAGGCCCACAGGAGACAGACACTTCCATGTCCTGCTCTCTGGGTCTAAGGATGGTCTGGGGAGTAGGGTGGAAGGACAGATCGCAGCTTTGGTCAGGTGGGGCAGTGGGTGAGGTTTATTGCACTTGCAACAGAGTTTAAATAAGTTGGGGGGGAGGGTTCTGGAGGAGAGGAGAGGGGTGGGGAGGGAGGGAGGGGTAGCGTCAGTGCAGCTGGTGGGCAGAACCCAGGTCCTACAGGCCTGGGGCTCCCCGTTCTCTGGGGAATGAGTGAGCCGGTTTGGCCAGGCTGAGGTTCCAGATCTGTCGCCACTGTGGCCTGGTTAGGGTCCTGGGCAATTCCCGACTTGTCTTAAGTCAAGAATGAGTAGGGCCCTAGGCCCAGGTCTGCAGGCCCACACGCCAGCCTGGGTCTGCTGGCATAGGTCCTTAGAATGTGAGGCTGGCCTCCAGATCAACCCCAGGCCCCAGACTGGGTCTGGCTCCATCCTCATTCTGACCTCCCTGGACCTGTGTCTGGGCCAGCATCAACCTTTGGGATTTGTCCTGAGCTGGTCCCGCAGCACCACCCATGTGTACTTCATTGGCCCTCCAGGATGGGGTCTGTCGGAGTCTCAGGCTCTCAGCTGCAGGCTTCCTTTAGATTTCTGGCAACGCCAAAGACGCATCTTTGCAGGCTGGAGCCAGACAGGAAGTCCTGGTGGCGTGCCTGGCCCAGAGAACCATGACTGGATTCCCTAATTATGGCTCCAAGTTGCTTTCAGAAGTCTCCAAAAATGTAAAGGCTGAAGGAAGGCTGGGGCTTCTGTCCCTGGACCTGAGGCCCCCATTCATGAGAGGGCATGTGTAAACAAGGGTCCTTCACAGTGCGTGGGGGGGAAGGATCCGTAAGCTTCTTGCCCCCAGCTCTGGCCCTTCAAGTATGTCTCTGGGCTAGGGAGAAGAGCTTCTCCCCAGCCCTCAGCACCTTCAGGAAGTGCCTCGTCCCTCCCTGTTGGAAGGTGGGGACTGGCTCTTCAGGATCAGGAGTCTGAGGTCAGGAGGACTCAGGCATCTGAGGTGGCTGGAGGCTTCAGTTGAGCTTTTTCCATGGCAGTGCCATAGGGGAGGGAGCGTTTGAAGAATCCGAGCTGATGAGAAAGGAAACACAATGAGAGATTGTATCCCCTCCCCTGCCCCCCCCCCCACCAAGGGATCCAGAGGATGAGGACTCTGCTGCCTCATCTTCCCCATCCTGCCACGGTGGCTTCTGAACGCAGCTCAGATACTTTCCCAAGGGGTCCAATGGATGTGGGAGGTCTAAAATCAGGCCCATCAGAGCTTTAAAATGCTCCTAGTTAAGCCAGTTCAACTCAAGTGTCACGTCTATGGCCTAGCAGTGGCTGCCACCTGTAAGATATTTACTGTTAGCTGCCACAGAATTTTCAAAGAAATGATAGCACAAATGCAATCAAGTACTTGCCGCCTGCGGCTTTGCAATATGGGCAAATTTATCCCAAGACGGGAGGCCTCTTTGCAAAGTGGGGGCTGCAGATTGAAGAGAGGGGTCTAGTAGGAAAAGACAGGATTGGGTGCGAGGAGCCAGGGTAGAGATGGGGCCTATGCTAGATCTGAGGGTGGCCAAGCCAGGGCAGGGCATGTCTGACCTTGTAGAGGACGTAGATGAGCAGACCTAGGAGCAGGAGGCCAAAAAGGATGGCCAGGATGATGATCCACAAGGGGACACCGTTGCTGCCTTCTGCCTTGGTCCACTGCACAGCCGTGGCCACCTGTGGACAAGCCAGATGACCCTGAGAGCCCACAAATTCTTCCTACCCTATTCCAGGCTACCACTGGCCGTTGGATCTGGACCTAACTCTCACCCCCCCCCTTTAAGATTTATTTATTTATTATTGTGTATACAGTGCTCTGTCTGCATGTACACCTACATGCCAGAAGAGGGCACCAGATCTCATTATAGATGGTCGTGAGCCACCATGTGGTTGCTGGGAAATGAACTCAGGACCTCTGGAAGGAGCAGACAGTGCTCTTTAACCTCTGAGACATCTCTCCAGGCCCCATGCCCCTAACTCTCATTTTCAGCTCACAGGATTCTGAACCTATAGATGGAAGAGTCTGAAGTGCACAGTGTCTCTTGCTTTGTGCTTTTACATCTGTGTTCTCGCCACCAGAATCTTCCTTTCTAGAGCAGTCTAGTTGGTCCCTTCAGGATCTCAGCTTGTACACCACTTCCTCAGAAAAGCCTTTCCTGACTGCAAGACTGGGATCAGGGATCCTATGACAACATGTTCCCATAGACTGTCTGGCATGTGTCACACTGATGTCACTGCCCTCTAAGCTGTGAATTCCAGAGCAGAGACACTACCTTAACCTGGCTGATCACTTTATCTGTGTCCTTACCCTGCTCCTGGCATTCTTGGGCCTGCCTCCTTTGACCCAGACCTCTGACCTGGCACTCACCTGAAGTGTCTTTTGAGGCAGCTGCCGAGGCAGGATTTGGTAGGGCATCTTCAGAACCTCATACACAGCTTCACACTGAAGGCTAAATGGCTGGTGTTCCCGCTGTGGGTGGAGAAAGGTGGTCAGGGTGGCCCCTCTTGGGATTGAGAGGGCACCAGGCTTGCCCACAGTGTATCTCAGGATATGATCTTTCCTAATACGGACTCACTATCTCTGATTCTCTTGACGTTCCTTATGAGAAATAGTAAATGTAAAATTGAGTAATTACGGGGCTGGAGAGATGGTTCAGTGGTTAAGAGCACTGCCTGCTCTTGCAAAGGACCTGGGTTCAATTCCCAGCACCCACATGGCAGCTCACAACTGTCTGTAACTCCAGGATCTGATACCCCTACACCAACGCACATGAATTAAAATTAAATAAAATATTTTTTTAAATTGAGTAATTATTATCAAACGATGCATAACCAGATGCTACATGTGCAATATATGTATTTTTACTTAGGCTCTAAAAATCAGGGATTTGAACCTCGGTCCTTCAGACTTAAAGGCTTACCAGCTGAACTATTTAGGCTCCTCAATATGTATATTTTAATGATTAATATGGGCTAACATCCAGGATTATGGTTGGTCTATAATGTGCTCAATAAATTATGGCTTTTTTTTTTCTTCCTGCTTCTGCCTGGTTGTTCACAATAGATTCACCTTGTCCCTTACTCTCTGAATTTTTAAAAAAGACTTATTTATTTACTATGTATATAGTGTTCTGACTACATATATGCCTGCACACCAGAAGAGGGTACCAGATATCATCTTTTTTTTTTTTTATTAGCCGGGCAATGGTGGTGCACACCTTTAATCCTAGCACTCAGGAGGTAGAGGCAGGCGGATCTCTGAGTTCAAGGCTAGCCTGGTAAGCAGAGCAAATTCCAGTACATCCAGGGCTACTCAGAGAAACCTTGTCTCAAAAAACCAAACCAAACAAAACAACAACAACAAAATAAATTAAATGAGACTTTTTTATGCATGTGTGTTAAATGTGTATGTGTGTGCATAGGTGTGTTAATATGTATGTGTGCATGCACACATGCCAGCACACATGTTCCATGACACACATGTGCAGGTCACCAAAACCAGCTTCTTCTGTGGGTTCCAGGAATTGAACTCAAGTGGTCAGACTTACAAACTAGTTCATTTACCCGCTGAGCCATATCCCCAATCCTCATTTATTTTTTTCTCATTTATTTTTAAACATTCCTTCCTTCCTTCCTTCCTTGTGTGTGTGTGTGTGTGTGTGTGTGTGTGTGTGTGTGTGTGTGCACATGCCAAGGCTTGCCTATGGAGGTCAGGTGGAATCTTTCTGTCTTGCGGGTATTGGAGAGCGAACTCAGGTTGTGAGGGTTGGAGGTGGGTACCTTTACCCACTCACCTCGTCCTTTCACAGGCCTTCTTTTCTGTTTACTTTTTCTCTTCTTTCTTTCAGGTGTGCATGCATGTATGGTGTGCGTGGGTGCACATGCGGGCCAGAGGCTGACGTCAGGGTCTTACACATTGAGACAAGCTCTCTCACCAAACCTAGAACCGAGGGCTCAGCATTTTGTCTCAACTGTCTGAGGCTCACTGCGGGGCTTCCCTGTTTTTGCCTCCTATGTGCTGGGATTAAATACAGTTTGCTGCCACGCTAGCTAGACATTCGTTTGTGCGGATGCTGAGGATTTGAAGTCAGGTCTTCATGTTTGCATGTAAGTGCCTTACCCAGAGGCCTCTCCTCAGCCCTAACCTGCCCTGGTGTTTAAGCCCATGGATTGGGTATGCTAGTTATGCACTCAGGGTCTCACTATGTAGTCCTGGTTGGCCTGGAACTAACTCATGTAGACCAGGTTGGCCTCAAATTCACAGAGATCCACCAGCCTCTGCTACCTGAGTGCTCGAAGTAAAGTTAAGCCAGTGCCAGGGTGCCAGGCTCTGCTGTTTTTTCTATCAGGGCCAGAAAGGGAAGTAGTTGCTCTTACTGGCCAAGAGGTGGCGCCAAGGACACACAACTGGTCTAAACCAGGGTGAGGGAGGGGGAGCTGTAGAGTGTGTGTGTGTGTGTGTGTGTGTGTGTGTGTGTGTGTGTGTGTGTGTAGACAGCAGAGAAAGGACAGGTTGGGGGCTGGACAGAGAGAGAGAGAGAGGGAGGGAGGGAGAGTGTGTGTGTTTGTGTGTGTGTGTGTGTGTGTGTGTGTGTGTGTGTGTGTGTGTATGCGCGCGCGCGTGGGGACCAGGCTGCATAAAGCTCCCGTACCTGCAGGAAAGTCTTGGCCCAGACTCGGAAGTGCAGTTGCAGACTCCGGCTCTCTTGGCGGTGCAGGGGTCCAAATTCACAGCGCAGCCTGAAACATTTGGCTTCAGGGCATTTCTGGCAAGAAAGTAGGTGTTTGAGCCCAGAATTCTGGCCTGGTTACCCTGAGAACAGGTATCCAACACCCAGGACGACCTTCTTTGCCTGCAGTGACTGACTTACCACGACTTGTGGTCCCGAGGCGGCGGAACTCCTGCCTGGAGCCTCGCGTTTCTGCAGGTGGTGTAGAGACCCCTCGGGGTCCAGCTGGAAGAAGAGACAACCTTAGCTGCCCCTCCTGTGTCATCACGGCACCCGGGTCAGCCTGAACCCGAGTTCCAGAGCAAGAGCAAGGCACCCACCTTTCTTTGCGCTAAGTAAGAGATATGTAAAGAAACCACAATGTCCCTCCTGCCTCAGGGCCTTTGTACTGGCCGTTCCCTCTATTGGGAATGGTTGCCCCGTGTCTTACAGGGAGGTCTCAGCTTTGTCTTTCAGGTTTCAGTTGAATTATTACTTAATTTGTTTATTAGCAGTGCTGGGGTTGAACTAAGAGCCTTGGGCGTGCTAGGCAAGCATTCTACCTGGCTAATGGCTCCCTCTTCAGGAGGTTTCCCGTAAGTCAGCTTTGCATCCCACAGCACATCCCATAGGTCCACTCGCATATATATATATATATATATATATATATATATATATATATATATATATATATATATATATCTTTAATTCAAGAATGCTCACTATCAGACCTTGGCTGTCCTAGAATTCACTATGTAGACAAGACTGGCCTTAGATTTGTGGATATTCTCTGTTCCAGCACCTTCTAAGGGATTAGGGCGTGACCGTCATGCCCGACAGCTTTGCACTTTCATTATTTTCTACCCATCTTCTTTTTCTCTCAGGGTCTCATGTGTATAGCTGAGAATAATCTCAAAGTTCTGATCCGCTTGCCTCACTTCCCAAGTGCTGGGACTACAGGCATGTGCCACCGTGTTAGGTTTCATAGCTTTTCTTTCGTTTTTTGTTTTTTATTTTTTTTAAAGATTTATTTATTATTATGTATACAGTTCTCTGCCTGTATATACACCTGGAGGCTGGAAGAGGGCATCATATCATATTACAGATGGTTGTGAGCCACCATGTGGTTGCTGGGGATTGAACTCAGGACCTTTGGAAGAGCAGGCTGTGCTCTTAACCGCTAAGCCATCTCTCTAGCCCCCCACTCCCTTTTTTGTTTTTTAAAATAGATTTTATTTATTTTATGTATATGACTTTCTTTCATGTGTGCATGCATGTATGGTGTGCTTGGGTGCACATGCGGGCCAGAGGCTGACGTCAGGGTCTCACACATTGAGACAAACTCTCTCACCGAACTTAGAACGGAGAGCTGACCATATTGTCTCAACTGTCTGAAGCTCACCGCAGGGCTTCCCTGTTTTTGCCTCCTATGTGCTGGGATTAAATACAGTTTGCTGCCACGCTAGCTAGACATTCGATTGTGCAGATGCTGAGGATTCAAAGTCATGCCAGAAGGGGGCATCAGATCCCAGTGAGCCATCTCAGGAACTCAGGACCTCTGGAAGAGCAGTGCTTTTAACTGATGGGCTATCTCTCCAGCACCCTTCTTTTGTTCTTTTTCTTTTTCTTTCTTACTTATTTTCTTTAAAGATGTATTTATTTATTACATCATACAGTGTTCTGTCTGCATGTATGCTGGCACACCAGAAGAGGCCACTGGATCTCATTGTAGATGGCTGTGAGCCACCATGTGGTGGCTGGGAACTGGACTCAGGACCCCTGGAAGAGCAGTCAGTGCTCTTAACCATTAAGCCATCTCTCCAGGCCCTGTCCTTTGTGGTTTTCGATACAGGGTTTCACTGTGTAGTCCCGGCTGTCCTGAAACTCACTCTGTAGACCAGACGGGCCTTGAACTCAGAGATCCTCCTGCCTCTGCCTCCCGAGTGCTGGGATTAAAAGTGTGCGCCACCACCACCAAGTTCCTTTTACTTTTTATTGTCATTAGAGTCAAGCTCCAGGAATGTGGGGACTTTTTTGAGTTTCATTTGTGTAGGGTTTTCCCTAGGTCTGATAAGAGTTCACTGACTTCATTAAGCACTGTTTACAAACACAATCTCAAATGGGGCCCGAGGACAAGTCTCATAGGACAGGTGGCATAGGCCTGGGAGCGCACACAAGACAGGGAAGATGACTTCAGGCCAAAGGACACACATGTAGTGAATATGGGTCTTTTTTTTTCCTTCTAGATCTTTGAGGTGCCTGTGTCTCCCCACCACTTCCAATAGCCCCCAGGCAACCTTTCCCAGCCTCACAGCCCTAGGGCTCCACTCCACACCCATGTCCAGGTCCTCACCTCCAGGCCCTGTAAGTTGGGGGTGTAGTTGGAGGTACAGTTGCCGAGTCCTGTCACCTTGGTCACATAGAGGAGCTGTTGGCCTTCCAGAGCCTGGGGACAGCTGAGCTCCAGCACACCTTGGCTGATGGAGCTGGGGCCCTTGTTGATGAGCTGAGGGGGAGAAAAGCACAACTCGCTGAGGAAGGGAAGGCTGGTTTGACATGCAGGCCTGGATTACCACTACACACTGCATCAGGGCTCCTGTCTGAGAAAGTTAAGGGCAGCAGTAAGATCGCTTCAGCTATCACCTTTGAGAGAAGGTCTCTGTGACCCAGGCTGGCCTGGAACTCATAGCAATCCTCCTAAAACAGCCTTTCTTTGTAAGGCAATGGACTGGTGTGTCCCTCGTCTGGACATCTCCCATAGGCCCTCACGCTCGCTCTTCCCCCGTTCCTCTCTCCACCTCACTCAGGCCCTAGGTGCAGGGCCTCCTCCTCTCTTTCCCCTCATTTGGCTCGACTCTGGCTTGTCTCCCCACCTTCCTCACCTCATAGACATGGTGGACAGCTGGGCCCACGTCTCCTTCCTTCTGAGGCTGGTCTTGAGGGTCCCAGTCACTGACTGGGAAAATCACGGCTTCAGGCTTGGAGACGCTGAAGAGGAGGACGGCTTAGAGTGGACAAAAGGGACCCGTGTGTCCATCCCTAGGAATCCAACCCTCTTCCCTCCGAGGGCCCCACGCTGCCCGGGCACTGACCCGTTAATGGAAATCTGGGCTTCAGCCTCCACCGAGAGCGGGAAGGAGACCACGTTGCTCTGTGAGTTGTTCAGGTTCTTGCTGTGGGATGGAGGTGAGAGTGAAGCAGTTTGGCAAGACTCTCCAGGCACAGGCTCTGCCACCTGCCCCACCTTCCCTACCTGAGGATCTGGAAGTCGAACTGGATGGTTTTCTTTGTGTCTTGAAGATGAGGAACAGTGAACCGAAGGCCACCCCAGATCTGTGTAAGAAGGGGGAGAAAGGCTGTTAGCCGGGGCGTCTGGCCGTGGGCTGAAGTAGTAAGGCCCTGCCCTGCACTCTCCTCTCCCAGCCCTGACTTACACTGGTGCCTGCCTTCATGGGGTTGCCCAGGTCACACACCAGCTGGCGGCTCTGGTTTACAGCAGAGTAGTCACAGCTCAGGCTGGAGAAGTTCTGGGGACAGGGGTGGCGAGGGGAACACGGACAGGTCGGTCAGGCTTAGGCACCCCTCTGGAGGGGATCACCACCGCAGCCCCACTTCTCAGTCCCTTCTCACCCCTGGGTGTCTGACAAGTCCTGAGTACTCGGCCTCCAGAGGGGCTGTGACCCAAAGCTCAGCCTCGTAGGCGCCACCCTCACCCATATTCTGGGCATGGAACGTCAGGTTCAGTGAGTTTTTGTCTCCCAGGTATACGTGTTTCTTCTCCCTGGAGGGGCACACAGCATAAGGACAGTGAGGAGCGGACTGACTGGCCCCGCTGACCGAGCCCCTGGCCGGCATGGGGCGAGGCGCTGCATGCAGAGTCCTACGTTTACTGTCTAGAGCTAGAGAAACGAATGCCCCTGCAGATAAAGCTGAAACGCAGAGATGCTCGGAGGCCTCACAAGGCCACACAGCTCGAGGGTCCCTGGCTCTTTGTTGTGTCAGTACCACTCACCCATACACGTCCAGCTGCAGGTCAGGCACACAGATGTTGTCTTCACCGCAGTCCAGCAAGATCTGTGCCTGGGGATTGGGAGAGCCTTGAGAGGGGTCCTACCACTTCCTTCCCAGGGCCCCGCCTCAGGTGCCTGGCCTGTGCCCCAAGTTCTTTCCTTACCTTGTCCTCTATCCGGCTCTTGCTCTGGTAATGTAGGACTGGCTGGAGGCCATGGCTGTCCATCGGGGCTTTGGGGTCCAAGGAGAAGTTGAGGGCGATGTGAATTGGGGAGAGTTTGTCTCTGAATTCTGATTCATTCTAAAGCCAGGGGAGAGAATGCACAGGGTTAGGGGGTCGGGCCTCAGTGGCTCTGTTTCTTAGTCTTGCTCTCCTTTTATCTGCTCAGGGCCCAAATCTGATCTCATTGCTCTGTGGGCCTAGGCACCTGGTGTCTGGCCCTTCTGACAGGTTTCTTTAGCCTCCCCCAAACCCCAGGCCCTTCAGGGGGACCCTCTTAGCCATCCATCCAGTCACACAGGCACACACACACATACACACACACCACACACAGGCACACACAGGCACATGCACACACACAGCACACATGCACACACACACCTCACACACACATGCACACACACAGGCACACACAGATACCACATATACCACACACACACACACACACACACACACACACACACACACACAGGCACACACAGACACCACATATACCACACACACACACAGGCAGGCACACACACCACACATATACACACCACAGATCACACACAGGCACAAACACACACACACCACACACATGTGCACACACAGGTGCACATACAGAGGCAGGCACACACACCACACACACACAAATGCACACACACATGCGCGCACACACAGGCACACACAGACACACACACACATACACACACACACACTCTCACTCTCTGCCCAAGTCCTTTGTGTTATGTGGCCATCTACCCAGCCCGGGCCGCCCTTGCCCCCTGAGCATACCCTGAGGTAGATCTTCATTTCCTTGCACTCCTCACGAGCCCCATTCTGGATGAGCAGGGTCTGGGTAAGCGTGGCCTGCTTGGAAGCCAGGAACAGCGCCCGCCGAATCCCTCCCTTCTGCTTCTGCCAGTCCAGTTGGAGTTCAACCTCGAAGCCTGTGGCCAGGAAAACGGTGTGAGCATGCCGGTTCCCTGTTCAGCTCAGTCCCCCAACCCACCCCACGGCTGCCATACTCAAGCAGTCTCCCTCACCTATAGAGTTGGGGACATGTTTTCCAGAGGCATTGAGGCAGAAGCTAAGGTTGATGCTGGAGGAAAAGCGAGGAGAAAGTGCTGAGTGTAACTGGCACTGGCCTCCTGCCCCGTTTGTCCCTTCCTGAGGCAGACATGGCCCTCCTGCCCACTGGCAGGTACAGATCTCTGCAGGCGCCTAGCTCAGCTCACCAGGACACGGGGTTTCCTTCCAGACTGCAGCTGCGCTCCTCTGGGTTGAACATGGAGGGGAAGATAGTGAGAGACGCGCTGGCAGATATGATGGGCCGACCCCTGCCGAGAGTGGATGTGGGGTAGACAGAATTAAGGCTCCTCTGAGGGATGGGCACCTGCCCCAGACACCCACTCCCTCTGACTGATGGCCCCAACCTTAGTGCTAAAGGGACACTTTTAGTTCCCCAGGCTGCCTCAGTCTCCCTGATTTTATACCTGTACACTAGGGCCTTGTCCACACCAAAGGATCCAACGATTAGATCTGCAAAAAGCCAAGATACCACCCTTTACAGCAAGCTGCAAATCAACACCTAGGCTTTCTGGATTCATGGTTCAGAGAGGTCTGAGCCAGGGAACTGCACCACCTGGTGGCAGCTGCCTAGAATTGCACCCTGAAGCTAGCCTCCTAAGTTCAAAGGGCCGCAGACACTACTTACCAGGGTATCCGTTGCCGTCCAGATCTCGGCCACCTCGAAGGGCAGAGCCAAAGAAGTCCGGGGTACGGCCAGCTGCCCAGAGAGGCTGCAAGACCTGTGAAGGCTTAGTGCTCAGTCCTCCTGGGCCTCCGGGGAAAATAAAAACGACTCCCTGCTGGGTCTCCCCACCAAACGGGGCCCCAATAGCAACATCTGCAAGACACAACACACATTAGGTTAGAAGGTCAGGGGTCGGAATCCCTACCCAAAACCTCAGGGTCCTATTTTTCCCCATCTACCTGTCAATTTCTGTTCAAATCTTTTTAAACCCCAATACCCTTGGAAAGTCAAGAGGGCCTGGGTAGTTTAGTTGACAGAAACCCTCCCACTAAGTTCCTTGTCAACCAGTGCCTCTCCATAACAGCCTCAGCCCCCCCTGGACCATGACCTCCCCCCCAGCCGTGATGCCCCGACCCCAACCCCCACCATGATGCTTCCCCTCCGCAACCCCCCCTCTCCAAGCCATGATGCTTACCATTGTGACCATCTTGGTCCAGGTCCCCCAGGGGTGTTAAGGAGCTGCCAAAGCGGCCAAACTCATCTTGGCCAGTGAGGGTGAGAGCGGGTGTGCGCTCTATGCCCGCTGGGTGCTGCAGGTAGATGTAAACCCTGCCCACCTCCTGCGGTCTCCCATCAGCTGTCCGCTCCATGAGCAGGGGCGCCCCTACCAGCAGGTCATCTAGCCTGTGGAAAAAGGAAGACCCAGGCGTCTTGATACCCTTGTCCTGCCACAACTTACTGCCCTAGCGGAGGAAATCCAGGCATTCTGGGTCCCCAGGCTCCCATTCCGTGAGTTAGACCCGAGGGCTCTGACGTAGCACTCATTCGGCCCCCTCCTTATCCTAACCAAGGACAGAGTGCGGAAGAAATACCCCAGGGAGCTCTCTGCCTGCATTGCCCCACCCCTGCTCTTCCTGCCCAGGTCTGGAAGGCGCGCCCCTCTCCCGTCACTCACCCATCTCCATTGGTATCAGTGGCGGCCACAGCGTAGCCAAAGTAGGAGGCCATCTGTGGGGACACAGGACAACACTGGGTCAGAACAAGATCGGTCAGGAAACGGGATCAAGAGAGGCTGTGAGCAGACATTCGGAGGCACCAGAGGAAGTGGGGGTTTGACAGGATTAGTCCAGGGCTGCAGCTCAGTGGGTGAGAACGGTAAAGCGAGGATCCCCTCACCTGTTCTCCTGAGACATTGTAGAGGGAGTGGATGTCTGAGCCATTAAGGATGGTGACCTGAAGGTGAAGAGAAAGGTATAGGTCCTGGATGCCCCATGGCTGAAGGCCCCAGTGCACGTGGAACAGGCACCCCTCAGGGCGTCTGAGCACTCCTGACTCCCTCCGGCTCTGCCCTCTCTCCACCCAGGCTTTCTTTACCCCTTTACTGTTTGGTTTTCTACCTCCATATGCTTTATGGATTTCCACCCTACCCACTAGACTCTAGTGACCGCAGTACAAGGTCAGTGGGACCCGGAGCACGGTCTTTGGTCTTTGCCTCTCGGAGACTAAAGAAGAGCTTGGCAAGCAGTAACTGCTACTGGGTACACACTGGGGCTTCAAACCCAACAGTCAGAACCCCAGCCATCCCTTACCCGCCGGGGTCTGCAGGTCACTCACATCGTTTTCTGCTCCCTCTTAGCCACTGACCCAGCCGACTTCCAAGCCTCTTGGCCTCTGCTCTCTGCCCCACTGTTCGGCTGAGACCTGGCATGAGCCTTCCTAGGACTGCTGGGCGACCAGCCTCTGTGCCTTGGGTTTCTCCCACGGATGCCAGGCAACAGCTGGAGGACGCTCTCCCCACCTGTACATCCAGGGCCCGCAGCCATGGTCGTCGGTGCCTCCTGTCTGGCCCCACGGCCTGTGCTTGTTCAATCCTCCCTGACTCTTCTCACTCCTTTTACCTTGTGAGGCTGCAAACTAGTCCTGGTTTCCCATTTGTGTGTGTGTGCGCTCTTCATGCCCTCTTGCCCCATCTGTGTGGTGGAGCCCTCACAGAACCTTTTCTCTGGAAAGAGGTTACTGCTTTCCTAAAATGTGCTGTTACCTCAATCGCTTTTCTGGAACTTCCAATTCAGAAAGAGGGCGGGACTTGGAATATGGTAGATATTAACTATTTATCCAGCTGCCCCTAAGCAACATAATTGGCTTCTTAGAACCCAGTTTTCTTATGTGCAAACGGTCAAGACTGTCCTCCACCCACAGGCCTGTGGCAGGGAAGGGAACGCCACCATGAATGGGCAGTGCCTGAGGGTCAGGCATAGTGGCTTCATCAAGAGTGAAGCCGTGTGTCTTGTCCCACAGGCTGGACTAGAAGCACCTTATAAGACGGGATAAGACGTCCTTTGTCTCAGCTCTCACCTTGCCTTAATAGACGCTGCTAACTGAGAACCGTGCGTGGCACTCATCTGTCCCAGGCACTTGTCAGAGTCTAATAATAGCTGGCAGTTGTACACCACCTAACAATTCACAAATGCCTTCGCTCCCCTTCCAAGTGCCTCGTGAGGTCAGAACTATTATTACCCCATTGTGCGCGGAAGCAGCAGCTTAGAGCGGCCAAACAGGGGGGCGGCGCAGCAATAGGAGAACAGATGAACTTATCCAGAGTCACTGCCAGAATCTGAACCCAAGTCGGACTTCACACACTTCCTTCCCTTGAGCTAGACTTCTGAAATCGGGTCTGTTCTGCTCCTTTCCTGTCCCCACAACCTGCCATGCAAGGCTGATAGGCAGAGGACAGAGGGCAGGGTCTTACATAGCCATAGGTGAGGTTCCCTTTGGGCACACCAGCAACAAAGTCTGCAAAGAGAAGAGAAACCGACGGTTTGAGGGTAGGCTGAAGGTAAACGGGCGGGCTGTGCTCTGGGCTTTCTCTCCGGCCGCCCCCCCACCCCCGCTCCTGTTTTGACCTTACCTTCTGTGTCATCACCACTGAATTCACCCACAGCCACAGAGTACCCTGGGGGACAGAGCGGATGGGTGTTAGCATTGTCTCCTTTGGGACCTCTATTCTCCGGCCCTTAATCCCTGCATAGTCTGCCTGTACCTAAGCATGGCAGGGGAGCTGGTGACACTGAACGGGAGAAGCAGGGGAGGGCTGAGAGAGGATAGAGGCCCCCACTCGCCCTCCCATTCTCTCCCCACTGCTTGCCTACCCAAGTAGCTGTCATCGTAGATGGAGCTAGCCTGGCGGGTCTGCAGCTGCCCTTGTACAGGACTGATGAGGTAGTCTGGGTAATAGGACTGCGAGATCTGCTCCTGAGTGGCAGACAGGATCTGGCCTGGAAGGGGAAGAGTGATGAGCTGTGAGGTCCAGGGGCTTCCAGGGGACTGGGCAGGATCAAAGTCGGGCGGTGGTGGAGCACACTTTTAATCCCAGCACTCGGGAGGCAGAGGCAGGCGGATCTCTATGAGTTTGAGGCCAGCCTGGTCTACATAGTGAGTCCCAGGACAGCCAGGGCTGTTACACAGAGAAACCCTGCTTTGAAAAAACCTAACCCCCCTTAACAAACAAACAAACAAACAAACAAAAACAAAGACAAGAAATTTTGGATCAAGGAAGGAACTGTGAGGCTGGAGAGATGGCTCAGTGGTTAAGAGAGCCACCTGCTCTTCCAGAGGTCCTGAGTTCAATTCCCAGCAAGCACACAGTGGCTCACAACCATCTACAGTGTGATCTGATGCCCTCTTCTGCAAATAAAGCCCTCATATAACAAATAAATTAAAAAAAAAAAAAAAAGGAAAGGAACTGTATGGAGAGTGATGAAACAGAATGTGAGTGCAGAGGTGGGTGTGGAGCTGGGAGGCAGAAAGGATCGGTGCGTTCAGGGCTGGAGTGGGGAAAGGACGTGCTGCCAAGGCCTGAAGAGGGCAGAGGAAGGGCTTACCTTGCCAGAAGTAGCTCCCAGGTCCACCCAGTACCACGCGGCCAGTCTGTGGGGAGGTGTGGGGAGAGAGGATGAGTGCACCATCTGGTGCTGAGCCTGGATCCTCACTCACTGCCTTCCCCCCTCAGTCACCCCTCACCTTGGTGAACTCGGCACTGAAGCCCCCTTGGCAGTAACCCTGCCCTGCTGCGCTGCCGAAGTCTGTGAGGGAGGAAGATGATGAGACGAGCTGGCTGTGCCCTGAGGGGCTGGCAGGGGAGGGAGGCAGAAACCAGGAGGGAGGCCAGAGCAAGAGTCTCTTAAACAGCCTCGAAAATACATATGGGTGCTTGGGGGCCATGGAGAGAAAACCGCAAGGACCAGGGACCCTCGCGTGGAGAAGGCCCGGTGGTTCGTGCCACTCTGGCCCTTACCTGAGCGGCAAGGTGCATACTCCAGAATACGGGTGAAGTTTTCTGTGGAGAGGTAGCAGGTGCCCACCGGGTCCTTCTCTGGCTCCTTTTCTGTGCGCCAGTTATACAATGGAGCACATGCCTGGTAGGGCACAGAGGGGAGGGCTGTGTTCAGATTCAGCTTATTAAGACCCACCCCACCCCAGACCAGGCCTGGCCCTCTCCACCACTGCTCAACCCTCAGGCACCTCACCACTGAGCCCACTGGTCCCTCACCAAGATGGAGGAGCCATGGGCCCGAACCGTTGCCCCGAACCACTGCAAGGACTTGTACTCCACAGGCTCCTTTCCCTTGGCACTGAACAGTGAGGACTCCAGGATCCGGGAGCCTTGGGGTGGTTGAAAGTGGGGCTGTCACACTGGTCCTCAGGAAGGCAACCCTGAGCCTTGGCCCAGAGTGCTCAGCACTTCTAGACCCTGAGCCCTGAGTCCCAGCGGGACTCAGGTATGGAAGGATTTTGTTTGCTTGTTTTTTTTTTTTTTTTTTTTTTTTGAGACAGGATTTCTCTGTAGCCCTGGCTGTCCTGGATTCGATTTGTAGACCAGGCTGTCCTTGAACTCACAGAGATCTGCCTGCTTCTGCCTCCCCGAGTGCTGGGATTATAGGCGTGCGCCACGGCGCCTGGCTGATGGAAGGATTTTTAGACTGCTTTGTGTAGCTGGAGTTGACTGGTTCCTGCTCTCCCTACACACCACACACACACACACACACACACACCCTTGGGTCCTCCTCGCTGGAACAGGACACTTGCAGTAAGGTGCTGGGGATGACTGGCTAAGTCCCATGGCTAACCTTTTCCTATGTCTCCAACAGCCCCTCCCTGCACCGCCTTACTAGACTTCCTTCTCTGTCTCTTTCCAAGTCTAAACTCTGTCCTCTGTAGCACGGCTTCCTTGCTCTTCTTGCTCTCTACCTCTCTCCCAGGCTTTTAGGAACTAGGGCTGTAACTCAATGGAAGAGCACGTGTTTATAAGACTCTGGGTTCAACCCCTGGCACACCTTCAGAAGCCAGCTGGCCTCCATGTTTCTATGCTTATCTCTTCCTGCTCCCTCACTGCAGTCCTCATCTCTGATGACAGACTGCCTACATTCAGAGCCTGGCTTTCTTACTCGGTTGGGATTCCAATACCTCGTACAGTTGCTGCAGAACTGAGTGAGCCAAGGCCCTCATGACAGTGTCCCGCATGGAGCAGAGGCTCCCTGAGTGCTGGCAGCTTCCTGAGGTCCATCTGCCTGAGGGATGAGCTCCTTGGTGCTGAATTACATTGTTGCTCAGTGAGCACTATCACTTAGCTTAGGAGCAGAACCCTCCAGCCTGCCCTGCCTTTGTCTGGCCTGGCCTCCCAGAGCTGCGGGTGATTCAGTGGAAATGAGAGCCACATGTTTCTGAATCATGCCCGCCCTTCTTGGGCTGGGCTGGGAACATGGAGAGAGTGCCACGGGGAGCACCAGAAACTATTGCTGGGGGAGCTTGTGGGCCTGGTGCTGAGGCTGTACCCCTAGGAGGAACGCAGGCCCCGCCCCCAAACTGCAGGCCCCGCCCACCCACTTACGCTAGGCCCTGAACCAGTCCACCTACCTTTGCTGTCAAATTCAATGGTGGTGCACTGGGTAGGGCTGGTGCCCCAGGGACACATGTAGACAGCGCCACCTTGCAGTACACCTGGCTGGCTAGTGTTAGCCTTGGGCGCTCCAACCAGCACACTGACCCTGTGGAGGGGAAAGAAAGTGGATTAAGAGGGAGTCCTATTTCCAGGTCAGTCTCTGGAGGCAGGATGCACCCAGGCCTTTGGGCCAAGAGTGGGGGTGGAATAGATGTCCCTTGGGTTGTATTTATATCTCAGAAGATGCCACAGATGCCAGAGGCAGGGGCTGGCGTCAGGCATCCCCATGTGCTGCTGTCACTAACTTAGTCCCTCCCCTCTTCCCTCATTCTCTTACCTTCTTCCCCTACCACTAGAGAGAGAAACCAGGCTCAGTTCCTGGAAAGGGGATGAGGGCAGGGTCTGGACTTCAGCTTTTTCCATCTCTTCCATCTACCTGTCAAGGGTAGATGCCCAGCCCAACTGAGGCTGTAGCCCAGGTAGAGGATGCGCTTGGCACATGCAAGGCCCTCAGCACCAGAAAGAGAAACAAACAGTACCAAATGCAATGTTTGACCTTTGGTTAAAAGTAGATGTGTGTGTGTGTGTGCGCGCGCGCGCGCGTGCGCACGTGTGTGTGTGTGTGTGTGTGTGTGTGTGTGTGTGTGTGTGTGTTGAGACAGGGTTTCTCTGTGTAGCCCTGGCTGTCCTGGTTCTCATGCTGTAGACCAGACTGGCCTCAAAGTCACAGAGATCCCTCTGCCTCTGTTTTCGGAGTGCCAGGATTAAAGGCGTGCACCACCACTGCCCAGCTAAAAATATAAATTAAAAGAACAATTTAGCCCCAGAACCCCAGGCTTCTGTGGAGCCTCAGGGCCCTCGCCTATTCTCTACCCCTTCTTCCCAAGCCGAGTTTTCTCCCTGGGCTGGAACCCAGACTACTGGCCACTTGGTCTTTGGGCATGTTGGAGGAAAATGTGAGTCTGAGAAAACAGGCAGGAGAGGGGAGCTGGATGGAGGGTTATGAAAACAGGCCATTTCCTGGGCCTGGCTTGCCCCACCCTGCAGCCTTACCTTCCCAGCTGTGGCTCTGCCGCACTCGTGCCCCTTTCCCACAAAGAAGCCCCAGAAAATTTAACTCAAATGCTGTTCTTTTGGATCCTCAACCAAGGCATGGCTCCTGGCATTCTTCCTCAATCAGCTCTGGTCCTTGGCCCCAGGGGCCCCACACAGCTCTTTTCTACTAGGCCTGGTCTCTTGCCTCCAGGCCCTCCATATAGCCGCAGCCCTCTTCTTTCTTGGCGCTCTCCTCAGTATCTCCTGCAAGGACTGCATCTGGCAGCCTGGGCAGCTTTCCCTGGCACCCCAGCTCTGGGCCAGTGTCCCTGCCAGCCTTGGCCTCTGCTTCCCTCTTCTGCTGTCACTGGCATTGCTCCTCAACCTCTGTCCGTCTGTCCCCAGCTCTGCTTACTCTCCTGGTTTACCTTCCTGGGTCCCCTCCTTTTCCTTTCTTTCTTTAAATTGTTTATTTGACACGTATGGGTATTTTGCCTGCATGTATGTCTGTGTGTCATGTGGGTACTTGGTTCCAGAAGAAGGCACTGGGTCCCCTAGCACTGGAGTTACAAGCAGTCATGAGCTGCCATGTGGTTGCTGGGAATTGAACCCTGGTCCTCTGGAAGAACAGCCACAGTGCTCTTCTGAGCCATTTTTCTAGCCATTCTTCCTTCCTTCCTTCTTTTTTTTTCTTCTTCTTCTTCTTCTTCTTGGTTTTTCGAGACAGGTTTTCTCTGTGTAACCATGGCTGTCCTGGCACCCACCTTTAGATCCCGCCTGATCTGCCTGAGTGCTTGGATTAAAGGTATGTGCTGCCATCGCTTTGCTTTTTTTCCTTTTTGACCTCAGATCTTAAGTCTCTTTACCTCTCACGGTTTCTGCACCTTTTCAGCTTTCTCCATTTTTGTTTGTTTTGTTTTTTGAGACAGGGTCTCTCTGGGTAGCCTTGGCTACTTTGTAGACCAAGCTGGCCTCGAACTCAGTGCCCGGCTTCCTTTTCAGCTTTCAGCACTCCCAACACCCACCCCTTTTCTTACAAGTGGCTGTCCGTTGGTCTTTATGGCGAGGGCCCAGAAGGGGACTTAGCAGAGGTGGAAACCACAGGAGTGTTTTCTAAGGGGGTCAGGGATACTAAAGGGGGCAGGGTCCCAGAAAAAGTGATGAGATGCAGCAGGAAAGGCAGTCCCCAGGACGCAAATGGAGTATGGGGGAGTGCCAAGGGGGCAGGTGAGAATAAAGAGGGCAGGGGTCCAGAGGGACAGATGGAGGACAGGACAGCAGTTGCCTTAAGTTATACAGTGGAAAGGGGGTGGTGCCAGCTTCAGTTTCCCTGGGGACAGGAAATGTTTACTGCCTGTGGCTTCCTGTCAGTTTTCAACCTAGCACTTCTCCATTTGTCCCCTGCTTGCTGTGTCCCACCCCTCTCTCTCTCTCTCACTCAGGCATTAAGGCCAATTAGAGGTTTTAAACCACCATTCCAAGAGCCTAGTGACCTTCTCAGGTGAGAATGCTTGAGCTAGCAAAACTGGGAAGCTGCAGGCCTAGGGCTGGGAGAAGAGAAAGGGGTGTGGCCCTCTGTGGCAGCAGCTGCCACAGAGTTTGGCCACTGCCTCCTGCTCCAGCACAGAAACCAGAGCTCTGCTTCCCGCCCTAGCTCCACATGGGTTTGGGTCTCCTCTCTTTCTCTGAGTTCTGCCAGCTCCCCAGATTTCTCCCGTGCTGCCTGACTTTGTGGAGGAACTGGGAAAGATGTTTATAGTCCAGCAGCCCTTTCACAGCTTGGGAAGCCTATAAGCCAGGGGCACAGCCTCACTATGGGAAGGTTCAGGGTGCAGATAGGGCACATGGACCCACGACCCATAATTTCTACCTAAGGTTTTAGTGTCGTGTGCACCTCAGCCATCCTCGTCCTGGCACCCACATGTGCCAGGTGAAGTGCCTGTGCCAAGGCTGCCATGCGAGCTTATTTACCTCCTATTCTCCTTCTACCCCCTGCTTCCTAAATCCTGCAGCGGCAGAATCCGCATAGCAACCCAAGAGGGTGGCAAGGGAGGGTCCCTCGGCCTAGTTTCAATATTGCAGAAAGCCTAACGGAAATCTTGCATTTACCTGATAAGGCATCCCAGGCTAATTAAAACCTCAAGTGTATTTGCTTTTGGCTGGCATTACAACAACTTGTGTGGGAAACATGGTTATCTGAGGTTGGTCAGAAGCTCTGATTGGCAGCTAGAGACACTTTTGGTTCATTAATTATCTCCCACTGAATGCAGCTTGGCAGACAGACTCTGTTAGAGTGTGAGGGAAGAGACACTTGCCATCATCCCTCCTAAGCCTCAGAGCTTAGAGGTTCTGGTCACTTATTGTTGTTGTTGTTATTATTATTATTATTATTATTATTATTATTATTATTATTATTATTATTATTATTATTATTATTATAGACAGATGACCATTCTAGAAGCCACTGCACAGGATACCCACTGGTTTTAGGACTAATGTAGACGCCCCGAGGGTGCTGTGTGCAGCAAAGGAAGGCCACCTCAGTTCTGACATCCCTCAGCAAGCCCCCAAACTGTTGACCTCATCTGACAGGTGGGAAGTCACACCCATGCAGGGCTGCTCAGAATCTTTTCCAGGATGAGAACAGAAGCCTGGGATCCCGTCATGCTGCTTCCTAGGCCAGTACCCTGCGCGGCACCACTGCCAAGCCATCTCCTCCTCTCTTCCTCACTATCTTCCCAGCCAGGCTTCTGATTAACTCAGCCTTTGTTCAATATTCAGTTACTGTTTGACTCCCCCGGCTTAGCAAGGTCAGGGTAGAGAGCAGCAGGTGGGTCAGGGCCCACAACCTGACCTCACTCCTGGGCAGGCCAGAGGTGAACACCTACTTCTGGAACTGCACGTATATCCCAAAGGAGGATGCTGGTTGGCTGAGTAAAAGCTGCTTCCAGAAGTGTCCTGGGCTTAGTCACTCTACCTTTTCTAGCCTTTTTTTTCCTCAATGATGAGTTGCTTTTGAATGGTCCCAAAACTACTGCTTCTAAGTGTCTATGACGTCTGAAGCAATAATACTTTCTCTGCTCAACACAGGGCTGGAGAGACGGCTCAGTGGTTAAGAGTAGCACCACCTGCTCTTCCAAAGGTCCTGAGTTCAATTCCCAGCAACCACATGGTGGCTCACAACCGTCTATAATGTAATCTGATGCCCTCTTCTGGAGTGCAGGTGTACATGCAGACAGAACACTGTATACATAATAAATAAATAAATAATAAATATTTTTTTAAAATCCAGTGAGAAATTGATATGAAAGTTTAAGAGCAGCGTGAGGAACTATTACTTCTATCACAGTTATTAGCAACCTTTACAAGCATGTAAGTGCTACGGATGTAGTCCGGCAGGTGGACTGCTTGCCAAGCGTGCACAGAGGCCCTGGGTTCAATCTCCATAAACTGGGTGTGGTGGAGGGTGTGACAGAGCCTGTCTGTGATCCAGTACTCTGGAGAGATCTGAAGTTCAAGGTCATCCTTGGCTACATAGTCTGAGGCCAGCCTGGGAAAGAATGAATGAATGAATGCAAGTAAGAAATGGAGGAAACTTAAAGTAAGAATGAGGTGGGTGCAGGGAAGAAAGCCAGAATCAGGAATTTCCCACAAAACTCATGCTTTGCACGTGTTGCTCGGCCTCTGTGGGCGGGCAGGCACAGGCTGGATACCATCTCAAGGAGTGCCTAGAGTAAGTCAGGCATCATGTCCCAGCTCTTTGGCGAACGGTGAGCACTGACGCCCAGGGCTGCTGCCTGTGCTCACCCTGTCCCCTTCGCTATTCAATGCAAGAGAAACTAGGACTACGGACACCAGAGCCACAGAGGGGGGTGGTTTTCCCTCATGAAGGGGAGGGAGTCTAAAGCACACAGGTGCTGGGGCGGGGGAAGAGAACCATAAGAGGTTCGGTTATGCACAGAGTGGGGGGCGGGGGTGGGGGGAGTAAACTGTGAGTTGGACACCTGGGTCCTGTTGGGAGTACAGACAGCAGAGGGAGGGATGAAGAGGCTGGGGTGACTGAAGGTCAGGTGAGGGGGGGGCCAGATGCACACTCAGGGGACCGAGAGTTCAAAGTCCAACAGATGTTTCAGTTTTAAAAGAGAACTGACAGTTGTGTGTGGGGTGGAGTGAGGATACAGGAGAAATAAGAAGCCAGACAAGTGGACCTGACTGGGGACGGACGATACCCATATCCCCTCCATCCCCTCCGCTCCATTAGGGTTGTGGCAAGAAGTTTTGGGGGACCCTGGGGTAGGCCAGGCCTGGCAGAGGCACCAGGACAGGGTGATGCAATAAGCTTGGGCAGGAGCCCAGGGTGTGGGGTGGGGGTTGGGTGGGGATCGTGAAAAGCCCAAATTCAACGGCTGGCGCCTAGCTATCTTTCTTTTTTCCATTCCTAAGTTCCCTAGATAAGACAGAAAATTGTCCTTTACCCAACTGAATTCGCTAGAGTTAATGCATCCCCGCCACTATCCCATACCTAAATATTCAGCTAAAATCATATCACCTCTGTCAAGCCCCGAGACCCCTGGGGTGGTGTGGGTGCTGCCTCGGGCTCAGAGCTTGGAGGTGGAGGGGAAACAACTGCTGTCATCAAAGGGGTTCGGGAATCTGGCATCTGGGGTTCCCTGGCTAGCAGCTGCGACTGTCACCTTCCTCTTACTTCCCAACCTCCTCTCCTTATTTAAACAAACACTTTTGTTTCAGTGTGGCCTCTGACTCTGATTTCCTCAAGCCTGTGGGCACCCGTTTTCCAGGCACTCAGAGTCTGGGTCTGCTTATTACCCGGAAATAAGGATTCTCCACAGAGATTTTCCGGAACCTTCCTTCTGATACTTTTGGGCCCAGAAAGCCCGTGTCTCCCCAGCTTCCGACCCTAGTCCCAGAAGTCTGAGTCTCAGTTAAACTACAGCCGACAAGCTACAGGAAATCAGCTTTTCTCTTCCTCCCAAGAGCTAGAGTAAGAGGGAAACCGCCCACCCCCTTCAGGCGCGCGCACACACACCCCTCCCGACACATCCGTGCACCGCCCTGGGCTGATCCCGCCTCTAGCCTCAGCACCCCCAGTGCCAGGGTCCTGGGATTCTCCCAGGTTCTTGGATCTCCTCGCCTGAAGAGTTTGGGGGTGGGAGGCGACGCAGAGGACTGAGGAGAAAGGGGAGGGAGCCTATGTCCTACACGCGAGTCTTTCCCTGGTCTGAATTGATGGGGGAGGGGAGGATGAGGCTGCCCCCCACATAACCTCCCGACCCCCTCAGTCTGTGTCTTCCCTCTTACTGCACAGGCTCACCTAGCTCCAACCCTCCCGGTGGCCCCACGGAGGATCTCGAGGTTCCTCCAGTGGCCCCTAAGGCCCTACCCGGCCTCCGCGCCCCCCTCGGCTCCCACCCGCCGAAGGTCCCCCGCAGCCCACAAATCGCTTTCTGCGCTCTCTCCTCTCCGGGTTAACCCCGGGACCCTGCCTGTACTTCTCCAGCTTCTCGATTCGAGCCCTCCCCTCCCGCCACACAAGTCTGGAGACTGGACTCACACTCCACGTCGGCCACGGTCCCTCCCTGCTCCAGCGCGGGCCCCCGATTCTAGTTTGGGCCCCTAACTCCAGTCTTAGTCCTTCCAAACTCCGCCCTCAAACTCAAGTCCTGGTCGCCTCCGGACCCCGGCGCGTCTCCAGTCTCCAGGTGGCCCCCTGCCCTCTTCCCGCCGCCAACCTCGCCACTCACCCGTCCCTTCCCGGCCGATAAAACTCCACCGAGAAGCCAAAGAGGGAGCCGGGGGGCCCGGAGAGCACCGCCGGGGCCTCCGCGTCTAGGTTGAAGCCCCCAACCTGGAGCGGGGGCGGCCACAGTAGCAGCAGCAGCGGCAGCAGCGGCCGTAGGTGCCCGGGCCCCCAGCGCAGCGGCACCGCGTGCAGAGGAGACGGTGGCGACCGTGGCGTCTGGCTCCCCATAGCGCCCGTTCTTCCCTGTCCTGGGGACACCGACCCGGAGCCGCTTCCTAAACCTCCCAGAGGCGAATGACTCAATGCGGGGAGGAGTTTGCCAAACTCCCGGCTGGGCCCTCCCCCCGGCCGCCTTGTAGGCTGGCGGGGGGGCATTCCTGGGTCCCGGGGACGCCGAGGCTGCGCCCCGCACCCCGAAGGGGCGTGGGGGGCCGCGCCTCTGCACCCCTGGCTCCGGCCCCAGCTGGAGGCCGGTGGTCTGGCCTGGCTCAGACTGGGCGGGCTCGGGCTCTTCGCCCTCCTCTCGGCTTCCCCCTCCTTCCTCCCCCCTCCTTTCCAGATGTACAACGTAAACGCTCGGAAAAGTGGTCGGAAAAAAGGGAGCAGAAAATTTCCTAATGAGGAAAGGAATCACCTCTGGGGGGCGGAAGGAGCCTGAATATTGTGTGTGGGGGGGTCTCCCTCACTTCCTCAGGAAAGAAACTTTGGGGTCGAGAGACAGGGGACTCCTCTGGCGCCTGGCCAACAGGGGATTCCCCGTTGCCTTCCGGGGCCACCCGGCGCCTGGGTTTGGGCCAGCTGAATTGGGGACTCTGCAGCCTTAGGTACTGTGTGCTCCCAGGCAGCCTGCTAGAACAGCTTCGTCGGCTGTGAGAGTCCCGCGGCTGCCCCTCCCCAAGCTGATAGAGTGGAAAGCACAGGACTGTGGGGGTCTCTGACACTGGAGCATTTGGCCTCAGCTCTCTCTTATGTAAGGTTTGGAGGTCTCTTGTTATGGCCCTTTCTTGGATTTGGCCCTTGACCAAGTGGTCAGCCCTTCAACCCAGTTCCTTCATCAAATTGCCTGATTCCCTGGAGAAATCCCAGAAAGATTTAAGTGATGGGTAGCAGTTGTGAGGGTGGTGGTAGGGAGTCTTCAAAGGGAACCAACCTTCAGCTTCTGTTGGTCACCTGGAACCCAAGACCCCTGCCCCAGCCCCACCCCCACCCCACCCCATGGCTTGTGTAGGTAGAGGAAGGCACCTTCCTAGCTCCTAGCTCAGGCTGTGTGTGATGAGATCACCTTTCAGGATTCTAGGCTTTATCTTAGTCTGGGGGAGGGGAGAGAGGCCTAGAGTCTCCCCTAATCCTCTCCCTTTCCACTCCCTTCTTCTGCCTTTTCCTCCAGGACTTCCCGCCTTTCGGAATAATGCCCACAAAGTAAAATCCTGCCCGCTTCTGCCCCTCTCCCTTGCCCCACTGTGGCCTGAGGGGTTCAGAATAAAAACCCCAAGTCACTTTTTTTTCCTGCTGGGTGCGTCCCTTCATTCTGTAACCCTCTTCCTGTGCTTTCTGCACTGCTAGATCTTCAAAGGCCTGTCCCCAGAGCCAGTGGCAGCCCGGCCATGCTGGCTCCATCCCACTTCGACATCTGCAGGTCCTGACCCTTTCATCAGGTGAGGAGCCCAAGGAATCTGTGGGTCAGGCTCTGAGGCAAACAGTACCCAAAGTTAAGCTCTGGTGAGGCTGGCCAGGGGGGAGCCCCTTGGAGAGGAGGACGAGAAGCTTTACTGTTTAGAGCCATCTAAACAGTGGCTTAGGTGCCACACATGTGAACCCAGCCCTCTCCTTTCTCAGCCCAGATTTTCAGATTTTTCCCAGGATGTAGGAGCTAGGGGAGGGGGGGGGGTGTTCAGCTAGGGAGGTGTGTGACTCAGATCCTCCCGGGAGCCTTTGTGGGGCACAGGGGACACAGTGTCCTGCCATACTCCTCCTCCTCAGTCCCCCAACATTGGCCAACTCAAACAGGCCCCCTCCCGGTCCATTCCTTGCTCCTGTTTACACAGGGGCCCCTTAGTCATCCTCTGGCTGGCTTTTCTACTCTCCCCAATATCCCTCCTCTCTTGGCTCTCTCTGCCCTTATAAGTCCTCACCCAGTGGCCCTGACACCTCTGGCTCTCGCACTGGCCTTGCTTGCCTTTGCCTAGCTTCCCTTTCCTCTGCTTCTTGTTGAGTCTGAACTGGGATTCCTTCCTGCTTGGAGATGCTTCAGCGAAACCCTCCAGGGCAGGTAGAAGAAGATCCCTAGAGGCTGTCCACTCAGTCTTCTTCAGGAGAGAAAATTGCTGTAGAGTGACAGCTTGCTCAGGTCACGTGGCTAACCCGTAATAGAGTTTAGGACCTGAGTGCTTAAAGCGCTTTTTAAAAGCTCCTTTATTGTGTGTGCGAGAGAGATCATGCGCAGATAATGACACATATGTATGGGTCAGGGGTAACATGTAGGAGCTGGTTCTCTTACTCCACCATGTGGCGTCCTGGGACCAAGCACAGGTCACCAAGCTCAGCGCTTTTACCATTTTGCCACCCCAGCCTCACTTGGATGCTTTGACTGCAAACCCATGGCTCTCCTCTTGGCCTCTGTGTTCTCTGTCCCCTGTCACCATTTCTCTCTGTTCTGTGTATCTCACCTTCTCTTTGGTCAGCCTGTGTGCCTCTGTGTGTCTCGCTCAGCTCTGACCTCTCTGGTAGCTTCTGTCTCGTGGTTCAGTGGTAATGATTTGCTTTGATGGCCATTATTAATCATAGTGTGCGCCATGATGGCGGCACAGAGGGCGAAGGACGATGCCCGGACATTCACCCAGCCCCTGCTGCCGGCAGCTTGCCTGCTTTGAAGGCTGCAAGTTTAGAAGCAGAGCAATGAGGTTCCACAGAGAAATCAGATGCAGATGCGAAGTCTAAAGTCAGGAGTCATGCCAAGCTCTGGCGGGCAGGTTAGGGTGTGAAACAGTGATGGCTTATTTAACAAGAGTAGTAATAATTGGATTCTGGGCTGAACTTTAAGCCGTTTCTCTACTTAATCTTCTCAAAGGCCCAGCTCCGAAGGTATGACTGTCCTAATTTTACTGTTAGGAAACAGAGGCTCAGAGGAGTGCCTGGCAGCATCACAGAGAGACAAGGACAGAGGGGCACCCAGGGCAGGACGCTGCAATCTGAGGCTTGCTCTTCCCGTTGCTAGCAAAGCTGGGCTTCCACAGGCCAGCAGGCCTCTTAATCTAGATCTGCTGTCCTTGGGGATAGGGGGAGAGGACGGTTGTATATACAACCCATTAATCCTCCGAGGCTGGAGGGAAAGGTTTGTGTAAGTGTGATTTCTCTGGGACAAGACCCAGTAGCTTCTTCTTTCAAATGTCTGAAAACCCAGAGCACTGAGGCTTGGCGCTTTGAATTTAAGAAGCTTCCACTCTGTTGGGCCTGTAGGAAAGCTTGGCTGGGTAAAGGAGACCAAGGTCCTCAGGAAAAAATGCTTTCACTAGCTGGACTTAGTGGCACATGCTTGTAACCCCAGCACCGGGGGAAGCTGAGACAGGAGGATTGTGAGTTCCCGACTTGTGTAGATTATATTATATAGTGAAACCTTGTCTTCAAAAATCACATAATTCAGTGGTGGTGGTGGCACATGCCTTTAATCCTAGCAATTGGGAGGGTTCAGAGTGAGTTCCAGGACAGCCAGGGCTTCACAGAGAAACTTTGGATTTTTTTTTTTCGAGACAGAGTTTCTTTGTGTAGCCTTGGCTGTCCTAGACTCACTTTGTAGACCAGACTGGCCTCAAACTCTCAGTGATCTACCTGCCTCTGCTTCCGGAGTGCTAGGATTAAAGGCGTGAGCCACCATGCCCTGGCGAGAAACCTTGTCTTGATAAATCAAAAACAAAACAAAACAAAAACCCAACAACAACAAAACAAAAAACCCATAATCGACCCCAACTCTCATCCCCCCAAAACCCTCCTTTCTCCCCAAACCTCTTCTGGCTGGTATGACTGAAACACAAATGAGGTCTGCTGTGATGGCGCACGCCTTTAATCCCAGCACTCAGGAGCAGAGGCAGGGGATCGCTGTGAGTTCAAGGCCAGCCTGGTTTAGAGTCCATGACAGCCAAGGCTACACAGAGAGACCCAGTTTCCAGGCAAAAAAGAAAGAAAGAAAGAAAGAAAGAAAGAAAGAAAGACAAATGGGTCATAGGTGTGCTAGGAGAGACTGATTCCTCAACTCCTAAAAGCCTGGAGAGATTGTCACTGGCAGAGACAGCAGGCTAGTGGCTTCTGGCCAGAGCAGCCTTTCTTTTACTTGAGGCATTGCTTAGACTTAACGTTCTCAAAAAAAAATATGACAAGTTCAGTGGAAAAGGAGACAGCGGAGAGGTTTGGCCCCAGAATCCAATCCCTGTGTCCTGAACTGAGGTGATGAGCAGGAGTGGGACCTCAGCGGGAGGAAGGAGAGACATCTCTGAAGAAACTGCACGGGGCGTCAGATCTGTGGAAGCAGGCAGGAGCCCGGTTACAGCAGGAGCCTGGGAGCGGAGCCTGCTGAGGTTGGGGCACTGCTGTCTCACCAGAGGGAAGTGGGAAAGTACAAGGGCAAGCCCTCTGAACCCAAGGCTCTGTCACTGCCCTGACTCAGGTCTCTGTTTAGGGGAACTGATGGCTCCATCATCTGTGAGTCACCACTCATCACTCCCACCCGTCTGCTCTGGGAGAAACCCCTCCTCGTGTCCCGGAGGTAAAATAAACCCAGATTGCTGTCTCCTTCCCACCCCCACTTTGCTCAGGATGTAGAAGGAGGTGATGGGAGGTGCTTGCTAGGCTGACAAGAGCCGTCCTGGGAGACAAATGCTCAGGTCCTCGTGGGGATGTGGAACTCTAAACCTAGAGACTGAAGTGGTGACTGAGTAGCTCTGCAGACATCCAACTGGGCGTTTCCTGGACGGGGCAGGGACGGAGGGACAGGGACTAAGTGGTGGGTATTGATAGAGCAGGGAGGAGCACTGTGGTAAAAAGTACCAGCTCTGGCGCAAGTTGGTCAATGGAAAGAGTACTCCCACTTCTCTTCCAACTTTCTTCAGTTTTTCTTTCTTTTTCTTTCTCAGCCTTTTGGGACTCACCAGAGCTCTACAGCAAAATTTAATAACCCAGATAGGAAGTTAAAAGGAAAATAAGATCCTCGGGAGTGTCCTAAACATTGACCTCCTTTGGTTTACTCTCTTACCCAACCCCCATTTCTTTCCTTCATTGTTCCCCCTTTGCTCACAGTTTTCTTACCTCTGGAGAGGAAAAGGGTGACTGATACTTCTTAGCTGAAGGGCTGGAAGCTGAAAGAAGAGACCCATCAGGGTGGGAGCTGTAAGTGGGAGTGTCAGCTTCCTGGGATGGCCTTCGCAGATGTGAGCACATCTGGAGCCCATCAGGGAGGGACCTGAGCATCAGGATTTCCAGTGCACATCCGATTGAGGCTGCGAGGGGCTGTGGATGAGCCAGGAGTTCCCTCCTACTTCCACAAGTCTGCCTGCCATCTCTAGCTCTCTCTGGAAGGACTACCAGCCAAGACAGGAAGTTGAAACACCGGCAGGGCCCTATCAGGGAGAATGACAAGAAAGCCAGCGATTGTGCCCCAAACCCAGACATTTCGGTAGCTACAGATTTTTCTGGTTCTATAGAGATGATAGTATCTCTGATCTGGTAGGTGTGTGTGTGTGTGTGTGTGTGTGTGTGTGTGTGTGTGTGTGTGTGTGTGTGGGACATGGTATACACTTTGTCCTTAACACGCAGCATGAAGCTAAGTATAGGGCTCAGCATAATCACCTGCTTGCTTTTCAGGAACAAGTCCTCCTCGGGAGAGCATTAGACATCCCTCTGCTCACCCCAAACAAGTACACACACTCCTTCCTTGTCCATCGTCACGTCACAATGAGCACATTTGTTTTCTAGGGATCACGTGCAAGGCTAGGGTAGGTAGACATCCTTACCTGCCAGCAAGTGATCCCTATCACAGCACTGAATCATGGGGTTCACAGTGACCTCACAAGGGCTCAGGTGTCTGCTGCAGCAAGCATTGTATAAGGGTAGCACAAAGTCTCTGTGGCTGGAATTCCTGAGGCCAGTGATGGGACACTCCTAGTGTGTGTGTGTGTCCTTCCTTTTCTTCTAGAACAAATATCTGGAGGAGGAGTCAAGCCTTATATGACTCTTCACTTATTTTCTGTGTGTATGTGCATTCATGTACGTGTGAAATACAAAGGCAGACACTGGGAGTTTATTTCTTTCTTTTGGTTTTTCTTTCTTTCTTTCTTTCTTTTTTTTTTTTTGAGACAGGGTTTCTCTGTGTAGCCTTAGCTGTCCTGGACTTGCTTTGTAGACCAGGCTGGCTTTGAACTCACGATGATCCACCTTCCTCTGCCTCCCAAGGGCTGGGATTACAGGCATGAGCCACCACGCCCAGCTTTGGTTTTTGTTTTTTAGTTGTTAAAAAATGAATTAATTAATTATTCAAAACAGGGCTTTTCTGTGTAACATCGCTGGCTGTCCTGAAACTCACTCTGTAGACCAGGCTGTCCTCGAACTCACAGTGATCCACCTTCCTCTGCCTCCCAAGTGCTGGGATTAAAGGGATGCATCACCACCAGCTTGGGTTTTGTTTTTTTTTCAATTGCTCTCAGTCTAGTTTTGAGACAGAGTCCCTCACTATATCTGAACCTCAGGGACCCTCCTCTCCTGATTTCCCAATGCTGAGGTTATATAGGTGCTGTCAAGCCTAGCTTTGATGGTTGCTCGGGATCTGAACTTGGGCCCTCATGCTTGCCTGACAGGCACTCTACCCGCTGGTCCACCTCTCTGACATCTTATTTATCATCATCATTATTACTTTTATGGCACAGGGAATTGAACCCAGGGCCTTGCATATGCTAAGCAATCACCCTACCACCAAGCTGTGTCTCCAGCCCCAAGAGTTTCTGTTTTACAAGAACAATAAATAGGGCCTGGGAAGATGGTTCAGCAGTTAAGATCACTGGCTGTTCCTCTAGAGTACTGGGGTTCGGTTCTCAGCACCTATGTGGTGGCTCATAGCCCACTGCAGCTCCAGTGCCAGGTAATTCAAGGGCACCAGGCACACATATGGTACACATATGAAAATACTCATAAAGTCATTTTTTTTTTCTGAGACAGGTTTCTCTGTGTAGCCTTGGTTGTCCTGGAACTCACTCTGTGAACCAGGCTGGCCTTGAACTCAGAGATCCTCCTGCCTCTGCCTCCTGAGTGCTGGGATTAAAGGCGTGTCCCACCATACCCAGGTGAATACTTGTATTTTTTAAAACATACACATACAGGGATAAAGAAAAAGAAAGATTCACAAATAACATTGCATTCTTAACATCATGTGCGGTATTTTGAAGTATATTGGGAAATGGTTAAATCTAGCTAATTAACAAGAGCGTTGCCTCACACAGTTACTCGGTGGTGAAGGTCTTCTCTCTTTATAGTTGCCAAGGGGCAACACACCATGGTTAACTGTAGTCACTTTGATGGGCTCGGTGGCACATGACTTTAATCCCAGCACTTACAAAGCAGAGACAGGAGGCTCTCTATGAGCTCCAGGCCAGCCTGGTCTCCCTGAACTAACATCTCCTTCTCCTGCGTATCCCAGCCTCTGGTAATCATCTCTATGATCATATTGACTTGTTTACAGTCCATATATGAATGACATCATGTAACATTTGCTTTTCAGCAGCTGGCTTATTTTACTCAACATAATGTCCTGTAGGGTAGGATTGTCTATGCTAGGTCAACTGCAGAATTCCAATCTTTTTATGGCTGAAGCACATTTTGCTGGGCACATATAAGCCGCCTTTTCTTTACTCACCCACTGATCCATTGTTGACTACTGTGAACAGCGCTTCCACACAACAATGGCAGCTATTCAACATGCATATTTCATTTCCTTCAGTTATTCCCAGGCAGAGGAACTGCTAGATGGCTGGCTGATGCTGCCTTCAATTTTTCCCACAGTAACAAATCTATCTATCTATCTATCTATCTATCTATCTATATCTATCTATCTATCTATCTATCTATCTATCTATCTATATTAGATAAGTGTTTCATCACCAACTTATATACATATATGCATATGTACTATATCCTCATATATATAGTATAAATGGATACACGCATACATATAATATAATATATATCATTTTGCTTTGTTTTTTTTTTTTTAAGACAGGGTTTCTCTGTGTCACCCTAGCTGTCCTAGCTCTTACTCTGTAGACCAGGCTGGCCTCCAACTCACAGAGATCCGCCTGCCTCTGCCTCTGAAGTGCTGGGATTAAAGGTGTGCGCCACCACGCCTGGCTATATATATTAATAAAATGGAATATCACTAAATTTCCTTCACTGGCCTCAAACTTTATACTCAAGGAATCCTCCAGGTGCCAAAGATCATTCTGTGGTACTAGAGATTGGACCCAATGCCTTGTGAATGCTTGATAAACACCCAGCAGCTGAGCTACAAGCTAAATCTCACAAGAGTCTTTCCAAAAAACCTGGATTCCAAAATTGTGACTTAGTACTGAGATAATATATAAAAGAAAGTAGTGTTGTATACAGTTTCCAAGATTGCAATTAACCGTGGCTTCTCTCTCTCTCTCTCTCTCTCCCGACAAGGTTTCTCTATAGCCTTGGCTGTCCTGGTCTCCTGGACTCACTTTGTAGACCAGGCTGGCCTTGAATCACAGAGATCCACCTGTCTCTGCCTTCTGAGTGCTGGGATTACAGGTGTGTGCCTCCTCGATTGGCTGGCAGTGGCTTTTCTTTCTTTCTTTCTTTCTTTCTTTCTTTCTTTCTTTCTTTCTTTCTTTCTTTCTTTCTGTATTTCAAGACATGGTTTCTCTGTGTAGCCTTGACTGTCCTGGACTCACTTTGTAGATCAGGCTGTCCTCGAACTCACAGTGATCCACCTGCCTCTGCCTCCCAAGTGCACCACCATTGTCCAGCTGGTTTCTTTCTATTCTACCAAAATCTGTTGGATTTCTTGCTTCATCTGTTGCAGTCTTTAGGCTTATTGGTGCACTCCTTAGATCCCAGCACATAGGAGGCAGGGGCAGGCAGAGATCTGTTCAGCTCTAGACCAGCAAAGGTTACATAGTAAGACCCTGTCTCCCCCCCCCCCAACCCCCCCATGAGATAGGGTTTCTCTGTGTAGCCTTGGCTGTCCTGGACTTGCTTGAACTCACAGCAATCCACCTGCCTCTCTGCCTCCAGAGTGCTGGGATTAAAGGCATCCACCATCATGCCTGGCAAGACCATGTCTTAAAAACAAACATCCCGGCACTCAGGAGGCAGAGGCAGGCGGATCACCGTGAGTTCTAGGCCAGCCTGATCTACAAAGTGAGTCCAGGACAGCCAGGGTGACACATAGAAACCCTGTCTTGAAAAAAACCAAAACCCAAAACAAGCAAACACAAACAAACAATCTAAACCCAAAGCCAAGCCCCCCAAAACCCACCACCAGAACTTGTATAGCAAAGAGCCAGCATGCATCCCTCTCCACCTCAGCCTCAGGAGGATGAGCTTCCTGACTCTCTGGCTGAGATCCCTTTCAACAGCTGTCCCCTAGCTTACAGGCTGAGTGCCTTCCTGTTTCAGGTTCAGATCAACATTTAGCTAGTGGATTCCACATAACCTAATTATGGAAATAGAGAGCAGGCCTAAGGTCTCCAAGTCTCCAAGAGAGAGGGGAGGTGTGTGGTAGAGATTGCCCTTAGAGGGGCTGAGGAATATAGCTCAGTAGTTACAATGAGAGCGTGTGCAAGGTTCTGGGCTCACTCCTTCAGCACCTGAAAAGAAAACTGGGGGAGTCAGATGGAGAGCTGGGTCACAGCGGGGGGGAAAGGTAAGATGCCTTCCATCTCTAGGAAGTCAGGCTTTCACTTAGTGGCTTCCTTCCAGCTCAGACTGCCACAGCAGGCCACACCTCTGCAGCTTGAGGTCTCTACTTCCCAACCCCAAACCAACTGCTTACAGAAGTTGTAGGAAGGGCAAGGTGAGGAGAAAGGGCAGAACAGGAGGTGCAGGGAGAAAAAAAGGGGTGGTGGTGGAGTGGGGTGGGTGGGGGGTGGGAGAGGAGAGAAAGGAAGTTATCACCAGGTCGGAGCCTTTGGAAGACGAGGAAGCAATCAGAGAAAAACATCAGAGAAAGAGAAATGATGTGGCTACATGTCGGGCCCTGTCATCAACCAAACAGAAGAAGAAAACAAGGGGCGCATATCTTCTGCAATTTATGCTACTCATTTGGGCCTCTGAGCCACCCAAAGAAGCCTGTGATGATATTGGTTTCAGCTCAAAACCTGTGGCTCCACCCTGTGAACCCCAAAGTCTGCAGGAGACAGCCAAGAGGCCTTTGATCTAACTTCTTGACTGAGCACACAAAGCTGAGCTGGAGGAGGAAGGGGAGCCGGGCTGGGCTGGAGATTTTCTTCTCCCAGACAGAGTTTCAAACTTGCAGCCCTGGATGACGTGGAACTGCATCCTCCTGCCTCCCGAGTGCTGGGAGGGCTTGAAGTCCGGCTTAGGAGAAAGGAAGAATGACGAGGGAAAGCAAGGAGTGGTGTATAAAACCGGAGTGAGAAGGAAGGGCCTGAAAGATGATGGAAGAGAGGAGAAAGAAGGGAGGGGAAGAGAGGAAAAGGGAGGAGAGGGAGAAGGACATGGAGGAAGGCTGGTGTGGAGTCCTGGAGTGTGAGTAGATAAACTTTGGAAGCTACCTGAAGAAAAAAGTTCAAATCCTCTTCAGCAGTTGGTGAGGAACTCTCCGCTGGTCACTGAGAGGTAGCTGCAGCTCCGAGGAGGCCGGAAGCAGGCTACCTCCTTTTACCTCATCCCCAAATTCCCTACTCTCCAATTAGGGCCTAATTTTCTATGTCATTTGTCATTTTTAGGTCCTTGGGTGGATTAATCTTTGTTGGGTCTTCTACCCTTCTGACCACCATTTCTTGGGCACAGGTTCCTGGTCACTCTTCTCCCAATTGTTCCCACACAGGCCAGCCTCTTTCCCTGGTCTCTTTAGGTGCAGCTCCGCTGGCTTACTCACTTTCAGTGCCAGGCAGGAGTGAAACAGACTAGAGGTGTACCCTGCTCTCTGCGCCATGCCCCTCCCCCTCCCCCTCCACACCAAGGCTGAGACAGTGATGCAACTGTCCCTTTGGCTGTTTCCCTGCTCCTGAATCCCAAGGGTGGTGTTTGGGGTTGGGAGGAGGGGAGTTCTGAGGTGGAAAGTCTGACGCTGAGTCCAAGCCCCCAGCCCCACTCAGACTGGCTGAGCTCATCTCCTCAAGCGACCACAGCTGGACATTTTCCATGTGATCACCTCAGGGAGTGGGGCAGGGCTCCAGAAACCCAGGCAGCTGACAGAGTTTCACAGGAAGCAGGCTGCAGGCCAGAGCACCCTACGTGCCTCCTGTCTACTGTTTTGCTGCATTCTGCAGACTGTAGTCTCAGGGGAGGGGTAAGGAAAAGGCTCTATGTCTGGAGAAGGGCCAAAGCTGGACCAGCTTGTGGGACCCAGATGGCCAGGTTTCACCTCTCCACAAGTGTTCCACAGACAGTGTTTGTACCAGCCAGCTTGGGAGAGGTTGTTCCTGTGTGGCATGAGTGTGTATATGAGCTAGTAACCCATGTATGTGTTTACACACACACACACACACACACACACACACACACACATGCACATCATACACACACACACCACACACACACATACACACACACACCACATACACACACACACACACCACACACACATACACACCACACACACACACACGCCACACACACATACACATACACACACACACCATACACACACACACACCACACACACCACACACACATACACACATACACATACACACACACCACACACACACAACACACAAACACACACACACATACACACACACACACATACACACACACACCACACACACACCACACAAACACACACCACACAAACACACACACACATACACACACACACCACACACACCACACACACATACACACACACATACACACACACGCCACACACACACACACCACACAAACACACACACACACCACACACACACACACACACACACACACACACACACACACACACGCTTGTGTTTGCTGGGATGGGGTATCTGTGTCCTGAATGGTCAATAGGCCAAAGTTGGGGGTGATGTGTGGGTACGAGCTCCTCTGCTTTCTCCTCTGTGGTATGGAAGATGAGGTAGCAGGTTCGAGATAAGGGCTACCTTGTTCTCACAGCTCTTCTGTTTTGCCAGTCAACACTTCCCTCACTTAACCCTCTTTCAACCATAGATAACCAGAGAGCCATAGAGAAACAGGAATGGGTCCCTTTGGTGTGGGACACAGGTTTGTGTGGGGGCAATTCTCTAAAAGTGGGTGCGGGTACTTCTGGGAGAGTAGCCAGGCCCCCGTCATGAGGCCAGATTCTTGCTATTTATTGATGTTTGGTTTTTGAGATTGGGTTTAGCTGTGTAGCTTTGGTTGGATTGGAAGTTACTATTGAGCCCAGGCTGATCTCTAACGTGAAATAATCCTCCTACTTTTGCCTCCCAAGTAACTAGGATTATAGGTGTGACCCCTGGGCCTAGCTAACCCTGTCTGCCAGGGCCACTGAGATGTCTGTATGGGGTGGAGGGGGGCTGGAGGCACACAGGCAGGAAGCACTTGGCTGTTTGTTCCCTCTCTTTCCTGCCTCCTTTGTGGTGGCAGACTGGCTTCCTTCCTTACTTTAGCACCTTGGCTCCCAGCTCATTTCCGCTCTTATACTCTCACTGTGGCTCTCAACCTCACACAGTAGAGTTTTTCATGCATGGTCTTCTGGGCAAGGGGACCCCTGGGTGGGTGAGTCAGACACTGAAGAATGCTAGTGAGATGTCTCCGCATCCTTCTCTGACCCCATTCAAAGCCAGTAGCCGTGAACTGAGGGAGGGAAAGCACTGGCCTAGGTGAGTGGGTACCTGGGCTTGCTTTCCTTTGGCTTGGGATGTGGAGTGCTGGCCTGAAAAGATACCCCCAGTCTAGCCCAACCTAGTCTAGATTCCCTCTTTGTGTCCCTAGTTGGCTGTCTTTGCATGAATGTGCCCCTGCCCCACCTCTCACCTCCATCGACTGCCCTACAAGTCAAGGAATGTAACTTTTCTCTCTCACTCTCTCATTGATTAGTCATGGGCACCCCATCCCCGTGGGAACCGTTACTCACCCTTGAGCCCCCCTTTCCCGGCAGTCTCCCCAGAACTGGCTTGACTCCTGCAGGAGTGCTTAGTCAGTTGTTGGACTGCAGGGGTGGGGTGGGGGCAGTGTCCTGGGGAAAGCCATTTTTGGAGCAGTGTGTGATCTTATGGCCCAGAAGCAGGAGCCCCTCCCCAGCTGGTCCACACACCAGGAGCTCGAAATTCCCAGTCCAAGCTACTTCAGTAGCTGTGGTTTGGTTAGCAGGGGAAGGAGTGGGGCTGGGGACTGTCTGGACCTGGAGAAGGGTCCCAAGCAAATGAGCATCTAGGTCCTTCTCTGGTGCTAGCTTTGAGACAAGGGCCTGGAGCCTGCTCTTTGGGTTTGGCCTGGTGCCAAAGCCTGGCCTCTGTCTCTCAGAATCAGACAGGACCTTTCCCAATAAGGAGCCTCTCAACTCTAGGTCTGCTCCCTGCTTCCCCCCTTTCCAGTCCCTCCAATAGTTCCTCTGCCCTAAAATAGCCAAGCTTTCCCCTCTCTTCCTCTTTGCCTCCACCCACACCCAGGTTTGGGGCCCAGAGGGATAGAATGGAGCTGACGAAGGGTGAAACTGCAAAAAGGCCAAGCATATGAGCAGGTTTGGAAGGGGGGGGGTAATAAGAGCCCATGAAGACACAAGGAACTGGCTACCTGGCCCAGGTCTGCATGGGGTGGGGCTAGGGGAACAGCTTCCTGGAACTATTGATTCTACAATAATAGTAGCTAGTGCTTTTTGGCATAGTGTGTATTCAAAGAGCTCTCTGTGTATTAGCTTAGTTGATACTGTCCCTGTTTGAGGGATTTCCTCGTGTCTATCTCCCAAGGGGAAGAAACTGAGGCACAGAGGGTAATTAGTGTGCTTAAAGTGGATAGAAAAGCTAATTCTAACTCAAGCAATCTGGGAGAAACCTTCCATCTAAGCTTTTGGCTTGGATTTTGGGTGTTTGGGCCTCCCCAGAGCAATATAAGGAATCTCTTCTGGGGTGTTGATGTTCGGACTCTGCCACTCTACACTACAGTGCTCAGTCCTTGGATGGATACAGATTCTGATTAAACACTGCCAAAGAGACCATTAATTATTTTAAGACAGTTTTTATTTTTTATAATTTATTTTGTGTGTGGGTGCCTGGGGATGGCAGAGGAGGGCGTCAGATCACCTGGGACTGGAGTTACATGTTGTTGTGAGCCACCTGCTGTGGGTGCTGGGGACTGAGTCTTCCAGAAGAGTATCAACCTGTTGAGCCATTTTCCCAGACCCCCAGTGAGCATTAAAAACAAACAAACAAACAAATAAACAACAGCAAAACAAACAAACAAAAAACCTTTGCTGGGCGGTGGTGGTGCACACCTCCCAGAACTTGGGAGGCAGAGGCAGGAGGATCCCTGAGATCAGCATGGTCTATAGAGTGTGTCTGGGACAGTCAGAGCTACAGAGAGAAACCCTGTCTTGAAGAACAAAACAAAACAAAACCAACTCTCAATTCCCCTCATCTTATTGTTTATTTTTAAAAGCAAAGTAACTTTATTCCAAAGTGAAAAATATCAGTTTATTCTCAAACTTAACTGTTCTTTTTCTTTCTTTTTCTATAGCCCTGGCTGGCTGAAACTCACTATTATAGACCAGGCTGGCTTCAAACTCAGAGTTTATTGCTTCAGATTAAAAGCACCCCACTCAAACTCATTTTGTAAAAGCAAATACATAGCTTGACATTTTATTGCATGCCAGTAATTCCGGAATTCAAGAGGCTGAGACAGGAGATTGGTGAGTTCCAGGTTGCCCAGAACACCTAGTGAATCCCTGACTGAAAAACCAAAGCTGGGTTGGGGTCGGCTCTGAGGGAAAAGCACTTACTGTGCAAGCACGGAAGTGGAACCAGACACCCATTCCCACTGTGCAAGTGTGAGCATGGGTGAGATCCCCACTACCCTACAAAAGCTATAGCCACAGGTGTGCATGGCGGCCTCCCTCTTGTCCCAGCCTCCAGGAGGTAAAGCCAGGCGATCCCTGGAGAGAGCTGGCTAAATGACCAACACAAGGAGCTTTGACTTCCATGGGAGACCCTGCTTCAGTACATACATAAGGTGGAAAGCAACTGAGGAATACACCGGAAGCCAACCTCAGGCCTCCACATGTGTGTGCACTTGCACGTGTGAACACACAGATGCACACATGCCTCATACACATACATACTCCAAAACCCAAAACAAAATCAATACCACCAAATTGAACCAAGAAAACAATACATTTATTAGTTTGTTTTGTGGTGTGCAGGTGATGTACAGGTCAGCACTGAGGCCAAATATGTGGGGCAGGAGGTGGGCGTCAGGGGAGGAACGCAAGGTCAGGAACCAAAGTCAGGGGACACCTGGGATAAAGGAGAAAGAAACATTGCGTCCAGAGGACTTTCTGGGGCCCCTGTCCAGCCTTTGCTTATGTTCCAGGTAGTTAAAATACTGATTTATTTTGACCACGGAGGGGAAGAAAGGAAGAAGGGAATGAGAGCTCTTCTAGCTGTGGGAGGAGAGAGGGACCATTGGGACGGATCCAGGCACTTGTCCTAGAAGCTCTGACTTGAGCAAGATTCTCCTTCTTTGGCTCTGAAGTTTGTCTTTCCTAAATGAGAGTGATTCAGCCAGCTGAGCACTGGGGTTCCATCTTACTCCAACACACTCAGATTCTTATATAGAAACTCAGGGGAAAACCAGGGCTGGAGTCCTTGTGAGGGGCCAGGAACAAACAAATACTTGGTAACCAGGATGAGCTCAGGGCTCTGTAGGGGGTGGTGAGGAAAGCCAGGCCAGCCAGACTAGACTCCAGCAATGAATGGAGGTCACTCATTCACTGACCCTGTGCCTTCAAAAACTAAAAGCTAGAACGTAATCATCCTATTCAAGGAGCCTGAAATGAGACACAGCTCTGGACATCGGAGAAGGGCAAACTCCCAGGTCCTCTGTAATTGAGGTATAATTAAATACTATTTAGGAAACTAAGCAGTTTACAAATGTTACCTAATTTAACCCCAAGATAATCCTATGAGGCTGAAGTTGATATGTTCCAAATTAATACTGTAGTTTTGTGGTTTTGTTTTTTGAGATTATGTAGTCTTGGCTGGCCTGGAACTCACAGAGATCCACCAGCCTCTGCCTCCTGAGTGCTGACACTAAAGGTGTGTGACACCATGTTTTTTAAAGCTTATAGTTCTTTCCTTTGTAGCTAATGATGGCCTTAAACTCCTGCTCTTTCTGCCTCTACCTCCCAAATGCGGGGATTTAAGCAAGTTCAACCATGCCAGGCCCCCCCCCCCCGCCCTCTCTCTCTCTCTCTCTCTCTCTCTCTCTCTCTCTCTCTCTCTCTCTCTCTTCCTCTCCCCTCTCCTCCCCACCTTTCCTCTCTTTCAGAGAGAGTCATATGTAGCCTAGAATAGGCCTCAAACTAATGGGTAATTTTCCTGCCTCAGCCTCACATGGGCTGAATTTAGAGGTGTGAGCCACCAAACTTGGCTTGATTTTTCTCACTTAATGTTCTCAACAGTCCTCCAAAAGTTAACAAGGACATCTGACTGATGAGCCAACTTTAAAAGCAGGAACAGCTGGCCTAGCGGCATAAGTCTTTAGAATCAACATTGGGGAGGCGGATCTCTAAGTTTGAAGTCAGCCTTCATTCTACACCAAGAGTTACAGGAAAGCCAGATGTGTGTGTGTGTGTGTGTGTGTGTGTGTGTGTGTGTGTGTGTGTGTGTGTGTGTGTGTGTGTTGGCAGGGGTGGGGGTGGGGTGGGGGGGAGGAAGGCAGGAAAAGATAAAGTAGGCCCCAGCAAGACTTTCTAACTGGTGAAGGAACATCTCTAGAAGTTGAGTTTTGCATCCCAATAAGATCCATTCTAGACAGACTTTTGAGGTGAGGTGGGTATCCTTTCTAGCTCTCCAGGGATGAGAACTGGATGCTCACACCATGTTACCGAGAATGTGGTACCTTGTTGCACCCCTCCCCACATCTCCCCTGGTGTTTTGAGATAGGATCTCATTGTGTAGCTATGGCTGGCCACAAACTCAATTCTACTTTGGCCGGCCAATGCTGGAACTACAAGCGTGTACCACCATATCAGGCCTTAAGAGAAGTCTTTAGAGATAGAAACAGTCATCAGGTTGGGGACACTTTTAAGTTTGCAAAGAAAGTGGGAGTACATTCTGAGACAGTAAATTCCCTTTTGTTTCACCAGCAACTTGTTCAATAGCAGGAGAAAAGGGAATTAGATATCAGAGGGACTTCCCTACTGTTTGAGACTGATAGGAGCCTCTGCCTCCTGTGGAGATTTGTAAAGAGAATGCATTCTTCCTTGTCTCTAACGGCTGGGGCTAGAGGCATGAAAGGTCACCATGTTGCTAGGATTGTGCATGAGGTGGTTTATTTGATGACCTATGACCAGCTAGAAGAGCCTGGGGTTTTTGAGGGAGAGGATATTTGCCAAAAGGGCATTTGGAGGAGGGTCAGTGTTTTGGGCTCCAGCGTGGGGTGAAGTCAGAAACATAAATCACACTTCCCAACTGCCCATTTCCGCTTTGAGCTCAGTTCCCAGCCAACAGCTCAGTCAGCTTGCCAGTGGAGTGTGTGGACAGAGGCGGGGCACTGGGCCTGGAGGCAGTGACTGGGAGTCAGCAGGGAGTGGGAAATGGGTCCCTAATGGGCCCTGAGGGTCAGGGTTGGGTTGGAAGGGCTGGGTGTGTGGGGATCACAGTGAAAGTGGGTTTGAAAGCTTTGTGTGACTTCTATAATTTCAGTACTTGGGATGCACAGGTAAAGGGTCACTTCAGGTTCAATACCAGCTTAGTCTAGACAGTGAGACCCTGTCTCTCCCAAACAACACCCTTTCCCCCCACCAAAACCCCAACAAAAGCATGAATTGGAGATTTCTCATCCCAGACAGGATTCTCAGTCACACCCAGTCTGCTGAATTCTCCCTCAGGCACAAAACCACCGGGACCTGCTTACAAGACTTATACCTTCAGAGAAAGACTCCTTCCCACCCAACTGTTGCTCGCTCAGCCAGCACCTCCAGGTGTTCTGGAAGAGCACAGCCAGAGTGGGGATTGAGAGAGATGAGGATCTCAGAATGATGAGATTTTTAAAAGTTGAAAAACATCCTCCTGTGACCCTGAGGCCTGTACTGTGGCAGGGCTTGATGATCTTTCTTCTTACTGGAAATCTTTAATGTCCTGTGGTGGTTATGGCTTTCCCACCATGGGATTGGGGAGGCAGAGTAAAAGGCATGGGGTTGAATGTGTATGTTGGGAGGGGTAGGTATTTGAGAGCAGGAAGCCCAGAAGGCAACTCAGACAATGGCTTTTTTCCGCTGGCACAGGTCCAGGATGCTGGGTCCTGATGACCCCATAGCACCTCCTAATTTGTTTTGGTTAGCATCCCACTTACTGCTCACTAGTAGAGAAGAGGCCCATTTCCAGGTAACTTAAACCAGCCTGGCATCCTCTTGCAATCACTAGTCTGTTTTGTTCTGTTTATTAAACTGTTTTCCTGTATTTTAGGAGACTAGACGTTTTGGTGCAGCACCCCCCCCCCCATCTAGCATTGGGACAATAACATGTGTGTCTTGCTATGCAAGGTGGGAGAGCAGAAATCCTGGAATGCTGGGTATGTTTCTAGAAAAGGAGAGCGAGCTGAGCGTAATCCCAGTGCTTGGGAGGCTACAGGCTGGAGGACCCTGAGTTTCAGGCCTTGGCTAAACAGTGAGACCCTAACATCTCAAAAGATGGGAGGGAGGCCTGGCGTGGTGGTGCACACCTTTAATCCCAGCACTTGGGAGGCAGAGGCAGGTGGACCTCTGTGAGTTTGAGGCCAGCCTGGTCTACAAAGTGAGTCCAGGACAGCCAAGGCTACACAGAGAGACCCTGTCTCAAAAAACCAAACACACACACACCAAAACAACAACAACAAACAAAAACAAACCAGGAATTACAGATGGTTATGACTGTGAGCCACCGTGTGGGTGTTGGGAACAAACAGGGGTCTTCTAGAAGGGCTCTTTATTTATTATTATTATTATTTTTGAGATAGGGTTTCTCTGTGTAGCCTTGGCTGTCCTGGAACTCTCTTTGCAGACCAGGCTGGAACTCACGGAGATCCACCTGCCTCTGCCTCCTGGAGTGCTGAGATTAAAGGTGTGCACCTCGATGGCCAGTATACATAGAATTTTTTTTTTTAATTTTATTTGCATTGGTCATGAATCTATGTCTGGGAAAGAGTGCTGGATCCTCTGTAAGTGGAATTACAGTTGTGAGCCACCATGTTGCTGGGAATTGAACTCAGGACCTCTGGAAGAACAGCTAGTGCTCTTAAGCTCTGAGCCATCTCTCCAGCCCCCTTAATGGACATCTTGACTGTAACTTTATCAGAGAAACTGAGCCAGGACCACCACCTCCTGCTCCTGTATTATTTGAGTCAGGATCTTAGGTATCATGGAAGAATCTTTGATCTTCCTTCTTCAACTCCCCTGAGTGCTGGGATTATGGGAACATGCCACCAAACCCAGTAATGGGGGATCACCCCAGGTCTTCATGCATTCTAGGCAAATATTCTACCAACCAAGTTATTTTCCAGCTGCTTTTAAATTCTTAGCCCATTGTGATACTGAGAGACTATTTATTGTATATACCAATAACCAATATAGATTATATTCCTTGAAAGTTAGGCTCACATCTTGAACTTACTTTGTCTCGAATTATTGCATTGACTGACTCTGCCATGAAAATATCAGAGCATACTAAAACAGCTGGAGAAATGGCTGGTAAACTGACATTCCCTTTGACACTGAATGAGAAAGATATTAATCACTCTGAACACATTTTCTTCCTTGAGGCTGAAGATTTCCCAGGGTGGTGAGAACAGGCATTATTATGTCATACTGGAACCTCCCCAAACTCTGTTCATAGCACTTAGCATGGGGTAGCTGCTGCTTCTTAGTAATAACATTTTTATTTGCACTAGTGTTTTGTGTTGGACCCTCTGGAACAGAAGTTACAGGCAGTTGTGAGCTGCTATGGGGTTGCTAGGAATTTGAACTCAGGTCCTCTAGAAGAGTAGCCAGTACTCTTAACCACTGAGCCATCTCTCCAGACTTTTCTCTTTCTTTCTTTCTTTCTTTCTTTCTTTCTTTTCTTTTCTTTTTTCCGAGACAGGGTCTCTCTGTGTAGCCCTGGCTGTCCTAGACTCAATCTATAGACCAGGCTGGCCTTGAACTCACAGCGATCCACCAGCCTCTGCCTCCCAAGTGCTGGGATTAAAGGCTGGGGCCACTATGCCCGGCCCTCTCCAGATTTTTCAAGACAGGGTTTCTCTGTGTAGCCTTGGCTGCCTTGGAACTTGCTCTGTAGACCAGGATGGCCTTGAACTCACAGCGATCCACTTGCCTTCTGAGTGCTGGGATTAAAGACGTGCATAACCATCACCAAGCTACTTGTGTGCTATTCTCTTTTATTTATTTATTTACCTTTATTTTATGTGCATTGGTGTCTCCTGTATGCATGTCTACATGAGAGTTACAGACCGTTGCAAGCTGCCATGTGAGTGCTGGGACTTGAACCTAGGACCTCTGGAAGAACAGTCAGCGCCACCTCTCCAGTTCTCTTGTAAGCTAACCCTAACAATGAAAAGATTTTGGCACTGAAGGCTGTGAGACAGCTTGTTATTTAGCCAAGGATGACCCTAAACTTTCGATCTTGCTTCTACCTCCCAAGTGGTAGAATTACAGGCATGTGCCATCATGTGCAGTTTGTGGGGTGTTGGGGACTGAATGCAGGGTTTTGTGTGTGCTAAGAGCTCTACCAACTAAGCTATGCCCCGGCCCAACAGGGCAACATTTCTAAGAAAAGGAAGAGAAATTAGGTATAGATATTTTAGGGCAAACACACTGCAAATCAGTAAGTGTACTCTCTCACAGGCCACTTCTCCATCATTATTTCCAGCGCAGTCTCAGGCCACTTAGATTTGAACGCCACCTGCTGGACACCAAGAAACTCCATAGCCATGTCTCAGCTTTCTCATCAGAACCTCGTTTCTCTCTTTTTTCAAAAAAGATTTTAAAAAAATTTTATGTGTGATTCATGTGTGTGTGTGTGTGTGTGTGTGTGTGTGTGTGTGTACACCACATGAATGCTTTGTGCCCTTGAAGGCATCGGATCCCTTAGAACTGGAATTACAGGTGCTAGGACTCAAACTTGAGTCCTCTGGAAGAGCAACCAGCTCTTAACCACTGAGCCATCTCTTCAGCCCAGAACTTCACCTTTGTTACAGGGTTCCTTTTAGAATCTGTTGAGGTGAGCTTTTTCTTTTGGGAGCTGACTCTCTTTTCAGGGAGACTAGGTGTATCTTCCTCCACAAGCTGTCCTTTTCTACCTAAAATATTTTTTTCCCCTTCTGAGGCTGGATAAAGAGCTCCACAGTTCCTTGATTCAGGTGCCCCAGGGTGGCTGAACTCTATTTTGGGAAAACAAACTCAAAACAAGACAGAGCACTGTTGATACTAACTGCATGTCTGTGTGTGGGTTCTTCACACACTAAGTAAGCAAGAACTTTTCAGAAGCACTGGCTAGCTAGCTTATTCAATTTGACTTGGATGCTATCTGGAAATAGCATCAGATACTAGCGTCATGGGATCAGTCCCAAGACTGTCCCTTGCCATAAGATGCCAGCTGCAGTACTTTGGCTGGTTTGTGACCAACTGCCAATAAAGAGAGGCTTCTAGACGCCCATTCCTGGGTTGGTTAATGTGCTTGAGAGGCTTCCCAAACTCTGGGAAACGCAATTATTAGTTTGCCATAAAGAATATTAAAGAATACAAGGACACACTCAGGAGTGAGGCGTAGTTGAAGGGGTACAGAGTGTCCACACTCCAGGTGTTATACACTCTTCTCCTTCCTGTTGCCTTCCAGAATCTGATCAGCTACTGCCCACGCCTTCCAAGCTCAATCCTTTGGGGTCTTACGATTACCTGACTGCACTTCCAACCCTAACCAGACTCGGTGAGGAGCCACAGCAAGGCCTGTCTGCTCCTGCAGTCGTCTTGGCCTCTACACAGCATTCCTCCTTCTTGGTATGGGCAGACCTTTCTGGAATGAGGTAAAGGGCAGGCCAGAGTTTCTTTGTGGTTACCTCAGGACTGGGAGAGATTACAGTTCCTGTGACCTGCTTTGGGGAAAAGTAATTCTAAATTTTACAGCCTTCCCTGTGGAGAGAGCTATGACCCAGGAACTGCAAAGAAAACCCACAGAAGTATCTATCATACACTCCCTCCCTCCTACTGCCACCCGGAAGCAGCTGGGTAGGCAGAACAGACCGCAGGGTCCTTGGGAGGAAGAAGGTACTGCCTTCACTTGGCTCTCTGTCCCCTCTACCTGAGTCAAATATAGGGAATTGGGGGTGCTATCTACTGTTCATGGTCCTAGCTCATTTGGCAGAGATGCCACGACCACTAGAACCCATTAAATCATTTAGTGCACTGGAAACTGTGTCTAGCTATTCCACGAAGGGAAAGTCACATGTTAATCTAGAAATAAGCCCTTCATTGGTGAAATGGAGACAGCATTCATATACACTTACAATATCAACCCGTGCTGTTCACAGGGCTGGAAAAACAATTTACATCAGATGTAGGAATATCTCCACCCCCAGTTGACTCTACAATCTAGCTAGGCCAACAAGCAGTCCTTTCTTATTTTCTGGATGCTTCTTTGACTTATATACCCTTGAAGTATCTGTCACCTTTTGGCTTTAAAAGGAACCAGGAAGGATTTGAGACAATGTTGTGGCAAATCTCATGCTACGTGTGCACCAGCTCGTTTCTGCAATGTCTTTAGTTTACCACTTTTTTTAAAAATAAAAAATTTAAAACTGTGTGTATAGGGGATATATGTATGTAAGTGCAGTTGATCACAGAGAACAGAGGTGTTGGGAGTTGCAGGTGGTCATAAGCTACCTGACATAGGTGCTGGATATTGAGCTAGGGTCCTCAGGAAGAGCAGTGCGCTCTCTCTCTCTCTCTCTCTCTCTCTCTCTCTCTCTCTCTCAACTTTTTATTGACTCTGTGAATTTTACATTATGCACTCCAACCCCATTTATCTCCCCATTCCTTTATATCCACCGTCTGCCCTGGCAACCTCCCCACCAAAAGAAAACAAAATCTCACTGTGGAAGCTGTAGTGTACCAGTGTGTCCCACAGTATATACCATTTGTCCACACATCTTTACTTGCAAGGTTCATTGCAATGAGTCATTGGTTTGGTTCGAGGCCTCTGGCTTCTGCTACATTATCAATACAGGATCCTCACTGGGACTTCTCTTGGATGTCCTGTTGTTGGACTGTGTCATGGGGATCCTGCGGCTTTGGATCTGCATTTCATAGATGGGGTAGATGTTAGGGTGAGCCAACTCAACTCTGGGTAGTAGCTGAGCTGGTCAGCCCAACAGCTCTCCTGCACACACACCACCAGGGCCAGCTCTCCAACACTGCTAGCTCACCCATGCCAGTCAGCAAGGGGCAGGACCAGCTCACTGCCCTTGGGACCAGCGCACCCATGCTTTTACCACCAGGGCCAGCTCTACTGTGCTGCCAGGCCAGGTGCAGGGTCTGCTCTCCTGAGTGCTGCGGCTGGTGAGGGTTTCCACAAGTGGCAAGGGGACAGGGGTGAGGGGATGGCATCTCTCACACCCATGCCACAGTGAGGCAGGCAGCACATGTTCTTATCCACTGAGCCATCTCTCCAGTCAGAGCCCTTACTCTTAAACGACTTTGGTGCTCTGTTCCCCTTAACTCTTTAAAGGATCTGGGCTGGGGACATGGCTGAGTTGGTAGAGTCCCTAGCATGCATGAAGCCATGGGTTCGATTCCTAGCATGACATAAACCAGGTATAGTGGTTTCCTCCCGTAGTGTCAGCACTATGGAGGTGGAAGGAGGGGACTAGCAATTCATGGTTTCTTTAGGCAGCTGAATTTGAGGCTGGGCCTGGGATGCCTCAAAAAACCAGAAACTCCACACTCTTTAAAATGATCTGAGGACACAGTACTGTGATTTTATCTTTAATCACTACTACACTATATTTTTTACTTGTGGTTAGTCTGTGGATTTTTCATAAAATTTAAAAATATGTGTCTGAGTTTAAGGCTGACCTGGTCTACATAGTTTTAGGACAGCCAGGGCTATACAGAGAAACCCTGTCTCCAAAAAACAAAAATCAAAACAAGTAACACCCCCCAAACAAAACAAACCACCTCAAAATTTTTATGTGTATGGGCATTTTGCCTGCACATACATCTGTGCACCACTTTCTTTTTGGTTTTTGAGACAGTTTCTCTATATATCCCTGTTTGTCCTGGAATTTGCTTTGTAGACCAGGCTGGCCTCAAATTCAAAGATCTGCCTGACTCTGCCTCCTGAGCTGAAAGAGTTTATTTTTAATTACTCGTGTGTATGGATGGGCCTGTGTTCATGAGCTCTGATGTTTGGGGAGACCAGAAGTATAGAATTCCCTGAAACTGGAGTTAAAGATAGGAACTGAACTCAGATCTTCAATCTCTCTAGACCAAGTCTGTGGACTTTTGAAGGACCACCAAGTCCTGTAGCTAAAGCTGTAGCTGGGCGTGGTAGTGAACGCCTTTAATCCCAGTACTCAGGAGGCAGAGGCAGGAGGATCACTTTGTGTTCAAGGCCAGCCTGGTCTACAAAGGGAGTCCAGGACAGCCAAGGTTAACAGGAGAGACCCTGTCTCAAAAACCACCCAGCCCCAAAGAAACCAAAACAAACAAACAAACAAAATCCAAAACAAAACAAGCTGTAGTTATCTTCCTTGCGAACTCCTGAAAAGCCTTTCTTGTAGTGATTTTAGACTTCTTTTGGCTATACCATGAGATATACTGTGAGGAATGGGTCCCTGTGAGTGCTTTCCACATACTCTGACTCAGGATCTGGACATAAGCCCAGGAATCTGCATTTTAAAATAAGCACCTACAGCAGTGATGATGCAGGTGACAGACAGCTGGAATATGCTTCCAGGATGCTGACTGTGACTATAAAAGGCCTGAGGGGAGGGTGGCAACTAAAACAGACCTCTGCGAACACCGCCTCCCCCTCCCTGCTTGAGCTCACACTGGGGTTGGTGTCATCTTGGCCTGAGAACTGAACCCTCTCAATCATTTTCCTGTGGCAAGGACAGGCAGCTCTGGGCTGTGTAGGCACCCAGGAGCATGTGCTGTGTGCTAATTTATTTCCTAACCTGAAACGTTTCTGTGCAAAGGTTTGGCTGAAGGTGATGTTGCAGTTTTCCCTGGAGGCTTGTACAAAGCAGGAGTAAAGGGGAGAAGTTTTCAGGGACTAAACTGGAGCTGACATCAAGCTCTGCAGGACAAGCAGTAAGCATCTCAGCAGAGAGAAGGACCACACACAACTTCCTACATCAGTGTTTTCTGGGTGTCTCTTATTTTGAGGGAAACAACAAAAATGCACAGTACTGGCAAACCCTTGGCTACGCTCTGGAAAGTTCATGTGTAAGTGCGGCTCATTTCACAGACGAGAATGAAGGATGAGTCTTGACAGAAGAAACTAGGCCAAAAGCATCGCAAGTGCCTCAAACAGCCCAGAGGATGCTTTCAGTGCATTTTAACAACAGACCTGACTGCTGTTTTGTTTTGTTTTGTTTTGTTTTGTTTGAGACAGGGTTTCTCTGTGCAGCATTGCTGTCCTGGACTTACTTTGTAGATCAGGCTGGCCTGGAACTCAGAGATCCTCCTGCCTCTGCCTCCCCAGTGATGGGATTACAGGTGTGTGCCTCCACCACTAACTGGCAACAGACTTTTTTTGTTTTGTTTTTTGTAGACAGAGTTTCTCTGTGTAGCCCTGGCTGTCCTGGACTCTCTTTGTAGACCAGGCTGGCCTTGAACTCACAGCGATCCACCTCCCTCCGCCTCCTGAGTGCTGGGATTAAAGGCGTGTGCCACCATGCCCAGCAGACCTGACTTTTGTGATGAGCTTTACAGTGCTTAGAAATCAGTGATGGTTCTTTAAAGAATCACCTAAACTCCTGGGAACAGATTAACAAAAACCCAAGTTGGCAAATTAGGGAACATGGAGGCTGGTCTGTGATTTGGAAGTCTGTATCTGATCTGACATGATGACAGGTTCCTTCTGCCCAGTCCCCTCATCTCATTTGATGGTCTCAGGGAATAATTTAAGGACAATAGGAAAACTTTATACAGTAATCAAAACCCTAGAATGGTGGCATACTTATTTTTTCTTTTATACAATCTTATTTAAAAGTTATTTTTTCAAGGTAAATAAAACCACATTTTTAGTGTTGGGCAAACCTTGGAAGCTATATACTTTCATCTGTTTCTCCATAAACGAGGTGACTTAGGAATTTTCTAAGTTCATTTAGCATTCCAAGAGGACAGGATGATGTTCTCTTCTGACACAGAGTCCACTATGTAGCTCTGGCTGTCCTGGAACTGGCTATGTAGACCAGGCAGAATTAGAACACAGAGATCTGCCTGCCTCTGCCTCCTGCGTGCTGGTTAAAGGCGTGCACCATCACACCCCATTACAGGGCTGTTCTTCAGTCTGCTCGAGCAGTTCTGTCACTGTCGGCATAACCACCTTTCCTTTAATTCCAGCTGCTCACTTCATGTGCATCAATCTTAAGCACTATAGCAACACAATTTGTGTGGTTTTTGGAGGGGTGGGAGAGATACAGGGAGAATATGCTAACTCACTACCACCTGGTACTTAACCCTTTGGGCTCTGAGGAGACAGAGTAGGTGAAGGGAGAGAGGAAAAGTCAGGGAGAGAAGAGAAGGGGGGGAGGACGAGTAGGACAGTGGGAAACAGGATCAGGGAAAGAGATGAGGAGGAGACAAATTTGTACTTATTTAATTAAAAAAAATATTTATTCAGCTGGGCATGGTGGCACAGGCTTTAATCCCAGCACTTGGGAAGAAGAGGCAGACGGATCTCTGCGAGTTGAGGCCAGTCTGTTCTACACAAGAAGTTTAGGACAGCCAAGGATACATGAGAAACTGTCTCGAAAAACAAAACAAAACAAAATTAAAAAAAAAATTCTAGTTAGGTGGTGGTGCATGCCTTAATCTTAGCACTCAGGGAACAGAGGACAGCCTGGTTTACAGAACAAGTTCCAGGATAGCCAGCGTAACACAGAGAAACCCTGTCTCAGAAAAACCAAGAAATAAGAAAAAACAAAATGAACTAAATTGTTCTAAATGAATGGGTACAGTGGACCTCCTGGGACTGGAATTATAGTCACTAGCCATCATGTGGATGCTAGGAGATGAAGCTAGGTCTTCTGGAAAAACAGCCATTGTTCTTAACTGCTGAGCCATTGATCCAGCCCCAGATTAATAAAATAATTAAAAAATTCAAATTAAATTACTTGAGATAGGGTCTATGTAGCTCTGGCTGACCTGGATCTTGCTATGTAGATCAGGCTAGCTTCAAACTGGGAGTTCCACTTGGCTCTGACTCTGAAGTGCTGTATTGAAGACCTGCACTAACTACCACAACTGACACCCCAGATTTCTATTTAATCTTATGAAAGACAACACTGAAAAACCCATATATCTGGAAGCAAACTTGAACACCCAATACACTAAGCACCAAGCTTCCTTTTACCCTTATCAGACGACCAGCTCTCAGATGTCTGTAGTAGTCAGTAACTCTATGATCTCAAGTATACCGTGGGGTTGTAGCTTAATATTTAGAAACCACCAGAGGCTGCAGGTCCTTGGTGGCTTCATCTGGTGGTGTCCTGAGAGTTACTCTTAAGAGGTCCATCATACAGCTAGCTACTCCTATGACTTTGTCAAATGCTCAATTTACTGTATTTTCCCCTTTGTCCTTAAAATGTCAAGTGTGGGGCCTGGAGAGATGGCTCAGTGGTTGGGAGCACTGACTGTTCTTCTGGAGGACCAGGGTTCAATTCCCAGCACCCGTATGGCAGCTCATAACTGTCTGTAACTCCAAAATCTGACACCACTTACATACAATGCACATAAAATAAAAATAAATAATTTTTAAAAATGTCAAGTGTGGTTTATGTTTCCTTCTACACACTGGCTGATATGGGCATTTAGAAGTGAATTTCACACAACTCAATAAATATTAGTAAACCAAGTATGAGCCGGATGTGGTGGTATAGACCTCCAATCCCAGCACCTGGGAAGCAGAGGCAGATGAGCTCTGCGAGTTCCAGGCCAGGCAAGAGTTACATTAGGGGGAAAAAAAAGGCCAGGTGTGGTGGCACGCATTTTTAATCCCAGCATTTGGGGGACAGAGGCAGGTAGATCTCTGTGAGTTCAAGGCCAGCCTGCTCTACAAAGTGAGTCCAGGACAGGCAGGGCTGTTACACAGAGAAACCCTGTCTTGAAAAAAACAAAACAGAACAAAAATGTATAAACAGAGAAGAGTGTAAAGAGTGAGTTTGGAACTTAACGAGGAGGTAACATTTGAGCTGGAATTTGAAGATAATACTACACCAGGCAGAAAGGATCAGGAATAAGTATATTTTAGGAAACAAGACCTGTGTATGGTATGGTTATTAGAATTATCCTCTTTTGTTTATTTTTCAAGATATGATTTCTCTGTGTAGCCTTGGCTGTCCTGGACACGCTTTGTAGACCAGGCTGGCCTCGAACTCACAGAGACCCACCTGTATTAGAATTATTTTATGTGCATGAGTAATAATGTCTGTGCACATGCCTGCTTAGCCTCCATGTGGGTGCTGGGAATTAAATTCAGGTCCTCTGTGACAGTAAGTGCTCCTAAGCACTAAGCCAACCCTCCAGCCCCCCTCCCCCTGCACCCCCTCTACAGTCATTAGAGAGTACTTTAGGGATAGTGAGTTCTCCATGGTCAGACTATGGCCAGGGTGGGGCTAAGAGTACTGGCTTTTCGAGCTGTAGACACTATTACAACTTTGTTTCTTCTATACAGTAACCAAGCAACCCTGATTACATCTTGTGAGTTCTGTCGCCCTCACTTTCCTTATCTACCAAGTGGGGACTGACTATGGGCACCACTGTGAGGCACTGGAGACTGAAGCCAGGGTTTAGTGCATGTTAAGCAAGCACTTTACCAACTGAGATATAGGCACGGTCCTCCTTTTATTTTAAAAGAACTTACTACATAGCAAGTTCCAGGATAGCCACAGCTACACAGAGAGATCCTGTCTCACTGCCTCTCCCCACCAAATTAAAAACTTATTATATCACCTCCCAAATGCTGAGACTGCACCCAGCTTAAAACAGCCTTTAAATAAGGTAACACAAACAAATCTGCTGACCAATTTCTATTTTCTAGGGTTGTGGCTGGCGGTGCTGCTCTTGCAATGTAAGAGCTGGAGCAGGCAGAACTGCCATGTAAAGTAAAACATTGTGTTCATACAGGCTTGCCAGATCTCAGTACGGGGCTGGGTATAGTTATACATACCAGCAAGGTAGGACACAGAGCTAGACACAAAAGTTCAACAAAGTTAGAGGCCAGCATGGGAAATACAGAGATTTTTTTAGGCCAATCTGGGGTACATACTAAGGCACTATTTAAAATCTCAACAAAACAAATGAATACAGGAGCCAAGGGTGGACATTTCTGTTATAATCCCACATCTGGGGGAGGTTGATGCAGAAGTTGGAGAATCTGAGACTTACACAAGAGGGCTCTAACTAAAGAAACAAACAAAAAACCCAAAGACAGACAATTAACCCTTCCCTCAAGAACTAGTAAGCAAAGAAATATACAAACAGTCCATAGAGCTGGGGGGTGTACTCAGTGGCAGAATGCTTGCCTACCATGCTCAAAGCCTGCGGTTAATCCTTAGTAACCCCTCATACAGTTTATGCATTGCCATGATCATAATTTACCTTCTTAAGAATGGCAAAAGTAGCTGGGCAGTGGTGGCATTCAGGAGGCAGAGGTAGGTGGATCTACCCTCCTACCCTCGTGCGTGCGCGCCGAGACAGGGTTTCTCTGTGTAGCCTTGGCTGTCCTAGGCTCACTCTGTAGACCAGCCTGGCCTAAAACTCACAGTGATCCACCTGCCTCTGCCTCCTGAGTGCTGGGATTACAGGTGTGTGTCACCACGCCAGGCCAGGTGGATCTTTTTGAGTTTGAGGTCACCCTGGTCTGGAGAGAGTTCTAGGGCAGCCTGGGTCCCTGTCTCAGAAAAACAACCAAACAGAAGAGAATGACAGAAGTAGTGGGTGTGATGACACACTTGTAACACTAGCACAGCTGGTGTGACGACACACTTTTAACCCTAGTACTGTGAGTGTGATGAGACAACTTGTAACCCTAGCACTTTGAAAGGTAGAGGTAGGAAGATCACTGGCTACCACCTAATTTGAGGCAAGTCTTATACATGAGACCCTGTCTCTTTAAAAACCCAAACTATAAAAATAAAATGTTCTCCCTTCAGCTTCTGCCTGTTATGGATCTTGGTATAATAGGACAACTAAGGAATCTAAGAATGCCAGTGTAGTCGATACTACAGCTACCTGTCAGCCTCTCCAGGGAGACGGTACTACTGCAGGAATTGTTTCAGTTAAATTTAAATAATTTCTCTCTTCAGCTCATGTGCAGCTACTAGGAGAGCTAAGCATCACCTATCATCTATACTTGTTTATTCCTGGAAAGGACATTTGCAAACCACAATGGCACAATGGAACCCACTGGAGAAAGTCTTTGGAAAAGCAAATGCCCTGACTGGAGCAGAGCACAAACCCCTGCATAAGGTCAAAGTGCAGAGCTCAGCATCTAAACTAAAGAGTTAAGTTGTTAAAATAACGAAGAGTTTTTTTTTTCTTCCCAAGACAGGGTCTTTCTGTGTAGCCTTGGCTGTTGTGGACTCACTTTGTAGACAAGGCTGGCCTCAAACTCACAGTGATCCACCTGCCTCTGCCTCTTGAGTGCTGGGATTAAAGGCGTGTTTAAAAGTTTCACGTGTATGGGTATTTGCCTGCATGTTTGTCTGTGCACTGCATGTATTCAGTGTCTCGGGCAGGCAGAAGAGGCCTCAGATCTCCTGAGACTGGGCTTAGACATGGCAATCGCCATGTGGGTGCTGGAACTTGAACCCAGGTCCTCTCCAAGAGTAGTTGGTGCTCTCAACCACTGAGCCATTTCTCCAGTCCCAATTTTAATCATAACACTTGTTTTAAAAGGAAAATGAGGCAAAATATTTAACTGTTTCTCTCCTTTCCATTCCTCATATTGTTATCCTCTGACAAGGGTGCTCCACAGCAAAGGCCCAGAGAGAACCTTCCTCTCCCAGCTCTTGGAAAGCAGTAAAGGTAAGAGCCACTTCTTTGGATTAGTTTTTGGGACTTCCAAACCTTTCCAGCAAACAAAACTAGATGTGTGAGTCCTAGGCCCAATAATAGCTGTAAGTAGCCTGTTAAAGCTTGTGGACCAGACAGGAGGGCAGTTTTAAGTATTGGTTTGCTAGAGAAAATGGTATCAGAAACCACACCTGTGAAGTCTCATCAATATGACTTTGAAAACATGAGCCGAACACCAAGGAACATGCCCAACTGTACAGGGGGAGCCCAGGAGGCCCCAACTCTCCACAAAGAACTATGTAGTAACTAAATAAAGCTGGAGTAGCAGAGGTGCGCTTTCCTCAGTGAAGAACACACTGATTGGTTGTCTAGTGCCAAACAGTCTGCCCTGAAAAAATAATAAGTAACATCATATGGACCCAATAGGGTATGTATATACAAATACATATATGCATGCAATAACTACTGATAAGAAAATGCCAAGGATTTGAAGGAGAGTGGGACGAGTGTATGGGAGGATTTGGAGGGAGAAATGTAAAATACAATCTTAAAAAAATGATAAAATATAAACTATTGATAACACAAACAAAAAACCACAAAGCAAGCATGTCACTTTCTAACTACTCAAATTAACATATGCAAGCATTCTTTTACATCAAGTGCTATGTACATTTCAGAAGGCCAAATGCTTTATGAATAAGTTCTAAGGAGTAAAGGGAGGTTCCAAAAAGGCAAACTCCAGGGCTGGAGACCGTACTTGCTGAGACCACTGGACCATAGCAGCCATACTGGGTGGCTTCTAACCACCTGCAAGTCCAGCTTCATGGAATCCCAGGCCCTTTTCTGGCCTCCTTGGGTATCTGCATACATGTGGCATACACATAGACACATACGGACCAAAAAAAAAAAAAAATCCAAAAAGCAAACTAGATTTTTTTCTTCTCTCTTTTTTAAAAAGATTTATTTATTTATTATGTATATGGTGTTCTGCCTGCAGGCCAGAAGAGGACATCAGATCACATTATAGATGGTTGTGAGTCACCATGTGGTTACTGGACCTTTGGAAGAACAGTCAGTGTTCTTAACCTCTGAGCCATCTCTCCAGCCCCCCCCCTTTTTTTTTGAGATAGGGTCATATGTATCATGTGATACATATACTGAGTACTGAGAAACTATATTTAAAACAACAAATCAAACTCAAACACTATACAGAGGTTGGTGGGTCATGTATTTTTGCTGTAATCTTGTATTTGGGAGGGCTGTCGCAGAAATGGAGAGTTTGAAGCTGACATAGCAAGAACCCGAGTCAGAAAAGAAAACACAAGCATGCAGTGCTGGGGATCAAACTAGGGTTTTGGCTAAGCAAACACTCTACCAAAGAAGCTGTGCGTTCAGCCCACAAGCTAGGATTTTTCTAATTTTATTTTGAAAAATTATACAGAAAAACTACTTTCGCTCTCCTTTCCCTTCCCTTCCTTCCCTCCTCCTCTCATTTGTTTCAGAACACTCACTATGTAGCCCAGGTTGCCCTCAAATGCGGGGCCAGTCTTCCTGCCTCAGCCAGCCAGGCTGGTTACATAAGCCACACCTAGAAATATTTTCTTTGAATTCCTTTGTTCAACTACTGTAATTAAACTCATATCTATTATTTTCCAGAACTAGTTCAGAGTTCTTGACTGTTGTTACCAAAACAATAAAATCAACAGTTACATTTCCCACTAATGTGACTACTTTAAAATGAGGCTGCACAGTGAGCAAACACGCATCTCCAGACTCTGAGGGCACACGGTGGTTCTCACCCTTCTCAGAGCACTACCATCCTCTGGTAATACCAACTATTATTACAGTTATTCACGTAAGGTTACTCAGCTGCAGGAAGAAACACTGGGACTGATCTGAAGACAATTTTCAGAGCTTTGAAACAGAATGCAGCTCTGTTTATTAGAAGAGAAAAGCACTTGGTGTAAAAGTCTTGGCAGCAGCAAGTCCGCACGAGCCACTCACCCCCTTATCTGTTACCTGCAAACAAGCCTGCAAGGGCACCTGGAGTGACTTGGCGTGTGCTTCTTCAAGCCCTTCTTTACGCACACGGATTTAAAACAAGCTACACCAGACCTGGAACAACCGAAGCTGGTCTGGAAGGGCAGGGATGCAGCTCAGTGGCAGCTTCGCGTGTGTGAATTCTTGGGTTCAGTCCTCATCACAGGAGGAAACAACACTACTCTGGAGCCAGGCATGGCCTTATGTCTGCAACCCCAGGCTATGACACAAGGACTGCCATGGCTTCCAGACCAGCATGGGCTACAGAGTGAGACAGCTCCCCCCCGCCTCCTTCTTCTGTTTCTCTGTAGCTGTCCTGGCGTTCACTCTGTAGACCAGAGCTGGCCTTGTACAAGACAGTCTTAAAAAAGGAGAAAAGGGCCAGGGGCTGGTGGCACAAGCCTTTAATCCCAGCATTTGGGAGGCAGAGGCAGGTAGATCTCTGTAAGTTTGTGGCTAGCCTGATCTACATAGTGAATTCTAGAATAGCCAGGGCCGCACAAAAAACTCTGTTTTGAAGAAAAAAAAATGACCAAACCAAACCAAATCAAAATGAACAAACAAAAAAGGAAGTAAAAAAAGGAGTGCGGAGAGGAAGGGTGCAGCACAGTGCTTGGCAGCACGATGCAGTCAGGGGTTGATCCCCAGGACGTCAATGCAGGAAGGCCATCCTCAAGCCAGACACTAAGTCTGAAGCTAGCTTAGATGGGGTATTTGAGATCCTGTCAAGAAAAAAGTGAAACAAGACCTGAGGTGGAAGCCTACATTTTAATCCCAGCACTTGGGAGGCAAAGGTAAGCGGATCTCTGTGAGTTTGAGGCCAGCCTGGTCTACAAAGTGAGTTCAAGGATAACCAGGGATACACAAAGAGATCCTGTTATTTGTTGTTTTTTTAAAAAGTCAAACAAACAAACAAAACACAACCACCACCAGACAGAACAACAACAAAACCTCTCAGAAGTAAAATGAGATTAGGCTTCCTTTTAAAAGCCTATAAGGCGCGAGGATAGCCAGAGCATTGGGAATTTTAGAAATCTAAATTGCTAGGCACATATCCCAAGGCAGTGACCACAACCCCTCACACATTTATACTCCCAAGCCAGATCAAATTTGACAAGTAGAAATGGAATACTACTCAGCTATTAAAAACGAGGAAATCATGAAATTTGTAGGCACACGGTGGAACTAGAAGACATCACCCCGAGTGAGGTAACCCAGACCCAGAAAGACACACATGGTGTGTACTCACCTGTAAGCAGATTTATCCATATACAGCACAGGATAACCACAACTTATAGACCTAAAGAAGATAAGTAACAAGGCCGGCCCAAGGGAGGGTGCTTAAATCTCACTCAAGTGGAAACAGAATAGGCAGTGGCTGAAGAGAGAAACACGGCAGGAGAGGGTGAGCGCAGAAATTAATGAGGGGGGAGAGCAGGGGGTGGGGTAGGGATGGGGGGACAGAAGGCCTGCACAGACAAGAGAAACCGTGGGCAGGGGCATCTCTCTAACAAGCTGGAGAGCTAAGATAGAGCAGTCTTCTGGGAGGACATGGGGTGACTCTAGCTGAGACCCCTAGTAGCAGGGTCATGGAGACTGAAGAGGAGACCCTCTAACTAGACAGGACTCCTAGTAGCAGGAGGGGAACATCAACTCCCACAAAAACTTTGACCCAAAATTTACCCTGCCTATAAGATGTGCATGGATAAAGATAAGAGCAAAGATTGAGGGAATGTCCAACCAATGCTTGGCCCAACCGGAGGCCTGAGGCCTACCCCATGGCATACAGCCAACCTGACACTATTAATGATCCTCTGCTGTGCTTGCAGACAGGAGCCTAGCATAGCTGTCCTCTGAGAGGCTCCACCCAGATGTTGAGACTCATAGCCAAACACTGGGTGAAGTGTAGGGAGTCTGTGGAAAAGTGGGGGGAAGATAGAAGGATCGGGAGGTGACAAGAGCTTCACAAGACCACCAACAAGCCAACTAACTAGGGCCCAGAGGGGCTTCCGGAGACTGAAACACCAAGGACCATGCATGGACTGGACCTAGGCCCCCTAAACAGATGTAGCCGATAGACAGCTTAGGCTTCATGTGGGTCCCCTAGTAAGGGGAACAGGGGCTCTCTCCAACATGGACTCTATTGCCTGTTTTTAAAATCACTTCCCCTGGTGGGGCTGCCTTGCCAGGCCACAGGGGAAGAGGACCTGCTTAGTCCTGATGGAACTTCATGAGCTGGGACAGGTGGTGGTGGGGGTGGTGGTGGCAGCGGCTCTCCTTTTCTGAGGAACAGGGGAGGGTGGCCAAGGAAGGAAGGGTGAGACCTGGAGGAGAGGAAGGAGGGGCTACGACTGGGATGTAAAGTGAGTAAATAAATAAATAAATTAAAAAAAAAAAAAGAATGAAAAGAAATTGACAGCTGGAAAGCCTATCCCTCTTCTAAGTGTTCATTTGAGCCTCCCTTAGTTCCTATAGAATCTACAGCTAGTTTGATAGTACACTTTCTAGCTAGAACACAGGAGATTAAAAAAAACCAAACCAAACCAAACCAAAAACCCCCAAGAACCTACTGTGTGCTGAAAATACTTAAGCAGCAAGACGACTAAAGGAGAACAGGGAGTTTTGCTGTACATAAGCTATGGCCACGTCACAGGCACTGGGTGGACACATGTACTCTTCAGAAAACGCCCGGTTTGTTGTTGTTGCTGCTGCTGTCCCCTCCCTCATCCTCCCCAGACTTCTCTGTGTAAACCTGGCTGTCCTGGGACTTGCTCTGTAGACCAGGCTGCCCTTAACTCAGATTCTCCTGCCTCTGCCTCCCGAGTGCTGAGGTTAAAAGTAGAAAAAAACCAGTTTTTTTTTTTAAATGCCTAAAAGAATTTGGTCCACATATGCCAGAGAACCCAAGTTTTTTGACTGTTAGCTGGATCCTGTATGATAGCTTCGCTTCATTATGTTTCATTAACTAGAACGGGAAATGGTTTATTTGGCGCAGTAGGTATTTAACCAAACTGTCAAGCAGTCTACTTCAGCAGTATGTACAGAAGGTCCTGGCATCGAACAGCTGAGGAGTCAGAGTCTTAGCAGTTAAAAAAAAAAGTACTTGCCAGTTTGAAAGTCACAGACAGTTTACTGTTCTATAATTAGATAAAAAGAAAAAAGAAGAACCCTTGAGTAGCAGGAATAAGCAAGAGTCTTCCACAGTCTGGCATCTGCAAGGAAATGAGAAAAAAATTACTTCCGGTGACAGAAGTACCAACATCATCAACACAACAGTAACCCTCAAGTTCTCCTACAAGAGCTGTCTCAGAAATTCACTGTTGTTAAGGGCAGATACTGAGTGTCTATTGACCCTTTCCTCTTTGTAGCTCCTCTTTGCTATGTGAACTGAAAACATTCTTTAAAGCACACTTCTTTATTTTATTTTGGTTTTTCTAGATACAGTTTCTCTTCTCTGTGTAGCCTTGGCTGTCCTAGACTTGCTTTGTAAATCAGGCTGGCCTTGAACTCACAGCGATCCACCTGCCTCTGCCTCCCAAGGGCTGGGATTAAAGGTGTGCGCCACCACTGCCTGGCCAATGCACACTTTTTTTCCTTTCTTTCGAGACAGGGTTTCTCTGTGTAGCTGTCCTTGGCTGTCCTAGACTTGCTTTGTAGACCAGGCTGGCCTTGAACTCACAGCGATCCACCTGCCTCTGCCTCCCAGTGCCAATGTACACTTCTTGCACTAACGGTTTCGTAAGTGAGAAGTGACTCTCTAGGAAAATGACTACTTTGAACAATTTTTGAATGAATTTTAATAAACTTAATTGTTGGTATCTTTCCTCTCAAATACTTTATTACTCATTAACTCAATAATATTGATTGTACATGTGTGTATATACATGAAGACTTTTAAATTGCATTCATCCAGGGCTGGAGAGATGGCTCAGTAGTTAAGAGCATTTGCTGCTTTTGTAGACGACCCAGGTTTGATACTGAACACTCAGAAGGCGGTTCACAATCATCTGTAACTCCACTTTTGGGAAATCTGATACCCTCTTCTGACCTTCCTGGGCACCAAGCATACATTCACACACAAAATAAAAAGAATGAATGAACCTAATAAAAAATAAAAAATTTATTTATTTATTTATTTTTCATTGTGTGTGTTTGCACAGAGCGTAGAGGACAACTTTTGTGATTGGTTCGTTCCTTCTAACATGTGGATCCCTGGGATCAAGCGCAGGCCCTCAGGCTTGGAAGCATCCTTTACCTGAAGCCCTTTCACTCCTTCCCTTTTTTGAGAGAGTTTCATGAAAACTAGGCTGTCCTTAAACTAAATAGCCCAGGCTGATCTTGAAGTCCTGGGTCCTTTTGTCTTCACTTCCCAAGTCCTGGGATTACAGGTCTGTGCTATCACAACCAGCTTCTCATACTTGGTCCTTAAGGGAAACCCTATCTTCTATTTCTTTTGTATTCTTTCATTTTAACGGAGGTCAATGCATGCAGTGAACCTAGACCCCCTGCTCGGATCTAGCCAATGGACAGCTCATTCTCCATGGTTGTGGGGAGTGGGGACTGCCTCTGACATGAACTCTGGTGCCCCCAATTTTATCACTTCCCCTTGCTGGGGAGGCCTGGCGGCACAGAAGAAGGGGAAGCAGACTATCTGGATGAGACCTGATAGGCTGTGATCATATGGTGGGGGAGGAGGTCCCCTTCTGTCACAGGTCTAGAGGAAGGGAATCGGGTGAAAGAGTGGGGTGGGGTGGGGGAGGGGAGAATGGGAAGATACAAGTGAGGGAATAACAATCAGGATATAATCTGAATAAGTTATTTTTTTTTAAAAAAAGCTTGAGTTCAGTGGTGGCGGCACACACCTTTAATCCCAGCACTCTGGGAAGCTGGCAGATCTCTGAGTTTAAGGCCAGACTGTCTACAGATTGAGTTCTAAGACAGCCATGGCTAATCAGAGAAACTCTGTCTGGAAAAACCAAAAAAACAAAACAACAACAACAACAAAACAACCAAAAAAACAAAAACAAAAAAACAACAACAAAACCTTGAAAAATTTGTAACAGGTTTAATAAAAACAATGCTGCTTTTCTTTTCTTCCCCAAATTAAGCAGACTAAAAAAGAGCTGTGTGTGGACTTGCATACCAGTAATCACAGCACCTGAGGCTGATGAGAAAGGAGAACCCTGAGTATGGGGTCAGCCTTGCCTAAATAATCTACATGCTGTCTTAAGTGAAAAAGGGAGTTATACAGAAAAAGGAATCCGTCGTGTACAACAGTGAAATTGTGGGAGGTGTGGAACCACATGCCGTTAGCCCTCACACTCAAGAGGCAGAGGCAGGTGGGCTCCATAAGCTGGAGGTCAGCCTGGCATAGCTCCAGGACAGCTGGGGTTGCAGAAACAAGAGACCTTGTCTCAAAAAGGGGGTCAGGGGGTGAGTGAGAAGAAATACCTTGTCTTACCTTACGAGAAGCTTCTCCTAGTTTTTCATTATAGAGTTGCCTTTGTTATTTAGTAAATATATCGTATATACTAGATATGCTGTATGACCATCAGACATTTTATGCAGCATATTAAGAGAACAATTGACCATTTCTCTAGGTCTCCTCAATGTATTCTTTCTGATACACATCAATGTATCTTTTTTCTGGGGCCAAATTTCATTTTCTTGTTTAACAACTTAAAGTCAGAATCTCCCAAGATGAGTATGGTGGTACACACCTTTCTTCAGGAGGCGGAGGCAGGCTGAGCTTTGAGTCTGGGGCTAGCCTGGTCCACAGAGCAAATTTCAGGAGAGCCAGGAATATGCAGAGAAATCATGTCTCAGAAAAAGAAAAAGTCAGAACCTACCCAAAGTGGCCAATTCTATAAGAAACTGATACATTTTATTGTTAATGACTAAAGGTGTTTCCTTTTTTTCCTATTATTATTTTAAAATTTAAAAAATTTTTTGAGACAGGGTATCACTATGTAGCTCTGGCTGTCTTGGAACTCACTATGTAGACCAAGCTAGCCTTTAATTCAGAGAGACCCACCTGCCTCTGCCTCTCAAGTGCTGGGACTAAAGGTGTGCACCTCCACTCCTGGAGTTTACTTATTATTTTTTTGGTTTTCTGAGACAGTGTTTCCATGTAGTCCTGAGTGTCTTGGAGCTTGCTATGTAGATCAGGCTGGCCCTGGACTCAAGAGTCCCTCCTGCTTCTGACTCTCCTGAGTACTGGGATTAAAAACTGTGACGCTCTCCCACTTTTCATCAGAAACCTTAGGTGTGGTGCTACAAAACGAGCCACAGATTCATGTGCTTCACTGCTGAGATGGGGACTGGACAGATGGCTCAGCAGCTTAAGAGCATTTGGTAAATATCTGCTGAAGGACGTATGTGCAAGACAGCTGCAACCGTCTCCTACCCCAGCCTTCCTAGCGTCCCTGGCCACCAGCAGCAGGGCTGGGCAGCCGTAGGCAAGGCAGCCACGCTTAGTTCTACCATTGCACACAGAGAAGCCTTCAGGAAAGGGTTCATCTGAGGGAAGCAGAGTTTTGTGAGTTTCTGCACAAAAAACTACTAGAAAATATCATCAGCACAAAACTCTTAACAGACTCTGAAAATTTAAATGTTCATTAAAAAGAGTATAGATTTTTAAAAAATGATTAAACTGTACTAGAGAAAGAACTGCAGAGCAGTGAAGCACAGCTGTCTGATTAATCTCAGTCCATTACGAGAGGCAGGGCGCATCTAGAATGCAACTTTATGTAAAATAAATAAATAAAAGGCAATGTGTACTAACATTAGGGAAAAGAACTTAGCATGGAAACAGAATTCTAATTTAAGTAGTAAATGTTTATTCATTAGCTTGTAAAGCCATTATAGAGGCTATATACGTAAAACCACTTGCACACACCAAGCTTTAATTTGGTATCATAATCTGAAAGAAAATTGGACTCAGATTGCTTTATGACTAGTTAAATCTTGCTGTCATCTGAAGAGACAATGGAAGGAAACAAACACTTACTTGAAGAAGATGTTCAGTTACTGTGCATTTCCATCTACAAGAATAAACATTTCAAAATAAGTACACCATGTCATCTGAGTCCCATTCTACCCTCAGTGCTTACTAAACATAAATTACTTCTTCCAGACCAGGTCTCTTTGTGTAGCCTTGGCTGCCCTGGACTCACTTTGTAGAGCAGGCTGGCCTCAAACCTGAAGTGATCCTCCTGCCTCTGCCTTCCTCAGTACTGGGATTAAAGGTGTGCATGCCCCCATGCCTGGCTTTATTGCTCTTCTTTTTTATTTACAATAATTTTATGTGTAAGGGTGTGTAGTGTGTATATACACGTGTGTGTGCCATGGGTGTGTCTTGTGTCTGTGGAGGTTAGAAGAGGTTGTTGTTTGGCTCCCTGGGACTGGAGTTACAAATAATTGTGAGCTGGCATGTGGGTGCTGGGAATCAAACGCGTACTCTTAACTGAGCCACCTCTCCAGCCCCACAGGCTTGGATTAAAACATTAGGACAGAACGGTGTGAACGTAGTCCCTGCTCACCCCGCATGGTCGGGGTTTAGGGAAGACATTTCAATTCCACTCCTATGCTGGTTCTTAGCACTTTTCTTCTTCTCTACCCATTTTCTTTTAGGTTCCCGAAATACAGTTTGTTTTGTTTTCGTTTTCAGGTTTTTTGAGACAGGGTTTCTCTGCATAACATCCCAGGTAATATAGACCAGGCTGGCCCTGAACTCACAGCGATCCACCTGTCTCTGCTTCCCAAGTGATAGGATTAAAGGTACATGCTATCACGCCCGGCTTGTTTTATCTGATCTTGCATTTTATTATTTTATTTATTTACTTATTTATTTTTGGTTTTTCAAGACAGGGTCTCTCTGTGTTAGCCTTGGCTGTCCTGGACTAACTTTGTAGAACAGGCTGGCCTCGAACTCACAGCGATCCACATGCCTCTGCCTCCTGAGTGCATGCCTCTGCCTCCCGAGTGCTGGGATTAAAGGTATGTGCTACCACACCCAGCTTGATCTTGCCTTTTAAATTAATGCCTTGACAATAAGAGATAATTAAGCCAAAATTAATACCTCCTTTAATGGACTCTCCATCTATTAGAGTACTTTGATATTACTCCATCGCAGGAAAATACCCTTTTGGTGTCTGTGCTCTTGCATCTTATCTTTTTTTTTTTTTTTTAAGATTTATTTATATACAGTGCTCTGCCTACATGTTAGCTTGTAGGCCAGAAGAGGGCATCAGATCTCATTATAGATGGTTGTGAGCCACCATGTGGTTGCTGGGAATTGAACTCAGGACCTTTGGAAGAGCAGACAGTGCTCCTAAGCACTGAGCCATCTCTCCAGCCCATCTTGCACCTTATCTTTTAAAAATATTTTTATTATTTTTAAATTATATAAATGCATGTGTGTTAGTGTGGAGGTGTGTAATATGAGAGCAGGTGCCAGAGAAGTTAAATCACCTGTTTACAGAGGTGTAAATGGAGTTTACAGAGGTTAAGATCACTTGACAATTTTTGGTTGTGAGCCTAGCCTTTAACAGCTGAGCCATAAAAAAAAAAAATCACTTGACAAGGATGCTGGGAGCCAAACTCAGATGCTCTAGAAGAGCAGTAGTTGTAAGTTAGTCTTAATTTCTTGTTTGTGATCAGGCCTAGGAGCAGCATGAGGTACATGAGGTGCTTTGAACACAAAACTGACAGAACAGGCTGAACACACCTAGACAATCAAACCCATTGCCTCGGTCACAGTGAGGAGAGTAGGAACACTTTGCCCTCTGTTTCACTTACTATTTTTCCATGGCAGAACATAGGGCAGAGACTTGGGAACTCGCATGCCTGAAGCCAGGTTACTCTTATGTTCCATAACTATGTTGTTTGCAGGACTGAAAAAAGAAGAGGGATAATTTGTTGTCATCTTATCAGTATTCTTTAGGCATGTGTGTGAGCCTCAGCACGTATGCAGAGGTCAGAAAGCGTCTTTCATGAGTCCGTTCTCTTTCCCTATGTGGGTCTTAGAGACCAAACTCAGGTGGCCAGGTATGGCTGCAAATGCCTGTATTCACTACGCCGCCTCACCAGCCACAGGGTTTGTTCCTTACCCCAGGCGTCAGTTATCTAGGACTAAAACAGTCTCAGTGGTGTAGCTGGATAACTTTTTTTCAGTCTTAAAATAACACAAACCTAGCAAAAATAACAAAACCCCAAAAAAGTAAAATACAAGAATATCAGGCACTATTGCTTTTCTTATTAGATAATAAAGTAATATTATAATGTTTCCAGTATAAAGTCCATGAACAAGTAAGGCTTAATAGTTAAGGGCACTTGCTGCTCTTGTAGGGCCTGCTGCTTGCTTCCCAGTGCCCATGCCAGGTGGCTCATAATGCCTGTATCTCCAGCTCCAAGGTATCTGAAAACCTCTTTTAGCCTTCAAAGGAGTGAAGCAACACACAGATAGACAGACAGAAACACACTTACACACTCTCTCTCTAAAAAAAAAAAAAAAAGAAAGAAAAATCCTCACCAAACAATATTTGTGTTACCAAGAATCTTCATCAAGGAAAGAGCAAGGCCTGCACTATTATTATTTACTTCAAATGGTGATTTGAATAGGTTTGGCCCCGACAGACTGGTGTGTTTGAATGCTTGGCCCACAGGGATGGCACTACTAGGAGGTGTGGCCTTGTTGGAGTAGGTGTGGCCTTGGAGGGATTGCTTTCCTGTAGGGGGTGGGCTTTGAGGTCTCCTAGCGTTAAGCTTGGCCCAGTATAGAATTCAGTCTCCTGGCTGCCTTTGGATCAAGATGTAGAATTCTTGGCTCCTCAGCACAGTGTCTGCCTGGATGCTGTCATGCTTCCTGCCATGACCACAATGGACTAAACCTCTGAAACCATAAGCTAGCACCAATTCATGTTGTTCTTTGTAAGAGTTGCCTTGGTCAGAGCGTCTCTTCACAGCAATGGAAACCCTAAGACAGAGTGAGTGCTGGCTGGCTGGCTATCTAATCTATCTATCTATCTATCTACCTACCTACCTACCTACAGGGTTTCCCTGTGTAACCCTGGTTGTCCTGGAAATCACTTTGCAGACCACACTGGCCTTGAATTCACAGTGATCCTCCTGTCTCTGCCTCCCAAGTGCTGGATTAAAGGCGTGAGCCACCATGCCTGGCGGCGGCTGCTGCTGCTGCTGCTGCTGCTGTTATTATTATTATTATTATTATTATTATTATTATTATTATTATTATTATTATTATTATTATTATTATTGTAACACACTTGGATTTAGAGAGGTAGTGATGAGAGTAAAACCATTTAATTTACCTGTTGTTGCCACAGAAACTGGCTGTGCCCCAGACAAATGGGGTGCTAGTTTGTTCCCACAAATCTGCCAAAGGAAGCAAAACAGTTTGTGATACTACTAGACAAAACACCAATCCAAATCAGTTGAGTTTGTCATATGGGAAATAATACAGCTAAGTTTTGAGGGGTATAAATAAAAACTGATTGAGTGCCCCACCCACGTGACACAGAAGCAGAATTGAACAATGAAGGATATAAATACAAGAGCCATAAATAATAATAAATGTACCCAGTAACAATCAACACAGATGGTACAAGACAATTTATGGGGAAAGCAGATGTTAAGAAGTGCTTCTTCAAATCAAGGCTGTTCTACATGTCTGCACAGTGATACAAATATGCTCATTTTGGGGCCCAATAGAAATAAGGCATTCTGAACAACATGGTGTTTCATAAAAAAGAAAATCTTCCTTCTGTCTTTAAGCAAATGATTTGAGATGTAAACATGTAAAGAAAGAAATGTAGAGACATCTCACCTTTATCCCAGTCTTCATCACAAGGAGGGCACTGCCATGTGCTCTCAGCCAGAGTCTCTTGTCCAAGGTTCCTGGTTTGGTTGACTGTAAGACAACAGAGATTTGATATATAAAGGGCAATGTAGGAAACTGCTAGGTTATTCTGCTTAAGGGATTTAAGGTCTTTAAAGGCTGCAGGGTAGCCTATTGGCCTACTGAGTCTTTGTTTCTAAGTAAGGAGAGGATGAAAGCTGACAGGGACAAGAAGCAGAAACAAAGACTGCTACCATGCTTATGGCAATATCAGGATTATTTATTTTATTCAGACAAGGTCTCATGTTGCTGCCTGGCTTCAGACTCAAAGTTGACCTTGAACTTCAGATCCTTCTGTCTCCCCCTCTTCATGCCACCATGCCCATGAATTTTGTGGTACAAGAGCTGGAACCCAGGGATTTACCCATGAGAGGCAAGCACTCCACCCACTGAGTTCCAGCTCCTAAAATCATTTTAGATGATTTATTATAATAGTAAAATGAATCACACTGTTCAGAAGAGAATGCAGTCTGACCTATATAGATACTAACAACCCATTGCTACAATGACACAGCATCTCAAAGGCAGAAAAATGTTCTTCTGAAATGGTGAATGCCAGAAAGCAAGCCAATGATGTAGTGTAATTCCAAACTGACTGGCTAACTCCCAGTCCTGGGACACCTTAGCTAGTTAGGCTTACCCACATCCTGCTCAATACAGCTTTTGTCATCGCAGCTTGAGATATGATGACTGATTTCAGCCCGGGGAACCTGGTGCCGAGCATTGAAGGGACAAGTAGCCAATTTGTTTGCGACATCAGGATGATTCTGTGGAGTCAGAATTAGGGGATCTGTCAATTCTTGGACCTCATAAAGTTCAAGAAAAGTAGCTCAGCTTTTTCCTTATAAATGGCTCCCTGGAATCTCTCAGTGAGTTTATGTCTCAGCCATGGTAGACATACTCATCAGAGAAACCTCAGAGGGATTTACTTATCACCCACACAGACCATGCGGCTACTATCTCAGTATCTCCAAAATGCAAACCTTTTGGTTATGACTGTAGGGATAACAACACACACTGGGATTTTAGTGGCTTATAAAGAGCAAAACAGTCAATATGAACCATTTGTTCTGTTTATCAGACAGCACAGCCCGGAGTGCTGGAGCTCTCTGGGTGTCTTTGAAAGCCGACACTCAGGATCAACACTAACAATGAAACAGTCTGCTCTGCTGCAGTGCCCTGCTTTTGCAATGCAACAGTGCTGGGAAACAGCTGCTGTAAGGGAGCTGCAGAGACAAGCTAATGATTCTTTAGACCAACACAGGGACACTTATTTAAAGTACGTGAAATGAAGCCCTGAACAACTTAACCTTTTGTTTATTTTTTTGAGACACGGTTCTCTGTGTAGCCGTGGCTGTCCTGGAACTCTGCTCTGTAGACCAGGCTGGTCTCAAACAGCCTCTACCTCTCAAGTGTTGGTCTCTACTGGTCTCAAATAGCCTCTGCCTCTGCCTCCCAAGGTATGAGTCACCACTGCCCAGTGAGCAATTTAACCTTTATTTCAGCTATTTCACTTAGGAAAAGCCTAAATGATAATATACTTTGTTGGGCCAGTATCTTGTTTTAAACCCCCCAAAAGAATTTATCATCATCAAAATGTCACAGCAAATATACCAGCACTTAAGAAATCTAAGAAAGCTGGGTGTGGTGATGCACACCTTTAATCCCAGCACTCAGGGAGGTAGTGACAGGCAGATAGATCACTGTGAATCTGAGGCCAGCGTGGTCTACAAAGTGAGTCCAGGACAGTCAAGGCTACACAGAGAAACCCTGTCTCAAACCACCACCACTATCACCACCACCAAAACAAAACAAGAAATTTAAGAATAAAGGGCCTGGAGAGATGGCTCAGGAGTTAAGAGCACTGCTACTCTTTCAGAATATCACTCAGATTGGAGGCTGACAACTGTCTGTAACTCCAGTTCCAGGCAATCTGGTATTCTTCTGGTCTCTGTGGGTATACACACACCACACCACACACACACACACACACACACACACACACACACACACACACACACATACAAAGAGGGGCAAGAGATGGCTCAAGTCTGACAACTTGAATTTGATATCCAAGACCTACATGACTTGGGTCAGGAGAGGCCTGATTCTCACAGGTTGTCGTCATTCACAAGCACACTGTGGCACACACACACTTGTAAACACACACCAAAATGTTTTGTTATTGTTTTAAAGAGAGAAAGAACATAGAGTTGGGTGGGTAGGGAGGTAGGGAGCATCTGAGAGGAATTGGGGTCAGGAACATGATCAAAATATATTTATGAAAAAAATTTTCAATAAAAAAGTTTTAAAGATGTGTCACAAACAAATCTCAAAATGTAAAGCTAGTGAGAAGCAGGCTGGAAAAACGCAGGACTAAGAAACTTGCATGGCCCCTCTCTTACCTACCTCTTCTCTCTCTTATTCTCTGGTTTCTCTGTTTCTTTCTGGGTTACTCCTCTTACTTCTCTGCTCTCCCATGCTCATTCAGTAAACTTCTCCATATGAAAAGAAAGAAAGAAAAGGAAAGAAAGAAAAGAAAAGAAAAGAAAGAAAGAAAGAAACTTGCAAGGGTTTGGAGAGATGGCTCAGTGGTTAAGATTGCTTGTTAAGCAATCATGAGAACTTAGTTTGGATTCCTGCACCCAGTAATAAGCTGGGTGTGGTCTTGCATGCCTGTAATGCCAGAGCTGGCAGGCAGCAAAGATAGAAGGGAGCTTGCTGGCTGCCAGCCTAGCTGACACAAACAAACAAGCAAATAATTGCCCGCTCCAGGGTCAGGGAAAGACCATGTCTCAAAGGAACAAGGCAGAGTGATAGATAAGAACACTCTGCCCTCTTCTAGCTTGCTCTTGTGCAGACCATGCACACACACCACACACACCATCCACAAAGGCGACTGTGGCCAGGCATAGTGGCACACACCATCCCAGCACTTGGCAAGTGAAGGCAGGTGGACTAATGAATTGAGATCAGCCTTGGCTTCAAAAAGGTCTACTTCAAAAAAACTACAGTGCCCTCTTCCCCCAAAAGTCCAAGCAAGCAAGTAAGCAAGTAAACAAACAAACAAAGGCAGTTTGTGGCTCAGGCCTATAATACCAGCTACAAGAAGGCTAAGACAGAAGAACACAAAGTTCAAAGTCTGCCTGGGCTATGAGTTCAAGGTTACCTTGGGCAACTTAGTGAGACCCGTCTGAAATTAAAGGCTGGCAACACAGCTCAGTGGAAACAGCACTCACTTCTCTTGTGTGAGGCCTCAGATCCCCAGTGTTGCCCCCTGAACAGCCCCTGCCCCTCCCCCAAAAAAAAAGAAAAAGAAAAGAAAATCCATTTGGACTTAATTCATGACAATCCTCCTGCCTTAGCCTCGAAAACGGTAGGACTACAGAGATGCACCACCATACCTACTTAGGGGAGACAGCTTAAATTTTCTTTATTTAATCATTTTAAATGTGTATGAGGTATTAGATTATCCTGTAGCAGTTGTAAGACATTTGATGTGAATTTGGTGGCTCTGGACTAACAATACAGGTACTCTTAACTGGCGGTCATCTCTCCAGCGCACCTCTGTATTTAGAAACAGGGTCTATGTAGCCCCGGATACCCTGGCACTTGCTGTGTAGACCAGCCTGGCCTTGAACTCACAGATTATCTTTGCCTCCTGAGTGCCTGGATTAAGGCACAGGTCACCATGTCCAGCTAAATATTTACATATTTTATACACCTGAATGTTCTGCCTGCATGAATGTACATGCATCATATCTGTGCCTAGTTAGGAGAGTAGGTCAGATCTCTTGGAACTGGAGTTACAGATGAGTGTGAGCTGCCGTGCGGCGGCTGAGAGTCAAACCCAGGACCTCTGCAAGAACAAGTGGCTCTTCCCGCTGAGCTCCCTCTCCGCCCGCCTCCCTAGATTTTTTAAATTTTAGATTTTATTTATTTACTTTATGTATATGAGTGCTCTATCTGCATGTACACCTGCATGCCGGAAGAGGGCTTTAGAGGGTATAGATGGTTGTGAGCACCATGTGGTTGCTGGGAATTGAACTCAGGACCTCTGGAAGAACAGTCAGTGCTCTTAACCGCTAAGCTATCTCTCCGCCCGCCACCCTAGCTCTTTGAGACAGGGTCTTATTACGTATTCCAGGAGGTCACTTTATAGTTTAACTGTCTTTGACCTCATGGCAATCCTGCCTCAACTTTCTGATTAAAACTGTCTGGATTACAGCTCTCTTGCCTCTGTCTCCTTAGTGCTAGGGTCATGGGCATGAACAATCACACATGGTTTTATGTGGTGCTAGAGAGTGAACCTATTATTTAAGATATTAAATACGAATTATACATAGTTTGGATTTAACACTAAACTTTTGGTATCTGAATCTGACATTGGTATTCTTTAAAAAAACATTCAGCAGTAAAGAGATTGCTCAGAGGTTAAAAGCACTGTTGCTCTTGAGGAGCTCAGCCCCAGTGCCAACACGGTAGATCACAACCATGTGTAGCTTCAGTTCCAGAGACCTGATGCCCTCTTACAAAGTTTCCTCAGGCACCAGGTATGCATGTGGTATACATGTGCAGGAAAAATATGCATACATGATTATATATATATATACATATATATATATGATTTAAAAAATCTTATTTTGTTAATGTGTGTGTGCACATGAACACAGGTGCCTGTGGAGGGCCAGAAGAGGGCATTGGATTCCTTATATTTAGAGTTACAGTCAATTATGAGTTGACTGATATGGGTGGTAGGAACAGAATTTATGAGCAACAAGTGTTCTTAACTACTGAGCCATCTCTATACCCTGACATCAATATGCTTTTTCTTTAAAGGTTTATTTATTTTTACGAATTCTGTCTGTACGTACACCTGAAAGTTAGTAGAGGGTATCACACCCCATTACATATGGTTGTGAGCCATTATTTGGTTGCTGAGAACTGAACTCAGCACCTCTGAAGAACAGCCAGTGCTCCTAATTACTGACCTATGTGTCCAGCTCCCCTGACATCAGTATTCTAACAATCCTGGACAAATACTTTTTAATTAATGAAGGACTGGAGTAGATTACATTGGCTAAGTCTATAAAGGAATAACCACAGCAAAAATGCTAACTGAAATAAAGCTTTGGGGATCTGTAGAGATGGCTCAGTGGTTAACCGTGCGTCTAGCTCTTGCGGAGGACCTACTACAGCTCCCAGGACCGACATGGGGGCTCAGAGCTGCCTGTGAATTCCGGTTCCAAGGGATCTGATGCCTCCTCTGGCCCTGACAGGCTTCTGTGTGTACATTGTGCATATAAACTTACTCAGGCAGACAGACACGCATATAATTTTTTTTTAAAATAAAAAAGATGTTGCAATGAACATTCCCTGGTAAAGATGAGTGGGCAGAGGGGAATATTGTAGGACACACTGTGATACACCACAGCTTCCATGGTGAGATGTTTTCTAGCTTTGTTTTGTTTTTTTATTTATTTATTGTTTGTGTGTTTTTTATTTTGAGGGGAATGTTGCAAGGGTGGAGGGCAGATGAGGGGACTGGAGATGAATGGGACTTGGGTTCATGATATGAAGCAAAGAATCAATAAAAAGTTTAAAAAAAAAAGCTGGGTGTGGTGGCGCACGCCTGTAATCCCAATACCTGGAGGCAGAGGCACGCAGATTGATGTGAGTTCCAGGCCAGCCTAGCTTCAAACTGAGTCCAGGGCAGCCAAGGCTACACAGAGAAACCCTGTCTTGAAAAACCAAGTAAATAAATAAACAAGCAAATAAATACGTTGAAATTTGGAGGAAGTTATTTTTAGGAAGTATATTTTCTTGGGATAAAAATTATAAACAAAAAGTCACAAAGAAATGTAATAGAGGGACTGGAAATATGGCCCAATGGTTAAAAACACTTGCTGCATTTTCAGAGGACCAGGTTGTTTCACAGGCACCTACATGGTGGTTAATAACTGACCTGTAACTCCACTTTCACAGGATCTAACATCCTCTTCAGACCTCCAAGGCACTAGGCACACACATGGTGCACATTTATACATTTACCAACATGCCCATACACATAAGATGAATCTAAAAAATATTTATAATATAAACTATGAGGACATCAAATTTATAATGTAAGAGGGATTTCTCATAACTAGGAAAAAATTAGTGATTCATTTGTTTTCCAAAGGATAAGACTCTAGAGTCACTGTTTATAAACAGTGCCTTGTGCTAATTAGGAAGAAGAAAATAAAAGATAAGAATTTTATATACTTCAAAGAATAAAACAAACACCTCTAAATACTGAAACTTAATAAAGGTAGAATTGCCAAACAATCTGGCATTCAGTTAAGATATGTATATTAAATGATTTGTTGCTTCCAAAGCTTGGCTCTCCAGGCATTAAATGGCATATTATGAAAACAATATACTACCTTTCTGCACTTGATAAGATGATAAGGAAACCTGCAGGCCCTGATCTGGTGATTTTTATCATAGGGGCACTGTAGTAACTTTTCAGGGTCCAGGGAGTCGACTGAAAGAGAGAATAAAAACCACAGTAAGTATCAAGTGTCATAGACCTGTAAAACTACGGCAGCCTTACAGGCACATTAGTGTTTTCAATAAATCCACAGGCACATTAGTGTTTTCAATAAATCCACAGTGAAGGAATAAGGCAGTCTGAAAAAAGGTTAGATTAAAATAAAGTGTGACTGGCCTTGTGGTGGCGGCACACGCCTTTAATCCCAACCCTCTTGGGAGGTTGAAGCAGGTGATCTCTGCGTTTAAGGCCAGCCTGGTCTATAGAGTGAGTTCCAGAACAGCCTGAACAACACAAAGAAATACTGTCTCAAAGAAAACAAACAAACAAACAAAAACCAAAACAAAACTCACACTGAGAAACCTTGTCTTGAAAAACAAAATAAAAACAAAACACCAAAAAACCCTTAGACTTTCCCGCCCCCATGGTATGCTTGAGGTTTCATTCACATTTGACTGAATATGGTTTTCATTATTATTAAATGTTAAATGACATCCAAAGCATTTTTTTCCGTTTTCCTTTCTTAACAATAATGATTTAGGGCCAGTTCAATTCTCCATCTTTCCCGCACTTTCCCAACTAGGCCAATAAAGTTGGAATGGATTGCTGGTGTAGCAATATAAACATTGTGGCCCACGGCACTTTCAAACTCCACTCTCCCGGTCCAGCTGGCCGTAGGACAAGTTGAGAATAATCCCTTATCAGCATCCTCGCCTACTTCTAGTAGTATTACTAACCAGAGCTTTCCCCTGTTCTCTGCTTTATTTCTATGCTGTACTGGCTGCTCTAGTTTCCTTGACAATGATCTCATTACTTTTGTCAGGTAGATGATTTTACTTTTCACATTTTGGAACATAGATGAGAAAAAAAAATCCTTAATCTAATGACCACCAAACTGGCCAACTAAAATAAAAATAAACTGCAAAGACAGAACCTCCCACAGCTAAGACAATTGTAGAAACAGACTGCTATGTCAAGAAAACCCTGAATCTATATCATGTTATTCAAAATTGCCCTTAAGCTAGCCACGCTGCCCAGGCGGTGGCCCAAATCTTAACAAGCCTGGTTCAGGAAGGAAAATTAAATGGTTAAGTATATTCTGAGAGCAAAAGGCAACCTAATAAAACACTCTTGCCACCCCGAAGGTAAGGATAAAAGTAAAATAAACAATTCACCTTTGATAAGAAGCTTATAAACCAGGAGAGTACAATGAAAATCAAAAACCAGAGGGGAATTGAAACCGACAGCTTCACCGGAAGAGTGGTAAACATGGAATAAATTGTTAACCATGGTCATGATGCAAATCAGCCTGAAAGGTGATCTGAAGGACAGAACAAACGGGGAGGAAAACGTCCTAGAGGACAGGCATGCTTATTATGCCAACTGAGCTCTTAGCCAGCAATCTTTTATTTCTGAAGCTTCAGAATACCCAGGGAACATTCACAGATGAAATTCTTATTAGTTTTCCTTCATTTAATCCACTCCATCACTAGCAAATGTCAGCAGTTGGCAGAATGGAGGTACCCTATGATTCACACATATTATAACTGCCCATATAGAGCATGTGTCAAAGTTGATAATGAGAACTACCATACATGCTTTATTTCTTGGTCTGGAAATTTAGGTCAGCTCTAATTTACTGTGCTACGAGGAAAAGAATTATCTATCAATCAATCAATCATCCATTTATCTATCTTGGTCACCAATCTATATCCATCCATCAGTCTGTCTATCTATCTTATTTATCTCCCTACCTACTTACCTTGGCTTTGTGGCAAAATTATGGGTCTTAAGAATGCTATACAAGGCACATGCCTTTAATCCCAGCACTCGGGAGGCAGAGGCAGGTGGACCTCTATGAGTTCAAGGTCAGCCTGGTCTACAAAGCAAGTACAGAACAGCCAGGGCTGTTACACAGAGAAACCCTGTCTCGAAAAACCACACACAGAGGAATGTTATACAAGTGCTCTACCACTGAGCTGCATCCTCAAAATTTGTATTTATTATTGTGTGTATAGTGTGTGTGTGTGTGTGTGTGTGTGTGTGTGTGTGCGCGCGCAGAGGACAGCTTTACGGCATCAGTTTTCTCTGCTACTTTCACATGAGTTCTGAGGGTCAAGCTAACGCTGCCAGGTTTGTATGGCAAGCACTCACTGCTGAGCACTCTCACTGGCCTGAAAGTTGTGATCTCCACTTTAGCTTCCTGTGAGTCAGCATTGCAATTGTGTCCCACCATAGTTGGTTCTCCCGTCCCCACCCCCCTCTCTTTGTTTTTTGTTTTTTGAGACAGGGTTTCTCTGTGTAGCCTTGGCTGTCCTGGAACTCACTCTATAGACGAGGCTGACCTTGCACTCACAGCGATCTGCCTGCCTCTGCCTCCCAAGTGCGGGAATTAAAGATGTGTGCCACCATACCCATCTCTAACTACCTGAGTTTAAAGTATTTTGTTTCAGATCATTTTTCAGAGTACTATGGCTGTAGACTAAAGCGTCTTACTTAAAATGTGAACTTTTCTGAACCTCAACGTCACACAGACCTTTTTTCTCCGTATTTCAGGGAGGAATCTGAATTTTTCACAACATACACAATCTAGTGAGGCATCAAACTACACATAAATGACGTATTATTTTCTAAAAGGAGCAAGTAGTACATACTGTAAGTGTCTTCCATGCTGATGGCAAAGGAGTCCTGTTCAAGTGCTAGAGGAAAAAGCAAGGTTCAGAGACTCAGAAATGAAATGCATCAAAAGGCAGCCCTACAGTGTGGACTCCCTCCTGGAATCGAAGCTGCCCAAGCTCAATAAAATAAACCTCTGCTACACAACCTTCCCCCCAGACATTTCTCTGTTTTAAGGCATTCTTCACTCCTATGACTAATTTTAGCATCATGTCATAATTCACATTCGTGGAATAAACTCTGGGGCCCACAAACAGCTAGGTCAAATATGACCACTGACAAACTGTATTCAGGTGACAACATAGCAATATATTTTAAGTGATATTACAATATCTACCACTAAGCTGGGCCTGGTGGCGCATGCCTTTAATCTTAAGCACTAGGGAGACAGAGGCAGGCAGATTGCTGTGAGGTGGAGGCCAGGCTGGTTTACAAAGGGAGTCCAGGACAGCCAGGGCTACACAGAGAAACCCTGTCTCGAAAAACCAAAAAAACCAAACAAAAAAACCCAATATTTGCTACTGTTTACTTGCTATTATGGTTTGATGCTATTTAACTTTAGTAATGGGGCAAGTTGAGGTCATAAAAATACCATTATTTAAACTTCTAGAAGCCAGGCGTGGTAGCGCATGTCTTTAATCCTTGCACTCGGGAGGCAGAGGTAGGAGGATCTCTGAGTTCCAGGCCAGCCTGGTCTACAGAGAGTTCCAGGATAGCCAGGGCTACACAGAGAAACCTTGTTTCAAAAAAAAAAAAAAACCCAAAAAACAAAAAACAAAAAAAACAAAAAACAGAAATGAAGAGGTAACAGAGAACACCTAAGGGAACAAATATAACAGACATGAAAGAGATTGAGAAAATGTCTCAGAGTTTGAATTCTCTTTTACTGGAGATCTCTACTGAACACTGATTTAGTTCACTTACTAGTGTGGGAAAACTAATTTTATATATAACCTCTCCCACAGGAATCTTCTGAAAACTGGACGCATATACAGCGGTTGTCTCTAAGCAAGCTCTCCTTTGGCCTCTCACACAATTCCACACCCCTTCCCCCCATTCTATGACATAAGCAGCATTAGAACCTTTGTTAGGAAATGCAGGTGATCAGCTAAACTTTAGCTTAGTACTTTGCTGCAAAGCCCATTTGTTAATGACAATCATTAGGGAAACTATCTGAAAACTCTTCATGTTTGGAATAAACCATCCTAACCTTACGGAACCTCTACCATAGTTATGTCATACTTTGTTAAAAATTAAAAAGGCATGGAAGAATCAAGTATTATTATTATAATTTAAGGTGTATGAAGGAGTGATGAGTGAGGTATTCAGCAACCTAGAGAGCCGGCCTATTCTTTCCCAGCAAACAGGCTGATCAGAAGTAGGCCAAGGACGCTGGAATTCATCACTCAGCTGTCTCTTATCTTCCCCATCAAATTGTTAACAGGTGATTCAATTCCTTTCCCCCAGTACTAGGTGGCGGTGAACTGGACAAAGTGACAATCTGAAGCTACTGTTTAAACTCTGAAAACAGTGAGTGGCGGGTCTCAGTAAAGTAGTAGTTTCTCTCCTTTTACAAAAAAGCCCTTCCTCCTTCCCCTCCCCCCCAATTCGAGGAGAGTCAAGCAAAAAGGATCAGACAAGTGGGAAGTTACCCTAAAAACGAGGCAGGCAAAGGTGCCAGGGAGCCCAAACAGACGATGGCCAACACAGCCAGGCTCAAGGCTGGGCCGAGGGAGGACACTACTTGTCACACACAAACTGCCTCCAAAGGTTGGCCCAAGCCAAACCCCTACCGCCTTCCCTCTTTCCTACCTCAGTAAAGACGCTCTCCCTACTGCCGACTTCGCCTCACAGCCAGACCCCGGCAACGCCCACTTCCGGCCTGGTGCCAGGGGGGGGTCGCACTTCCTGTGACTGTGGTCTGCTCATGCGCAGTGTAGCCCCTCTAACGCCTGTGTTGCCCTCTTCCTTTGGCTTGCCCGCCTGTTGGGGGTCTTCAGCTTCTTTGATTTTATCCACCACCGGTCCTCTACTCTCCGGTCTACATGGTCCTAAATGGGAGGAGAACTTCTTTTGCTGACTTTTGGGCGGCCATCTTAGAAAAGTCAGGGAAAGAACGCGACCGGTCCGTGTCGGGTGCCGTTGACAAGAAAACCTCTGTGGAAATTGAAACAAAATGTAATTTATATTTTGAGAGTTCAAAAGAGGAGTGGTGAAGACAGGTACAACAATCAGTTTAAGAAAAACCAGGAAGGGCAGGGATTTTTTTTTTTTAAATCTGTGTAGCGCATGTAGGCGCTCAATTGAAAAGGCAAAGCCTGGTCTACAAAGCGAGTCCAGGACAGTAGAGAAACCCTGGCTCAACCCCCCCCCCAAAAAAAAAAAGAAAGAAAGAAAAGGCAAGGATCGTCTCAGAATAGTAGGGAGGATGGTGGGATTAAAGGGAGATTAGGCTAGAAAGGACAAGTTTGTCAAAGAACTCAAAGCAGGAAACCCAAACCACTGTGAGCCTTTGTTCAGAAAACACAACATTCCAAAACTATGTTTGTATTCGTAGTTAAATAGAAATACTTGTCCCCAAAGTACTTAGCAAAGTATGCACTAAATTGGACTGATGGCCAAATAGGAGTACAGCATAGGCCAGGAAGTGTTAGAGACTGTGTCATGATATGTAAACTAGACGCCACACAGTCAGCGTGGAATGAGGGAGTTTGTTATTCTTTATTATTCTGGTTTTTTGAGGCAGGGTTTCTCTGTGTAACAGCCCTGGCTGTCCTGGACTCTCTTTGTATACCAGACTGGCCTCGACCTCACAGCGATCTCTGCCTCTGTCTCCTGAGTGCTGGGATTAAGGGCGTGCGTCACCACCGCCTGGCATGGGGAAGTTCATTATTGCAGAAGGGCAAGGAAGAGAAGATACAGACTGAGTCAAGAGAGACACAGAGAGTCAGAGGCACAGAGAGAGTGTAAGAAGGGGGAAGGGGGAAAGGGGAGGGGAGAAAGAGAGACAAAGTGTTGGGTTGGTTCTGTTATCCTCTGGAATATGCCTGAGGTGGTGATGTCAGAGCTTGCTAAGCAACCTAGAGGCAGGCTAGTGGATCTGCTTGTGAACTAACAGACTGTAAATTCCTTATAAGGAAGAGATTAGTAGGGCCTGAGATGACCTGGGAAAGCATTAGGGAGAAAAAGGATTTATACTGTAAATTTTATACTATAAATTTAGGCTATAAATTTTATAGACTTGAGAAGGTGTTGACACTGTGGGTAGACCTGGTGACACTATTTTTAAAAATCAAGTTGTAAAACACATTGTATTGCAGAGAATTTTGTGCATCCAAAGCTTAGCCGGCAGTTTAGAAGTTGGCTGGCTGGTAAAATACTGTGGCTTCCAACACATGTCAGTGGGTAAGAGCCTAAATACAGAGAGGATCATCAGAATAGCAAATGCAAGGTATCTTAGGTGAAAAGCATCTTAAGAGTATGACATTTTATTTTTACACAAATAATATGTAAATTATCAGCTCTGACCCCTTCCAGCCAGCTGGCTGAAGAGTGTATGTGTCATCATTTTCAGTACAGAGTGAGACTCTAATAGGAGCTGGAGGCTAGACTAACAAACTGTCATCTCAGCACCTGGGAGGCTGAGGCAAGAGAACTGCAACAGAGCTGAGAGCAGCTGGGACAGCCCAGTCTACATAGTGAGACCCTGTCTCAAAACAAACAACAAAACCCAAACCCAAACCAAACCAGAACAAACCAGTCAACTAACCAACCAAAACCCTAAAAAGAGATAGCTTGTGGGTAGGAGATGGGAATCAAGTCATTCTTTTTGCAGGATAATGGTTCTTAATCATGTTTGCACATTAGAGTCATCTGGGGAGTGCCTAAGGCATACCTTGCAGCTGGGTGGTGGTGACGCATGTCTTTAATCCCAGCACTCAGAAGGCAGAGGCATGTGGACCTCTGAGTTAAAGGCCAACTTGGTCTGCAAAGAGAGTTCCAAGCTGGCCAGGGTTACGTAGAGAAACCCTGTCTCAAATAACCTAACTAAACCAAACCAAACCAAAACCCCAAAGCCATCCTTAAAAAGACATACATGTAAATCTCCCCCCTCCCAGAGCAGTTAATCAGAAGAGAGTGAGGCATTGTTATTTTTAAAAAGCTTTCCCAGATGATTCTAACGTGCAGCCAGACTAAGGACCATTCGGCACTGTCTTGAATTTTCAAAAGCATTTCTTTCATCTAGATGGCCTAGATGACTCATAGGAGCAAGCTGTTAAGTGCTTTTTTCAGACAGCAATTGCTTCATTGAAAACTTAGCACAAAGCATTTTAGGAAAAGTTTTTTTTTCTTTTTTGACAAGTTCACTTCAGATCATTAGGAAACAAAGCAATTCTTATGAGATCCTGAATTTTGAACTCACCACAATATTATTCATGCAGAATTAGTGGGGCCAGAGTGGTTTGAACTAAATATAATAATAATAATAATAATAATAATAATAATAAAATAATATAACAACAACAACAATAAATGCTTTAAATCACAGAGATTTGGTGCAATTTTTGTCATTGTTGCTATGATCCATAAGTACTTTTTATTTAGGCACCTATAGATTGAATTTTTTTTTTTTAGATTGAAATTTTTGAAAAAGAAAGAGCTAAGGGCTTGAGAGAACGGGAACAGGGAGCTGGTCCTAAACCAGAACCCTTAACAGGCTTTGTTGCAGTCACTGATGTCTTGTCAGTGTGGCAGAATTCTCAGCTGATGGAGCTGCTCCATTTAGCACCAGCAGATAAGCCCACTGTCTTTTTATTTTTATTTTCCCTCAAGACAGGGTTTCTCTGTGTAGCCTTGGCTGTCCTGGACTCTCTTTGTAGACCAGGTTGGCCTCGAATTCAGCAATCTGCTTGCCTCTGCCTCCCAGGTGCTGGGATTAAAGGTGTGGACTATCATGTCCTGCTAAACCCACTGTCTTATAAACAGAAGCCAAAGTTGTCTTTCAGTGGTGACTTGGAAATAAAGATATGCCACATATTTGTTCCTTCTGTTTTTAAATGCTTTGTTCATTCCTTTTCGAGTCAAAACATTCATGCTTTATCTGGATCCCTGGTAAGCTTTCTTTCAGCAAGGTTTTTTGTTGTTGTTGTTGTTTTGTTTGCTTGCCCAGGTTGATAATATTTGAAAACAGAAAAACAATGAGACCAAGTAATTTAGACAAGGAACTTGGTTTCTAGGAGCTAGCTGAGGTTACTATCCAAAACTGAACCTCATCTTTGCTGATTCTGTCTGTGTATATACTACTGTCCTTAAATCATATATGTAGAATTATAAAACTATTGTAGATTTACAATAGTTAGAAATAAAGCCAATGGTTTAATGAGTCTAATGAGTGAAAAACATTCCTGCAATTCTTCAGAAACACTCAGCTTTTGATGGCTGGATGAAGTGGCTCAGTGGGTAAGTGACTTGCCTGCAAGCCTGGTGACCCAAGTTTAGTCCCTGGGATAAACTCCTGAGAGTTGTGCTCTGACATCCACATGTCTGTCATGACATAAATGTGCACACATGCAAATACGTGTAGTAATATTAATAAAAGAACCTTTAGTGTCTCAGAAAGCCTAATAAATGTCCATCTAGCAGAAGACTAAGCATCTCTTTGTTTCTGGCTTAAATTTTATTGAGTCCTTGTTCTCTCATCTAATTATGATTTTTGGCATTAAACATAGAAAAAGTATTCCACGGCTGCAGTTTCTGAATCTGTCAGAGCTGGGGCAGGGCTGGGGAGACAGCCTTGTGAGTGTGGGGCCTTTTCTCAGCACTCAGGTAGAACCCTCATGTGGTGATAAATCTGAGTGCATGCACAGGCGAATTTGTTATTTGTGTCCCGTTATTATTAGGTTTGTTTGGGTTTTACTAAAGCTTTGACAGAATGTTATGTTAGAGGCTAAAAACTAGCCAGGCAGTGGTGGCACATGTCTTTAATCCCAGCACTAGGGAGGCAGAGGCAGAGGCAGGCCAATCTCTGAATTCAAGGACAGCCTGGTCTACAGATCAAGTTCCAGGACAGCCAGAGCTACACAGAAAAACCCTGTCTCAAAAAAAAACAGACAAAAACAAGCAAACAACAAAACAAAACAACGAAGCAGCAAAAAAGTACTGTCTTAACTTCTGTTGCACTCTCTTAAAGAGCTGTGCCCTGTGCTCCCCCCAAACCCCCACCCCCTCACCCGCCCGCCCAACCAGGGTCTCACTCAGTAGCCCTGGCTGTCCAGGATCTCACTATGTAGACCAGGGTGGCCTTGAATTTACATCTACCTGCCTATTAGGGGACAATTCCATATAGAAAAAAAATACAATAAGGTTCTAAGTTGATGATATTTGACAATATTACTAGGGAACATTCTTTTGCCTTTATAGTTTGTTAAAAAGTCAAAATGTAAGGCAGGTGCGATGGTGCATGGCCAAAATCCCAGCACTTGAAGGGAGGCAGAGGCAGGTGGACCTCTGTGAGTTCGAGGCCAGCCTGGTCTACAAAGCAAGCACAGGGCATCCAAGGCTACACAGAGAAACCCTGTCTCAAAAAATAAAAATAAAAATAATAAAATAAAATAAGAAAGAAAGAAAGAAAAATCAAAATGTATTTTAAGAACCAGATGGTGAGATAGGCCTGCAATTCCAGGACTTGAAAGGCGGAGACAGGATGATTAGGAATTGAAGGCCATTCTTAGTTATATAGTGAAGTTGAGGCTAGTCCGAGCTACATGAGACCCTGTGTGTGTGATGTGTTTGTGACACACACATTTTTACATATCCATGCATGTACAAGTGCATGTAGGGATGGATATGTACATGTGTGGATGCCTGTGAAGGCCAGAGATTGATGTCAGATGGTTCTCTTTACACTCCTTCATTTAGTGTGAGACTCTGTATGGGTGTGCACATGCCGCAGCATCTGGAGGGATGTGAGAACAACACTTTCAGGGTCAGGTCTCCCCTTCTACCAACAGGTCCTGGAGACTGGACGCAGATAGTAAGCCTTGGCAGCAGGCACCCTTACCCACTGAACCATCTCATTGGCCTCTTTTACTAAAACAAACAAATAAACAAACAAAAAACTACATTTATTTCATGTGTGATATATGCATGATGCAGTGCATGTGAGAAGGACACCGAGGACAGCTTGCAGGAGTTTGTTCTTTCCTTTGTAGATTCCAGGGATGGAACTTAGGTTGTCAGGCTGGTTGCAGGACCCCTTGCACACTGAGCCGTATCCCCTTAATTTTAGACAATGTCTTTCACTGGACCTGGCGCTTACTGACGTGGAGAGATTAGCTGGCTGGTGAGATCCAGGAATCCTGTCTCCCGTGCTAGGATCACAGGTGTGTGCAACCATGCCTGGATTTCTCCGTGGGTGGTATGAATGCAGATCACATGCTTGTGTGGAAAGCACTTTACTGTGGCTTTTAAAAAAGTACATTTTCAATTGTTTGATTTTAGCAGTGAAGACTGAGGAGCCAGATGCTGGGGTGAAGACCTGCTAGCTCAGAGAGGCAGAGAAAGCACCCAGCTGACCTTCCTCCCTAGCTCCTCCTGCTTCTCCATGCTGTCTTAAATGCCTTTCTCTCAATGTCCCTCTTTTTTTTTCCTGTTTACTCCCCGTCAGCTGGTTTTTTGCTCTGCCTCTTGACTTTATTTAACTCTGTTTACAGAAAGCTCTTGGATTAAGGATGCGCGCTAGGGCTGAGCTATACTACACCCACCTGTTCACAATAAAGTTCTTGGGTTAAAGGTGTGTGTTAAGGCTGAGCCATACCAAACCAGAAACAGACTTTTACAGTTCACAGTCTCGGGGTTCACAGTGGGAGCAAAAATACCCGGCAACTGTTAGACTCCGATCGCCTGTCTATCCCTGGAAGCCCGACCGAGAGCCAGAGTCGATGCAAAAGCAAACTCCAGGGAGATGGGAAGACCCGTTTCTGTAATGGCGGGGCGGGGTGTGGGTGGGGTGTTAAATACCCTTACAAAAGCAGAACTTAGTACAGACGTGATTGGTTAGTTGACCTTTAAAATGATTGGTTACTAGTTATTTTCTCCCTGAGGGGGCAAGAGCTCGGGCTTGGGACATCATCACATGCTGTCAGGTGCTTGGGACGTGTAAGAGGGTGTGGTTTTTCTTGGAAAGAATAGAACAGCCTTGAGGCCATCTCGGAAAGTACCAAGTGGTCAGGGTTGAAAAACAACTTTTCTAGCCGGGCGTGGTGGCGCACGCCTTTAATCCCAGCACTCGAGAGGCAGAGGCAGGCGGATCGCTGTGAGTTCGAGGCCAGCCTGGTCTACAAAGTGAGTCCAGGATGGCCAAGGCTACACAGAGAAGAAACCCTGTCTCGAAAAACAAACAAAAAGAAAAGAAAGAAAAAAGAAAAGAAAAACAACTTTTCTATCTCTTCACAACGCTTTACCAACTGAATGGTATGCCAGTCTGCATCCAGACCCTACCTAACTACAACACACCAGAATGTGGAATGCTTTAGTTAAGACGTGAGCGCAAACACTACAGCGGAAATATCTGTAGTCGCAGGTTACTTGGAAGTGAGGAGGCTCGCCTCAGTCCAGGAGTAAGCTCGGGTAACAGAAAAACAAAGGCAGAGAGGTAAACACCTGTAATTCTAATACTCAGGAAGCTAAGGCAGGGGGATTTTGTGTTTGAGGCTAGTCTGGACGATGCATTGAGAAACTCACAAAAACAAAGAAAACTGCTTATGTAAATTTAAGGGAGGATATCACTAGGTCTCCTTTGTACACTATATGTAATAGGACATATGGGATATTAAATAGCTATTCAGTTTCCTTTTGTTTCTTCCATAATTGGAGGAAAAAAAAAAAAAAGACTGTAGTAACTTGTGCAGGAATAAACCCCAAAATGACAGAAAATATTCATTTGACTATGATATATTTTTAACTGTAAGTCTAACTAGCTCTGAATTATTCAACAAACTAGAAAAACAAAACAAAAATGAAAACCTCCCAGCGTTATTATTTAAAAAGGATTGGTACATTCAATAAAGAGATACAGCCTAAAAGAAGTTGATGTTGGGTGCTAGCCTGGATTACAGGGGGACCTTGCCTCAGTGGGAAGTATCCAGCATTTACATATGTCTTACACAATGCAGTGCTAGGCTGGTTATGCTGGCTTCTTTTTTGTTTGTTTGTTTTTGAGGCAGGGTTTCTCTGTGTAGCCGTGGCTCTCTTGGACTCACTTTGTAGATCAGGCTGGCCTCGAACTCACAGCAATCCACCTCCCCGAGTACTGGAATTACAGGCTTTGTGCTACTGCCTGTAGCACACACAATTCTGACTTCTCTTGAGATTGGTGGCATGGTAGAAGGGAGAAAATCATTTATATTTAACATCTGTGTTAGAAATCACGAAAAGAGACAGGAAAGGTTTTAGTGTGGCGAAAGAGTTGGGCTTAAAAAAGCTAGAACAGGGATTTGGTGAAGGGTGAAGGATGACTTTTAAAAATGAACAGAGTGAAAAATAAGGTGTAATCTGATGGAAGCAAATTGGGCCAGCAGAGTTAGGAACGCAAATACTACATCGGAAATGTCTGTAGTCCCAGGTTACTTAGAAGTGAGGAGGTTTAGAGCTATGTTCCAAACTCAGCCTGTCATAAAAACTGTATGTTTTAAAAACATGGAAGATTTGTACAGCAGATTGAAGAAAGTGATTGGAGAGTCACACAAATAAGAGACAGTAAGTGAGGAAAATCTTGGGGGAATGAATAGTCTGGTTATGGAATAGTTTCACAGCTCACAGGCTAATGGTAACCCCCTTCTAATAATAGAAATAGGCAAATTACCTCTGTAGCCCAAACTAGGAAAAATAAGAAATCAACTAAATTTGTAAAAGGAAAATATTCTTTATTTAAATAAAAACATGTTAAGATGACAATCACAAGAGTTATTAAAAGTTGAGATTTTCTTAAGGTTTAAAATGACTTCTATTTGTCTGTTGACACTTTAATTCGAAATGTCTCCATCAGTTTTTCTGACCTGAGGGGGAAAAGAAAAGATTGAAGTAGTGTCATTTTCATAGCTTGAGTTGTTCCAGCAGAATTTAAAAACAGTCTTTTCTCCAGTCTGATCTGAAGTCCCCAGAACTTTCCCTGTATTCTACTGTGGGTCAAAGAGGAATAGAATAATATTGCTTTTTTTCTGGACATTGAACCAGGACCATGTACATGGGAGGCCAGGGCATTATTGCTGAGCTGAATCCCTAACCAGCATTTTAATATTTTCAGTATTTTTTTGAGATGGGGTCTTCTGTAGCCCTGACTGGCTTGGAACTCACTATGTAGACCAGACTAGACTTGAACTCACAGAGATCTGCCTGCCCCTGCCTTCTGAGTTCAGGGAGATTAAAGGTGTGCATCACCACATTCAATAGCTTTCTTTTTACTTTTTTTTTTTTTTGTTGTTGTTGTTGTTTTTCCGAGGCAGGGTTTCTCTGTGTAGCCATGGCTGACCTGGACTCGCTTTGTAGACCAGGCTGGCCTCGAACTCACAGAAATCTACCTGCCTCTGTCTCCCAAGTGCTGGGATTAAAGGTGTGTGCCACCACCGCCCGGATGCTTTTTTATTTTTTTAAGAAAGGTTTGTCTAAGAATTTCTGCAAGTTTAGATCACAATGTTAAAACTTTGATGTTACCCTGATAAAAGTAACTTTACCTCTTCCCCAGGACTTGTAGCTGTTGGGATGTTTATCAGCCATGGCCTCCTGTAGGTCTCTTGAGTCACTGAAGGAGAGAACCAGAAGAGGAAAGTTAACAGGGCAGCAAGCACGGGAATTAGGGTTGACATACCCAGTTCCAGGGAGTCAGAACTTCATTACTCAGCATAATTTATGTTAGTTACTCAGGGTTACAGTAGCAACCATCTGACTTCTGTCTTTTGCTTCTTTTGTCTGGCTAGGGGGTCCTGAGCTGTTTGTGCATAAATGGTTCCTTTCTATCTGGGAAGGTTTTTTTTTGTTGTTTTTTGTTTTTTGTTCTTTGCAGAATTATAAATATTGTATATACAAGGCCTTGATGGAATACATCCCCAGTGAACTCTTGAGAAGGAAAGTACCCATTGTGTGTGTGTGTGTGTCTGTGTGTGTCTGTGTGTACAGCTCAGTGTTGGATGCTTCTTCAGTTGTTTTCCACTACATGGAGAGAGAAGATGATGTTGAATTCCTGGAACTGGAAGTTACAGGTGGCTGTGATCTGCTGTGGGTGCTGGCAATCAAGCCTGGGTCCTCTGGACGAGCAGCAGGTGATCACTGCTAAGCCACCTCCTCATCCCTGTATTTTAAACTTGTAAGTTTGTGTGTGTGTGTGTGTGTGTGTGTGTGTGTGTGTGTGTGTCTTGGGGATGGAACTCAGGCTGCCCATCTTGGCAACAAGCACCCTTTATCTACTGGAACATCTCTTCAGACTTCCACATTAATAATTAATAATAAATGATAATAATAACATTAATATTATTTGATATGAAGTTTCCTGCTGAACCTAGAGTTTAGCGATTTGGCTAGACTATCTGTCCAGCAAGTTCCAGGGACCCTCCTGACCCTGCTTTCTCAGTTCTATAATTATAGGCTCACACCACTACACCTCACTGCTTTTGTTGGCCTGTGGTCTGAATTTAGGCCCTCATGTTTATACAGCAAGCATTTACCAATGGAGCTGCTCCACAGACCTGACCACAAATCTTTTAGTTAAGGACTGAAGCCCAGGCATTTGAGCCTATGGCCCGATGGTCATTTTCTCTTCAGAAGTCCAACTTAGGGATGGTGAGATGGCTGAGTGAGCAAAAGTGCTTGCTGCCAAGCCTTACAACCTGAGTTCGAAGCCCAGAATCTATGGGGTAGGAGGAGGAAACTAGTGACAGCATGTTGTTCTCTGGCCTGCCCACATATGCCCTGGCCATGCTAAATGAACAAATAAACAAACAAAGATTTAAAAAAAGAGTTGGCCTGGTGGTGGTGGTGGTAGTGGCAGCTCATGCCTTTAATCCCAGCACTCGGGAGGCAGAGTCAGGTGGATCTCTGTGAGGTCGAGGCCAGCCTGGTCTACAAAGTGAGTCCAGGACAGCCAAGGCTACACAGAGAAACCCTGTCTTGAAAAACCAAACCAAACCAAACCAAACCAAACCATAAAAAAAAAATGAGTCAAACTTAATAACCTGAATGATGGAGATGAGCATATAGTTTATCTTACCTTTCACAAACCAGCATTTTTGGAGCAAAAGTCTCAAGAACAAATGAAGGAAAATGATGCGTATGATCTAGAAAGTAAAGAATAAGAAAGAAGAAACACAATTCCTGAGCATTTTCAGACTGTCGCAGGGAAAGCTAGCTGGTAGAGAGCCTTTCTTTAGCCTTTCTTCTATGGCCGTGGCTGGGAAGTGGCTGTTCTGCTTGGGACCACATGTCCACCCCCTTACGTTTAGGTGTGTGATCTTTTTACCAGGGGAACGTGAATGCAAGTGTCTTCTCAAATCAGGCGGTTAAAGGCAGTTGTACATGGCTGTGTAAGGCTGTGGAATACATGGAGTTGTGAGTGAGGGTATTGCCAACTGGAGGATGCAGTTGTTTGGTTAGGGCCACTTTTCGGTAGTTTCCTATCATGTAATTTGCACCTTGTGAATAAAGGCAGTCCAGATCTAACAGTTTATGATACAAGGACCTTAATTTGAGCTGCTGAGTCTGATTTTCCAGTTACACAATCTCTGCCATGTAAATCAGGAGGCTATGCAAAGTATGACTGCCTTGGCGGATCAAGGTTCAGTCTTGGTCAAAGGCTGTGGCCATGGGATGCTGGCTCATAGCTCAGTCAGACTACTGTTTTTAACTAGGCCACCCTCTAGAGACAGATGATAGACTTAGTAATTTGATGTAGTGAAAGGGTTTTATGAGAAGAGCATAAAGATTTATTACTATCTGCTGCTGGTTCTTTTTGTTGTTGTTTTGTTATTTGTTTTTTGAGACAGGGTTTCCCTGTGTAGCCCTGGCTGTCCTGGAACTTGCTCTGTAGACCAGGCTGGCCTCAAACTCACAGAGATCTGCCTGCCTCTGCCTCCCCAGTGCTAGGATTAAAGCCGTGCGCCACCGCCGCCTGGCACTGTCTGCTAGTACTAAAGCATACTCCCTTTCACAGTTGTGTTCAGATCAGCCCTGCTCACCCACGTTCCAGACATCAGGGTCAGGAATCTGATTGCCAGCACTGCATACGTTTTCGTCTCCTTCAAAGCTTGGGTGAGTAATCTTTTGAAGGTTAAGTGGCTCTGAAACAAAGTAGAAAAGAAGGTCTTGAATTAGAATAGTTAATTAAAAAATTATCTGCTGTGTTTGGACAAGGCTTCTAAGTCAGTATGAGATATGGGGAATTAGGAAGCCATAGAATTTGGTACTACAGACCTGTTCTCAGATGAAAGGCTTACCGTCATCCATGGCGGTCCTGTTGACACAGTTGGCCTCATGTTCCTTGAGCCTTTTGATCGGGACCACATGACAAGCATTGTATTTGCAGTTAGCCATCTTTTTAGCTATCTTTGGATTTTTCTAGAAGGAAAAGTTCTTGTTAGGTTTTGCCTGTATGCCATCTTCCACTCATTTCTGAAAATGCTGAAGAGATGTTATGCCTTCACTTTAAGAGTGACTTAGTCTCTAGATCAGAACTAAAAAGCAAAACCAGAGAACTATCTTTTTATATTCTGAAAATTTCCCTCTCCTGTAATTTACAGCTATTATCGGGGAAACTTACCTTTTTGCATGAGGCTAGGTGGTATTGCAACCGGCTGGCTGGAATCCTGTGGTTTGGGTCGTAAGGACAGAGCTCTATGGATTCCAACTCCATTAGTCCTAAAAGGCAGGGATCATAGGAAAAAAAAAGATTACCACTTAAGGTCAGGTTGTCTTGACATAGGCCTATTTTCTACTCTTAAAAGCAACATGGTACTGGAGCTGGAGAGAGATGGCTCATCAGCTAAGAGTGGTTTCTGTTCAATCCTGAAGCCTGGAGTTCAGAACCCAGCACGAAAATGGGGTGACTGACAAATGCTGGTAACATCCACTCATCCCACACCTTATTATCACACACACACACACACACACACGCGCGCGCGCGCGCGAGTAACAAAAGCTAGTTGGACCATAGGGGAAAGTCTCTGCTTCTTTGCTTTGGGAAGCCAAATTTAACATTTCACACACTCATAGATTGCTTTAAATAGAGTGCTTGATTTCCATTTAGAATATTAAACAGGCAAGAATCCCTGAAAAAAAAAATCACAGAGCTGGAGATGATTAAATTCAACATGTGTGCGCTAGAGGAGGCAAGGCTTGGGAAGCTGGTTCCTTCAGTGTTCATTACTCTCCCTCTTCTCCAACTTTCCTAAAACTGAGCTACCAATTGAGAAAAAAAAAAAAAAAACAAACCCACAATATAATGTCTGAATATACCTTGCATTTACCTAAGAATACTAGCCTGAAATCTCTAAATTGTGGATATTAACATATGAAAGCTCCCAGAAGTGAGCTAACCGCAAACCATCTCAAAGCCAATAGGAGGCCCTCTCTCCCCAAGGCCGGCTGCCTTTAGCTCTCCAAGCAGACGTGCATGTCAAGGATCCCCAAGTTTCCAGGCAACAGCTATAGCTGAGATTCCTGCAAAGCAGTGATGTGTAGTTTGGTGGTGGAGGTGGTGTGTGTGTGTGTGTGTGTGTGTGTGTGTGTAAAGATCAAGGCAGAGTGGCATAAGCAATAAGGATAGAAAGTGCCCATTTCTGTTTGGCTGTGCACCATGCCTAGGGCGTAGACAAAAGGCATAGAGCTAGACTGTTAAATGTCAGATTTCCCTGAGGGCATTTTGGTGATTATATCCAGGGATTTAGATTCTGGTAGCTTTTGTGAACACAACCCAGGGTTAGCCTTTATTTTTTATTTTTTGTTTTTCAAGACAGGGCTTCTCTGTGTTGTCTTGGTTGTCCTGGACTTTTTTTTTTTTTTTAGACGAGGCTGGCCTCGAACTCACAGAGATCCACCTTCCTCTGCTTTCCCAAGTGCTGGGGTTACAGGTGTGTGCCACCACGCCCGGCACTGGGTGGGTTCTTTATGGCTTTTACTGCATATTAAGGAATATACTAGAGCCAGAGATACTTATAATAAAGTGAATTGACTTTCTAGAAAATTAAAGCTTGTAAAACCCATTGTTATATATGATTATCTTTAGATTAAAAAAGGTAACTCAAAGGTGTTTTAATACCTATATATAGTCTTCAGAAAACCTGTTATTTCAGCCAGTTGCCTAGGAAAGCATGAACTCTGGTTACGGCTGATATGGTCTCAATAAACAAAGATTGTTGGAGGATACACAGTGACAACAGGTTCATTAACCAAAACATGGCATTTCCTATGGAGGGACATGACTATGATAGAGGCTATTTGATTTAATGTTAGACTCCTCAAAGCCACCTTCATCCTTTAAACTAGCACAAGGATCATGAGACTTACCGTATTCTCAAGCACTGCCCCTTAAAGGGAAGTGTCAATGGAAGAAGTTTGAGAAGGCAGAAAGCACAGCACCCTCCAGTTAGCAGAAGGAATCAGCTTGCTGTCCAGGCTTTCAGTTCAGTTCCTCTCCTCCCACTGTCGGTTCTACCCTCAGAAGTTTGGGAAGTGTTGATGATGTCATAGTGAAGTCTTAGAGAAGTGATTCTCAGTCTGGTTGCACGTGGGGAATTGCCGAGAAGTCTTAAAGGGACAGACCCTTTGGCGCAGCTGCGGAACTATTGGATCAGAACTTAAGAGTGCAGGCTGGCTGAGTGTGGCTTTAAGAGCTCCTCAGAGGATTCTGGGTAATAGTTACTAGGTTACTGCATTATTGCTAGGCCTTGTTCTGGGGTAATTAAATGTTTTTTAGAAGGGTTCTTCAAGTACGCAGAAGGAACTATGGTATAATTTTAAAAGTAAATCCCTAAAGACTACCTGTTGACACAATAAGCCCCATCTTTCAGCCTGTCCCTTTTCTTTATAGGGAGTCAAATATAGAATTCCATAGAAAGTGATAGGACAAGCTCATTACACATTCAAAAATCAAATTTTCAGGGTTTTTTTTTGTATACTTAATCCAATATACCAGGCCCTGAGCCAAGCATATACATGTAATAAATCACTGAATCCCTTCCATAGTTGTATAAGGGACTAGCATCATTTAATAGATTAGGAAAACCAACTCAATAGCCTAAAGTTACCACAAGGCGTGCACATGTTTCAGTAGCATTATTAACGTCGTCTGAGCTAACACATGTAGAACACTGAAATAGCTGCTATGTAGCGAACAGCTAGGTTATCACTTTCTGTAAACTAATCAATGTAACACAGTAGCCTCACGAGGTAGAAGTCACTATCAATCCAATCCCATTTAAAGGTATGTAATCTGGATCCGCTGGTAAATGATAGAGTTGAGACGTAAACTACGTGGGCCCAGAACCTCGGCTCTTAGCCACTAAATCATAAGGCTCAACTCACTGTACTGAGCTACATTAATCGAGAGTTTGATTCTGGATGATATCAAAGTGTAGGTTCTAGCCCCCCCCAACCCCCACACCAGCTGAAGGCTGGCTTTGCCAGGCTCCAGCAATCTTTCACTGAAGGTGGGGTGGGAATATAACATGAAACGGGATTCCTTTCTCTCACCCCAACCCAAGATTTTGAGCTCATGAGAAAGCTCTGGATATGGGGAAAAAAAATGGGATTATTAAACAGTAGAGATGAGGCTGTGGGAAGGGAATAGAAGCAAAGGCTTCCCTGGCTTAGCACTTTCCCCGGATCTTTTACTTTGTGTTGAAAGAAACTTGAAGTGAGTTGGATGTTCTTTAGGTAGAGGGTTGAAGCTTGGTTCGAGTATGAAAATAATCTCTTGCTAATTAATTTGGCTCCTCATTATGGGATTTATTTTTTTATCAATTTAAACTTAATTCAATAAGTTATTATTATTATGTCTTTGGTTTTTCAAGACAGGTTCTTATGCTGGTTAGGCTGTAGTCAAAGATGACCTTGAACTTCTGGTTTTTCTGCCTCTGCCTCCTGAGTGCTGGCTGGCATTGCAGGTGTGCACCAGCATGCCTGGTTTTATGTGCTGCTGGCTAACAAACCGAGGACTTCGTATCTGCTGGGCCAGCATTCTATCAACTCAGCCGCGACACTAGCCCTCAGTAAGTTTCTATAACCAGTATATTTGTCGAGTGGTTGCTGTGTCTAAGAGGTGTTGCTGCAGATGGGTGTTTCTCAGATGAGTTCCCTGGGACATTTGCTTCAAGACCTCCTTGGGAACCTGGGAATTCAGGTTCCTACCACAGGTTTGCCAGTCCAAATCCCCGAGGGCAGGGACTGATCTCAGTCAGCTGAGTAACAGCTTCCTTCGGGATTTTTACATTCCACCTATAGGGAAACTCTTTAAGCAGGAAGGCAAACTATAAAGAAGAGCTCCAGGAAGTCTTTGAAACTGACTAGATTCACAAGGCCCTGTCAGAATAAACAGTAAACGCTGAGAGTCGTCCCTCTTAGAAGATAGAACCAAACTGCAAAGAAGACTTTGAGGCTAGACTAGCCGGAAGAAGCAGAAACCAGCTGAGTTGCCCACCTTAGGCCAGCTGTAACACCTGGAAGGACACTAATTGGCTGAGCTGCTGAGCCTGTGTAGAGGGCTCCAGGTGCCCAGCCTTGTGAGCCCACCCATGCTGGGGCGCTGTGGTGATGGAGCTGTCTTTGAATTATTTCTGCTCCTGTAAGTAACCCCCTCAACCACGTTCCTGTAAATAACCTAAATGAAATCTTCGGTTCATCAAGTTGTACTTTGGTTTGTTGTGGGCTCCCCATCTGCGGTGAGTAGAGCGTGGGTTGCGTCTCCCCAGGAAAAGTTTTGTTACACAGCATCATTTCTTTAGCATTGTTCTCAGATTGGAGGGCACATCGGAGTCACTCAGAGAACTTGTTACAGAATACAGCAAGTTAGGGGATGGAGAGATGGAGGCTCAGGGGTTGAGTACTTGCTGCTCTTCTAGGGAACCTGAGTTAGGTTCTAGCACCCACCCACCTGTAACTTCAGCTCCCAGAGGATCAGATGCTGTCTTCTGGCCTCCTGTGTCACGTGTTTGAGTGAGAGTTTGTAGGTCTTTAGTAGGTCTTGAGTGAAGTCAAAGAATTTGCATGTCTAGTAAATTTCTTTTAAATTGTTTGATTTTATTTTTTGTAGTATCCAGCAAGTTTCCAGGTGCTGCTGCTACTGCTGGAATCACCGTACTAGACACCGCAACAGATATCAATATTAGATACCATAGCTGTCAGCAGGGAGGAGCACATGATGCTTAAAAATATAACAAGGAAGCTAATTCCAGCACAGTGGGAGGGGAAGCAGGAGAGCAGAGGTTCAAGGCCATCCCCAACTACATAAGAGATAGAGTTGAGTATAACCTGGGGTTCACAAAACCCTTTCTCAACCCTCCCAACCGTGTGTGTGTGTGTGTGTGTGTGTGTGTGTGTATACACACACATCAAATAGAGTAGAATAGAACATGGCATTGAATGGAATAGTTAGAGATGGGATCTGACTGGGGTCCTAAAGGATGCTAGGGCCTAAGGGTCAGTAGTAAATAACAGGCGTTCTTGATGGGGACATAAAAGGGAAAGTGTAGAGGTGTATGGAGCATGTTTTGTTTGGGACACTTGGGGAGGGGTAAGGCCAAAACAGTTGGTGCTGCATTGAGAGGAGCCTGTTTCTTTCTTCGGTTTCCGCCCACATCTTACCAAAGTGCTGCACAATCAGAAAGAGGAAGTCTCCTCTGCTGAGGGTGCAAGAGGAAGCACAGAGGGCTCTGAGGGCCTGTGAGCCATCGTGACTGTTATGAGCCAATTGCAGAAGCAGCCGGAAGCCTGGCACACCAACCAGGCTGCGTCCCTTCACACAGAGGGCGTTCCACCCAGGCTAAGAATATTTGGGGCGATCGGGTTTTGCTACCCGGGTGCTCCTCTCTCTCGGTGGCCATCATGTCTTTGACCTCTGCCTACCAGCATAAATTAGCAGAGAAGCTCACGATCCTGAATGACCGGGGTCAGGGAGTTCTCATCCGCATGTACAACATCAAGAAGGTAAGCGTGGAGGCCTGCAGGCCCAGCAGTCAAGCGTGCCTCTTCTCCTCCGATGCTTAAGTGGCTTTCAGCCACTCAGATGGTATAGATCCCACAGTTTGGGGAGATAGAGGGAGACTCCTTTTCAAGGTTTGCCCTTTCTACATAGATTCTTGCCTTTCCGAGAGCGTCGTCTTTACTCTAGGCCTGAGGGTAGGGGTTGAATGGGTGAGAAGATTTGTGTCCTGAATGATTCGGATAAGGGTCTAGGAGCTAGAATTTGAATTTGGGGTGTATTTATTGCCAGTTCCTCTACTTTTTGAGATTCAAGTTGGGTCTCTGGCAAAAACTGTGTGTGTGTGTGTGTGTGTGTGTGTGTGTGTGTGTGTAATCATTTCCCTAAAAGGGATTAAAAAAAAAAAAAAGAAAGAAAGAAAGAAAGAAAAGGAGGTAGTGTCTTCTAAAGTACTTTGGGGCTGTGAATTCTCTCTCTGTGTGTGCGTATGTGCTTAGGAGAGTAACTATGAGACCGGGCAAAGCTGATGCCAAGAAGTGAGCCAGGGCCTAGACAAAGCTGTAGGAGGCAGAGATAAAGGTGGGTAACTGTGAGATTCTCTAGGGAGAGAAAGAAGGGACTCATAGGAAGGGGCATTTGTTTACCCTCTAGTAAAGCGGCAGGAAGGAACATGGTCTCTGTGTCCTCACGCTGTTTGTAAAAGCCTCTTGGGATGAGGTAGGTCCTCACATACTGGGTAGGCCTGTGGCACTGAGCTTTATATAAAGTCCACTTTCTGATCGGCCCCTTTTCTCACTACTTCCGGCTTCAGAGGAGGGGCAGGGAATCAGCTTCCTCTCCGTGTTCGAGCCAAGCCTCTGTCTGGTAAGACGAGATGCCAGGCTGTTAGCTCTGATGGGCTCTGGTTCACTGTCTGGAACGAGCCTCTTTCTCATCGACTGCCTTGCTTTTATAACGAAATCCCACACTGCCATTCCCAAGAGAGGATATGCTTGAGTGGTGCAGGCAGAGGTAGGTATCTAAGTTGAAATACGGTTTGGTGGTTTTATTTTATTTTCGTCTGTGCAGACCTGTTCAGATGCAAAATCCAAGCCACCCTTCTTACTGGAAAAGTCCATGGAATCATGTCTCAAGTATATCAACAAGAAATTTCCCAACATAGATGTCCGCAACAGCACGGTGAGAAGCTGGGCCCGTTTCCCCCTTTTCTGTAACATTAGATTCTTGCAGATTCTTCACTTTCCGCTGTTTGTCTTTAAGTGTGGCCGTCTTCCTCATCTCCCACGGTGAGTGGGGCCCAGCCTTGCAAGACAGGTTTGTGAGGACACTGGTGCTTACAGAGAGGCAGCTCCACCAGCCTTGCAGTGCACACCTTTTGCTGCAGTTCTTGATGCCCACATCATGTTTCCTTGCTGCTGGATGCTTTGCATCCAGTGGCATATTCTGTACTTCTGTATAGAGCACAGTACTCCTGTATTGTGTTGGCTATAGATTCGTTGCAATCTATACACAGAATATCTTCAGGGTCTGATCCCCCTGCCCCCCCTGCCCCGCCCCCACTGATGTCTTCAACTGTAAGGAAACTGGGCATCTCTTTTCAGCTACCCTTCTAATTGTAGTCAGACTCACATGTGGCCGTCTAATCCGGATATAAATTTTTTGTCTAGAGACTGGAGAATGCTGGTGAGCCTCTGATCCCTTCCTAGCATGTAGACGCCAACTTTTCCAAACCTACTTTATTTGGGGTTCTTAAATGCTTATACCTCCCTTCCAACCCACTTACCCTAGATAGGAGAGAAAGGAGGTTTATGGGAACAGGAGATGTAGACCTTGTTGAATTCAGTTCCTGGGAGTGAGTCCGATGGCTTAGTAGGCAGGATTTCAGCAGACCAACAATTCCACCAAAGTTGCTGCTGGAACCTGGAACAGCAGCCGGGGTCGGGAGTGGTCCTCTCTTGGAGCGTCTCGAAGTGGAGTGATGAACAGCCAAACGATACCAAGACTCAAAAAGCCCCGGGCTCCTGAACTAGGATGCTTTTCAGCTGGCAAAAAACAAGGCCCCGCACAAGGTGGTTCCACTTCCAAGTGGATAAACATCACCTGTTCTCTCACAAGTCTGTTCCCCATCCCACACTTGGGATCAAAAGAAAAATGTGTTTACATCCACTACACTAGCACGTTCACCCCTTGAGGTGTGACAGATAATGGAGAGATAGCTCGGCAGTTAAGAATGTCTGGGTATTACTCCTAGTTTTTAGTTACTTAGGTCAATTGCTTTTTTTATTTTATGTCTTGTTTGGTTCTTTCAGCAACATTTAGGACCAGTGCATCGCGAAAAAGCTGAGATAATCAGATTCCTCACTAACTACTACCAATCATTTGTGGATGTCATGGAATTTCGGGTGAGTCCTCTGTAGCCAGGGCTGGCATGGGCTCCAGTGGCTGAGCCTTTTTTGGTAGGCGTTCATGTATATGCTTGATGCAAGTTCTTGAAAGGAAAAAGGAGAAAGGCGCTGATATGCTCTGACGTCTAAGCTGTGTTGTTAATGAATGATATATAAAATACTGTATTTTTATTTCAAGAGACACATAAAGTGGATGTGGCCGGTGGCGTACATCTACTGTCCCAGCACTTAGGAAGTAGAGGTAGGGAGAATCAGAAGTTCAGAGTCATCTTCAGCTACCTACTGAGTTCTAGGCTAGCCTGAGTTACACGGAACCCTGTTTCAAAAACAACAAAACAAAACAAAATATAAACTTATATCAAGTATTATTAATATATTCACACTGAGGATTTAGAATATTTATATCAGATATCCAAACTAAATACATTTGATGATGGATTATGGGTAGTTTCAGCTTACTGGGCCATAGTTCCCCCAATTTTAAAAAGTACTTATTTATGTATGTGTGTTGTGCGTGCATTTGCAGGCATGTGTATGCCTAGGAGTGGGTGTGAAGGCCAGAGTACAAGTTTCAGAGGTTGGCTCTCTCCTTGCAGGTCCTATTTGTTTCTGCTACTGTGCTTTGTAAACCAGGCTAGCTGTAGGAGTGCTGGATTACAGATTTGTGAGCTCAGGGGATAAGCCTTGGATCATCAGACTTGTGAGGCTAAAGCCCTCACCCACTGGTGTAAGCTGTGTATGTATGAGTGGGAGTGTGTGTGTGTGTGTGTGTGTGTGTCACAGTGTGTGTGTGTGTCACAGCGTGTGTGTGGAGGATGTGTTCTCTGTGTTTGCCTCGTTGACCCGTTTGCCTTGTCCCCCTTTCAGTTTTTATTTTAGTGTGCACACCATAAACCTTACTATCTTAGCCATTTTAAGTATACAATTCGGTGATAGTAAATGTATTCATGATTAACTACTGTCTTTTCATGTTGTAAAACTGGCATTTTCCTCACTTTAAGCAACAGTTTCTCATTTTTTCTGTCCCATAGCCCTTGAAGACAACTGTTCGATTTCCGTTTTTATGATTTTTAAATATGCTGTCTTGTGTAATTGGTACCTTTTATCCTTTTGTGATGGCTTGTATAATGTAGTAGGATATGTCACGGTTCACCCACGTGTTAGGATGTTGGAGACTCTCCGACCGTCTAAGGCAGAGCACGGCTCCATTCTGTGGTTATGCTCTGTTTGCTTCCTTACTTACCCGTCAGAGAACACCTGGGCTGCCTCTTCACGTTTTAGCTTTGTGACTAATCCTGCTATGAACTGAACTGGGTGTGTTCAAGTGCCTCGTAGAGCGTGATTTCAGATCTTTGATATACCCATAAGTGGAACTGCTAGATGATTAGGTAATTCTTTTTAAAAATTCTTTTATTATTATCACGTGTGTATGGCGTGTGTGTGTGTGTGTGTGTGTGTGTGTGTGTGTGTGTGTGTGTGCGCGCGTGTGTGCCTGTGCATGGAGGTCAGAGGACAACCTTAGGAGTAGGTTAGCATCCTTTTTTTTCCTGTAGTGGCTGTACTATTTAATTGACTACTAACAGTAAACAAGGATATAATTTATCAACATTCTGATATGCTGACAACTCATGTTTTCTGTGTTTTGCATAGTGAGTATCAAAGCTAAGGTCTCACAAACCCTAGGCGAAGCTTTACCGCTCAGCTACACCCTTGTCTCACTGTTTCTGTAATTTATGTCCTACTACGTGGTGATGCAGGGCATCTTTTATTGTTTTTATTGGACATTTGTATATCTTTTTGGAGAAATAATCTCCTTCAACTTCTTTGTACATTTTAAAACCAGTTTTGTTCAGTTTTTGGTGAGTGTTAGGAGAGTTCTGTGTAGGCCACACCTTTTTGCATTAGTATTTCCTCCCATATTTTATTATAAGCACAGTAAAAATGTCCAAATGTAAGCCTAGCATGGTGGGCACACCCTTAACCCCAGCACGTGAGAGGTGGAGGCAGACTGATCTCTGAGTTTGAGGCTAGCCTGGTCTACATAGTGAGAATCCATTTGAGCTACTCCCCCACCCCACAGAAAGTAAATGTGGTACTGGTTGTTTTTCTCTAATCTGAAAATCTGAACTCTAGAATACTCTAAAATCTGAAATTTCTTGAGTGTAGGTCTGACCCATGTGATCAGTTATAGTCAAAATACAAAAAAAAAAAAATTGAATAACTTATTTTTAGGTTGTGTATTGTTGCTTTTCTGTTATATGATAAGACACCATGACCCAGGCAATGTGTGGAAGATACTGTTCCAGAAGAGGGATCCATAACAGCAAAAGCGGCACAGGAATTGGGGGGAAGGCACAGGAAACTGGGAGATCATGCCTTTAATAACAATTTCATTCAAACCCATACAAGATACGTACAATGAGGTGTCCATGTAACACAAATGAATTTTGTGTTTGGATTTGGGTTCCATCCTCAAGATATTTTATACATACATGTAAACATTTCCAAATCTGAAATATCCAAGATAGAGGCACTTTTGGTCCTCAGCATTTTGGATCAGGGATCGTCAACCTGAAATGCTGCTTTTCTTGTGGCTCTCCTAATTGTTAGTATTTTGCCATATTGCTTGTCACTCACTTTTCCTCCAAACCATTTTACTTATTTGCAGACATGACATTTCCTTCCCAAAATATTTTAGTATACATCTGCTAAGGACAGGAACATTTTCTTACATAATCCAAGTACAGTTGTCATGCTGAGGAAATATAATATTCCATGATATTATTGGCTAACACAGAGCCCATATTTGCACTTGTTTTGTTATAATAATCCCTGCCTTTGTCTTTTATGACTTGACCTTTAAAGAGTTCAGGAAAGTGGTTCAGAATTTGTGTCAGTTTGGATTTGTCTTGTTGTTAAAAGCTTTCAGTAGCTGTAGCACACAATGATATTTTGTTCAGATTTTAAAGGGTAATCATTTGCTTCTTTTTTTGTTTTTGTTTTTGTTTTTTGAGACAGGGATTCTCTGCGCCAGGACTACAGTCTCAAAAGTCTAAACAAAAACAACAACAACAAAAAAACCAAAAAAGAAAAACTAATAGACTAATATGGCGGCTGGTGTCTATAATCGCAACTGTATAAGCTATATATGCAGTTTGAGGTCAGGCTGTGTTTCAACAGCAGCAGCAGCAACACCCTAATTAAAATTAAGCCTGTCTGTATTGTCTTTTAATTTTTATATATTGAACATATTTTCTTTCTTCTTTCTTTTTTCTTTTTTTTCTCTTTTTTGGCTTTTTGAGACAGGATTTTTCTGTGTAGCCTTTACTGTCCTGGACTCACTCTGTAGACCAGGCTGGCCTCAAACTCACAAAGATCCACCTGCCTCTGCCTCTCCAGGGCTGGGATCAAAGGTGTGTGCCACCACCACCTGTTTCCCCTGCCCCCATTTTTTTTTTCCTAAGAGAAGGTTTCTGTACATAGCTCTTACTGTTCTGAAACTATGTAAGCCAGGCTGGCCTCTGATTCATGGAAATCTGCCTGCCTCTGCCTCCTGAGTAACGGAATTGAAGGTGTGCGCTACCTTGTGGTCATGAGTTCTTCCCATATTTGAGAAATAATGCATATTTTACCCCAATAGCACCCGTTTGTGGTGATATTGTTAGGGTTTTTAAAAATTATTTTTATTTTTTTATGTGCATTGGTGTTTTGTCTGCATGTGTGTCTGTGTGAGTCTCTCCTGGAACAGGAGTTACAGACAGTTGCGAGCTTCCATGTGGGTGCTGGGAATTGAACCCAGGTCCTCTGGAAGAGCAGCCAATGCTACAGAGTGAGTCTTGACTGCTGAGCCACCTCTCCAGCCCCTTATTGGGGTTCTTTACATGACACAACACTATAGACCCTGCTTTGAAAATACTGAGCTGCCAGGAGAGTTGGAGGGTTGGAGGCGGGCAGAACTCTGTGAGTTCAAGGCCAGGCTGGTCTACAAAGTGAGTCCAGGACAGCCAAGGCTACACAGAGAAACCCTGTCTCAAAACAAAAAACTCCCAAACAACAACAACAACAACAACAACACCGTGTCAACCCTAGGGAATTAATGTAGAGTGTTATTTAGATTGTATAGTGAAGAGAGTGGTATCATGGAGGCTGGGAGGTTAGGAGCAGGGTCAGGTCAGAGTATTAATCTTGAAGTTGAGTGTGGCTATGAGGAAGAGGAAAGTCACTTGAGGGAGCAGGAGAAGGAAGCCTGGCTCAGACTCACTACCCTCTCCTGAATTTTCCCCTGGCACAGCAGGAGCTCCCATGCCCAGCTTTCGTACACATTTAAATAAGCGTTGACAAACTTATCTGTTCTTGCATCACCATTCCAATCAAAGTACAGAAAAGTCTCGTTACCCCAAAGGTACCTGGGCCTTTTCCCTTGTCACTTCTGGTCCCAGGCAACCGTTAAACTGGTGTCTGGAATGGTGTTTCTTTTCTAAAGGTTCAGGTAGATGGAATCTGATCAGCATGTATTCTTTCGTGCTTTGAGATTCATCTATAGCCTCTCATGTGACAATGGCTCACCACTTATTTTTGCTGAGAACTGTTCCATTGTACAGATACAAATGGCTTATTTATTTCCTGGTTCGTGGGTTGCTACTAGATTTGAACCAGTTTGTATAAATTTACAATGAAATTTCAAGTAAAATCTTTTTAGGGATGTGTTTTTCATTTCCCTAGGGTTATTGAATCATATCGTAAGAATATATTGAATTTTTTTGAGATTTTTCAATTTTAAAAATAGTTGGTACGTTTTGTGTGTGTGTGTGGGGGGGATATAGTATGATCATTTGATGTCTGTATACAATGTATTGTAGTCAACTTAGGATAATTAGCATTTCTATGTTCTAAACATCATCATATCTTTGCATGGAGAATTTTCAAATTCCTCTCTTTTTGTTCTTTAGAAAAGAGTGTTTTTGGAGGACTGGGTTGTGGGTCTCTCTGTGTAGCCCTTGCTGTCCTAGACTCGCTTTGTAGACCAGGCTGGCCTCAAGCTCACAGTGATCCACCTGCCTCTGCCTCCTTGAGTGCTGGGATTACAAGTGTGCACCTCTGTGCCCGGTTGAATTTTATTTTATTTTTTTAAATGCCAAACTTTTTAGTCTTTCAATTAAGCCTAGTAGGTTAGAGGTTAAGATGTTTTTAGATGAAGGATTTAAGTTAATAGAGATGAGATATGATAGATACTGATCTTCATTCAGAAATTTAGACCCAACAAGATAGGAAAGATGTTTACTTCATGTTTGCCAAATACAAATTGCTAAATCACTTTGAATGTAACATTGATATAATTCCTGATTATCTTGTGGTTCTTCCTGCTGTATGTAGTTTATTTTATCTATGTGTAATAATATAAATGTATACATTAAAAAAAACATAATAAAACAATGCCAAACTTTAAAAAGTTGTTTTCTGGGCCGGGCGGTGGTGGCTCATGCCTTTAATCCCAGCACTTGGGAGGCAGAGGCATGTGGATCGCTGTGAGTTCAAGGCCATCCTGGTCTACAAAGTGACTCCAGGACAGCCAAGGCTACTCAGAGAGACCCTGTCTCGAAAAACCAAAAAAAAAAAAAAAAAAAAAAAGTTGTTTTCTATCACCTTGTGGGGAAACAGGACCCAGGAACAGGAAGTCAGGCATTATGTGCATAACATCTGTGGCCTGTGGCAGCAGCAGACAGTCTGACAGGGGCCATTGATGGCCTGTGAGAAGAAATGTCCTTCTCTTTTGAAAAATGTTCTTCCTTAAGGTGGATTCCCAGGACCTCTAGGGAAGTGGTTACGTTATCCCTGTCTGGGTAGCATGCACCACTTTCTTCTTACTCACTTTCTTCTTCCCTTCCACCCCCAGGACCATGTGTATGAACTTCTCAACACCATTGATGCCTGCCAGTGCCACTTTGATATCGTAAGAGCCTTTGTGAAGTTTTTCTATTGTAGCAGAGAATTAAAGAAAAGGCCAGGTGTAATCTAAGACAAGGGAGGGTAGGACAGAATTAGACAAATGACTGTTTTATTTGTTCCTTCTCAGGACTATATTTACATATTATGTGTATGGAGGTGGGAGAGGGTGTGTGTGTTGATGTGGCGTAGCACACATGTGGAACTCAGAAGAACCTTTGTAGGAGTCAGGTCTCTCTTTCTACCATGTGGGTTTCAGAGGTCAGACTTAGGTTGTTAGGCTCAGCAACAAGTGCCTTTTACCCAGTGTGGCATTTTGATGGCCCTAGGTACTGTAATTCTTTTAAAAAAGAATATGCTAAGGTTAAATACTTTTAAATACTAAGCAGAACATCAATGTGATTTAAACAACACAAAATTGCACAGCAGTATTTTTATTTCACATCCTTTAACCCTTATTTCCTAGTTTCTTTGTGTCCTTTTTTGTTTATTTTTGGTATTGGGCTTTGAATCTAGGGCCTTGTGTATTCTAGGAAAAGTTCTATTACTGACTTAGATTCTTAGTTCTATTAAAAAAAACAACAACAAATAAACAACTTTCTCCCTCTCCCTCATCTCCCTCCCCCCTTTCCTTCTCTTCCCATCCCTTTCTCTATCTTTCCCTCTCCCATCTCTCTCTCCCTCTCTCTCTCCTCCTCTCTCTATCCCCCCATCTCTTTTCTGTCTCTCTGTCTCTGTCTCCATCTGTCTGTCTCCGTCTGTCTGTCTGTCTGTCTGTCTGTCTCTCTCTCTTCCTCCTTCCCTCCCTCCCTCCTCTCTTTCTTTTTCCTCTCGCTCCCTTCTTCTTCTTTTTGATTTTGCAAGACAGAGTTTCCTCTGGAGCTTATCTATGTAACCCTAGCTATCCTGGAACTCCACCAGGCTGGATTCAAACTCAGAGATGCATCTGTCTCTGCCTCCTGAGTGCTGGGGTTAAAGGGTGTGCTCTACCACGCCCAGCTAAACTTCCTTATTTTGTGACAAGGCCTCACTAAGTTGTCCAAGCTGGCTTTAAGCTTATTCTGTAGTCTTAGCTGGCCTTGACTTTGCCTCAGTACCCTGAGCAGCTGTGATTATGGGCTAATGTCAAGGTACCAGGCTCTCCTGCATCTGAGCTTGTGTTTAGCTCCTGACCTTTGTTTCCATTTTCTTCTGAAAACTTCTACTGTTGATTCCTACTTCTAACAGGCATTGAGTCTGTTTAGTAATGGTTGGAGCTGGGGGTGGTCCGGATTAATTGGCCACATTGATCTTGGGATTTCTATGTATTTTCACCGTAGAATCTCAACTTTGACTTTACTCGGAACTACCTGGACTTGATTGTGACTTACACCTCAGTCATTTTACTCCTGTCACGGATTGAGGACCGCCGGATACTCATTGGCATGTACAACTGTGCCCATGAGATGCTGCACGGGCACGGGTGAGTTAGGAGTGAAGTGCTGCTGCCAGGGGTGCACGGAGACAGAGGAACTTGATGTCATGACCTCTGATGTGAGAACCTGTGGTCCACATGGTTCCCAGGCAAACACTTTCACGTATAGTTAACTATTGAATCTCTGCCAGTGGATTATCCTCTCTGCATAATCTCTGATCTATTTATAATCCTGGATTGGCTTCCACTTTGCTTTTCAGGTTATTATAAAAGGCAAAGACAATTCTTTTTAGTATTTAGGACTAATACCAGTAAGGCTAAGCCATTAGAGGTAAATAATGTAAGACAATACACATTAAGGATAATTGGAAGCCAAACAGAAATGGGTGTTGGATTATTTGCAATTCTGTCCTCCGTTCATTAATGCAATATATGTATTTAAAGGAAGCCTAGAAAGAAGAGAGTGGTGTCCTATGTGTGATGTGCATTCCCCTGTGTCTATATGAGCATCTTGCCAGAGCTTTGAATCCTTTATTTCCCTTGTGGGATTGTCAGAGATTTAGGTGCAGGCATATTTGATATAGACTAGCAAGTGAAAATTGACAAGTAGCTGTTATGCACCCAGCCCTACATGGGGAGCTTACAAGGAAGAAACTTTCATGGACCTGTTCAAAACTGGGTGGTTATTTCTAAGCATAGCTTGGTACACCTATAGTGGACATCAGCGTATGTAACCCACAGGCTAGCATACCTGTCTTTGGAGGGAGTAGGCTCGCCGGCCTGTGTATACATATGCATTATCCCCCACTTATGCATGGAACGGCCTGTAACTCCTCCCTCCTCTGCTTTCCTCCAGTGACCCCAGTTTCGCTCGACTGGGCCAGATGGTACTGGAGTATGACCATCCTCTGAAGAAGCTGACAGAAGAGTTTGGACCTCACACAAAGGCGAGCTCCCTGAGCGAGAGGAGAACCATCCAGGCAGAAGCATCCATATTCATCCTTGACATTAAGGATTTATTTGCCTTTTCCCACAGGCTGTGAGTGGAGCCCTCCTCTCTCTGCACTTCCTCTTTGTTCGGAGGAACCAGGGTGCTGAGCAGTGGCGCAGTGCCCAGCTTCTAAGTCTCATCAGCAGCCCCCCGGCCATGATTAACCCTGCCAATTCAGACACAGTGAGTTCCCCCTTCCTTCTGTTAGGAGAGGTATTCTCTGCCTAGGCCCCCACCCCCAGATTCTTCTAGGGCCTGCCTCTATGTTGGTCTCTTCTTAAGCACAACAGTCATGACTCATGTTGAGTTTCTGATTGGACCAGGGTTAGTATGTGCCTGAATTAACAAATGGATGAAATTGAGTCATTAGGGTGTGGTGCCATGTTATACTTATGGCCCTAGCTCTTGGGAGACTGAGGCAAGATGACTGTTATGTATCCACAGTTGGCCTGACACTTGCTATGTAAGACTTGGACTCAAAACCCAAATAAAGGGGCTGGAGAGATGGCTCAGTGGTTAAGAGCACTGTCTGCTCTTCCAAAGGACCTCGGTTCAATTCCCAGCACCCAGTAACAGCTCACAACTGTCTGTATTCCAGTTCCAAGGGATCTGACACCCTTGCCCCCATACCAAAGGCACATAAAATAAAATTAAATAAATTATAAAAAAGAAAACACAAACAAACAACAACAACAACAACAACAACAAAAAAGAAATGGAGTCATTAGGTATAAGTAGGAATTTTCAGCCAGGCAGTGGTGGCTCACTCCTTTAATCCCAGCACTTGGGAGGCAGAGGCAGGAAGATCGCTGTGAGTTCAAGGCCAGGGACAGCCAGGGCTACACAGAGAAACCCTGTCTTGAAGAAAGAAGAAAGAAAGAAAGAAAGAAAGAAAGAAAGAAAGAAAGAAAAAAAAAGTAGGAATTAACATTAGGAGTCAATTAACTAATAAATGTTGATCTTCAGACATGACTGGCTTAACACCTCCCCTCAAAGAATTATAGTCCTGAAAGGAAGATATGCCATAGAAATGCAGAGCAATTTCAGCACTTGACAGGCAGAAGCGTGAGGATTGCCACACGTGTGAGGCCAGCCAGGACTATATAAGCATGAACTTGTCTCAAAAGACCAAAACCAATAAAAGTGTGTGGGGGTGAAGTGGGCAGTGGGGGCTGATGGCCGTGCAGTTGTGACGACCTGGATTCTGACTCCTAGCGCTGTATAAAAACTAGACACAGTGCTGGTCTCTGTAACCTCAGCACTGGAGAGTGGAGACAGGCAGATCTTTGGAGCTAAGCCAATCAGCCATAAGCTCTGGGCTCAGTGAGAAACTCTGTCTCAGAAATACAAGGAGAGTGATTGAGGAATACAGGGGATGTGGCGCGCTGGCGTGTACAAGAATATGCAAGAATGTACACACACACACACACACACACACACACGCGCACGCGCACGCACACACGCACACGCACACGCACACATGCACACGCACACACACACACACACACGCGCGCGCGCACGCGCACACACACACACGCATATGCACACATGCACACGCACACACGCACACACACGCACACACGCACACGCGCATACATGCACACACACACACATGCACACACACGCACACACGCACACGCGCATACATGCACACGCACACGCACACATGCACACGCGCACACACACACACACACACACACACGCACAACTGAGAGGTCATTGATAAGTTCCAAATGAATGTTTGCACTTCAGGTATGATTAAAGAACACAACGGAGGAAGAAATTATGAGATTTGAGTTGAAACTCCTTGAAAGTATCTCAGTGTTAATGAGATGTTACCCGTGTTTATTTGTTCTTATGTCTTGTCCAACCTTGTTCTTTTCCTCAACTATGTCCTTCGCCCCCCCCCCGTCCCTTTACAGTGTCTCATTTCCTAATGGCAGCTTTCCTAGCTGTAGTCTCTTCAAAGTGCTTTGATCCAGTCTGGTAAAAAGAAGTGTTATTTTTGTTTGCTTTTAGTGCTGGGGATTTCACTCTGGGTCTTGTGCATGCTAGGCATGAGTTCTTCCCCTGTCTTCTATTTAAAAAATTATTACACTTTTATTTATTTATTTTGTATCATACGTGGGTGGAACACAAGTATAGGAGTCAGAAGACACCTTTAAGGGATCTGTTGCTCCCCCGTGTGGGTTCTGGGTATTAAATTCAGGTTGACAACGGGCTCCTTTATCTGTTGGGCCATCTTGCTGGCTCTGTCCTTTCCTTAGAAGTCCTAAGCAGCTACTTGGCCCTCTCTGCTTGCCTTCTCATAGATGGCCTGCGAATATCTGTCCGTGGAGGTGATGGAGCGATGGATCATAAGTAAGTTGTAGGAACATTTGGGAAAGGGCAAGGCCGCACTCCCAGGTGCGCACTAAAAGCCTTCTCTGCCTCTTACCCACCTGTAGTTGGCTTTCTTCTTTGCCATGGGTGCCTCAACTCCAACAGCCAGTGCCAGAAACTGTGGAAGCTGTGTCTGGAGGGCTCTCTGTACATTACCCTCATACGAGAGGATGTGCTGCAGGTGCACAAGGTCACCGAGGACCTGTTCAGCAGTTTGAAAGGGTGAGTGATTTGGAAGCTGATCTTTTGGAAGCTAGGGCCTCATCAACATTCCTTTCCCCAAAGTATAGGTGTGGGGATTAATTATAACTTTGAAATATTTATTGAATACTTATACTTTGTTGGTGCCTCACTGGATCTTAGGTATAAGATATTGTAAGGCCAGATTGCCTGGCTTGAGTTCAAGCTGAGCCACTTAATACCTGTGTGACGTTGGGTACGTTACTTAACTTGTCCATGCCATGGGCTCAATTTCCTCATCTGTAAAATATGGATAAAGTGGTACCTCCCATCTGATTGTGGTGGTGTACCCCTATAATCCCAGCACCCTGGGAGGTGAAGGCAGGAGGAAGGACCAGGTGTTCAAGGTCAGACTTGGCTTGCTCCACAGTGAGTTCCAGGCCAGACTGAGGTATATAAGACCCTATCTCAAAACCAAAACAAAGTCAAGTAGGCACAAACAAAACACAGAACCACAACGAAGTGGAGATGTATCTCTCTATGACCTTGTAGTGTTCTGAAGAGTTCACGTATGTAAAGTATGTGAAAAGTATGGGGAATGATCTGGTACATTGTATCACACACTTGATTTTTTTTTTTTTAATGTATCTAGCTGAGTTTGGTGGTACACTCCAGTAATCCCAGCACTTAGCGTCTAAGGCAGGAGGATAAACATGGGCTACACAGTGAGACCTTATTGAAATACAAAGTAGCAGCTGCTGAATTACTTACAAAAGCATAGCCTTTTTGGTTTTAAGTGCACTTTCCCTAACACTTTGGGCTCCCTGACTCTTCCCTTGAAGTTTGCTCTCACTCCTTTTTGCAGTTGTTTGTCTATCACCCATCTGACTTATGTTCTAACTCAAATGGCGTGGCTCTTCCTCTTCCTCATCTTGCCTTCCTTCCTGTAGTTTCTGAGAATTGCCCCTTGCCTGGCTTGTTCCCACCCCTCTTCTTCTCTTAAACCATAATAAAATGGTTCTTGAGCTTAAAAAGAAGAGTTGTTGGAAAATAGGCAAACTGCTGTGGTAGAGTAGGGGGTTGAAACACAAAGTGCTGTGTAAGCGGGGCTGGGGGTGGGTGGCGCGTTGGGGCGGCAGGGGCAGGCATTAAGGCTATTTGCAATGGCTTTACAGGTTCTAAAGAAAACAGAAGACAGACAGACAGTTGCAGCAAACAGCACTCAGTTCCTCCCTATCCTCCATTCCTTCCTTCCTTCCTTCCTTCATTTTTTCTTTCTTTCAGAAATTAAAAAAAAAAAAAGATTTTATTTATTTTATCTATGAATGCTCTATCTGCATGTACACCTGCATTCCAGAAGGGGGCATCAGATTCCAGAATAGATGGCTGTGAGCCACCATATGGTTGCTGGGAATTGAATTCAGGACCTGTGGAAGAGCTGCCAATGCTCTTACCAGCTGAGCAATCGCTCTAGCCCTCTTCCCCCCCATCCCCCCTCTTTAAGATAGGGTTTCTCTATAGCCCTGGATGTCCTGGAACTCACTGTGTAGATCAGGTTGGCCTCAAACTCACAGAGATTTGCCTTCCATCTCAGTGCTGGGATTAAAAAGTGTTTGTCACCAAACCTAGCTGAAAGTTCATAGCTTTTTAGGCAAAAGAAAAAAACATACTCAGAGGTTCAAGTTGGACAGCTTGGGTTACAAAGGTGGGGCTGTGAAAGCTGGTTTTGGAACAGTGAATTGGGGTATCATGAGCTCTGCCTTAGAGTTTGAATCTGGACTCAAGAGGGTCAGGAGTCATTGAATAAATTCAAATGAGGCAGTTAAAAGGATCAGATTTGCATTTTAGAGAAGATTAATGCTCCAGGGAAGAAAGATTAGATGGGCAAAGCTAGAAGCAGGGATTAATTTGTTAAATTAGGAAAGATGGAGGATGTCAAGATCTCTGGAATAGGCATCTGGTATTCCTTAGGGTAGAGACAGGAGAGCTACCATGAGTGCGGGGAAAGACTGATTCAATATTTTATTTTTAGACTTTTAGTTTATTTTTATGTGTATGATTTTTCTTTTGTGGTGTCTCTGTACCATGTGTGTGCAGTGCCCATGGAGGCTAGGTGTGGGAAGCCGTCCTAAGGAACTGGAGTTGGACCTGGCTGTGAGATTCCATGTGGGTGTTGGAACCCCAAGCCAGATCCTCTGCAGGAGCAGCAAGTGCTCGTAACTGCTGAGCCCCGCGCACTCAGTTTTGAGCAGGCTGAACTGGACACGTTGGCAGGACATACAGGCTAAGTATGTCCAGCCTCTTGCTGTGTGACTTAGCAACTAGGCATGCTGCTGGGCCCAGATGATGACATGGTGACATGCTAATCAACGCCCTGAGAATAGTTGTGAGCAAGAGCAAGGACCTTTGGAGGACATTGATATTCAAGGGCCAAGCAGAGGCAGGAAAATCCATGATAGGCATAGAGGAGGAAAAAAAACATCAAGCCAGGGGAAGAGAGCATGGCAAGAGGGAAGGAACCGTTATTATATGGTAGACAATGTGACTGAAAACAAACACAGAGTTCACTGGATTTCGCTACAGAGGCCATCTTCGTCTTCTGTGGGCAACCTCAAGTGAGTGGTGAGGTTGGAAGCTGGTTTCGGTGGTTTTAAGGGTAAATGCAAGATAAGGGATTAAGTCAGTGTCACTGTGAAGGGAGGATGGAGTGAGAGGAGGAGGAGGAAGGAGGATGGAATTGAGGGAGAGGCCGGATTACTTCATTTATTTCTGTTGGCAAATACAACATCTGGAAACGTGAAAGAAATGAAGCCTCACCTCCCAGAATGGTTTGATGTGCTCTGTGTGTGTGTGTGTGTGTGTGTGTGTGTGTGTGTGTGTGTGTAAGGTGAGGTAATTTGAAATGATAATTTTAAATAAATGCTTTTTTTTTTTTTAAAATATGGGAGTCTCTTTATGTAGTCCATGGTATCCTGGAACTTGCTGTATAGACCAAGCTGGCCTAACACACAGGGAGATTCCCTGCCTCTGCCTCCCATGTTAAACAAGCACTTTAGAGAATTCACTGATGTATTCTTGTGGGCACATTCAGATGCTTTGTAGGGTAAGTTCTCAGACGTGGAGGATAACGCTTTTCAGAGTTTTTTTTTCTCCCCTGACTCCCAAGCTCAGGATCAAACCCAGTGCTTTGTACTTTCTAGGAAAGCACGCCACCTTTGAGATCTATCCCTAGCCTATGTTTTAATAACAGCTTTTTATAAAATTCTGCTCCCTCTTGATAGTCTTATTTATTATATATTAAAGTGTAGGACCACGGCTTAGAGGCAGGATGCTTGCTAGTATGTGTAAGGCCATGGGGTTTAATACTCTGATTGGAAAGAAACAAAACAAACAAACAAAAACAAGACACAGTAATGAAAATACTTGTTCCTCAACAACCAAGTAGTATTAATGTTTTTTTAAAAAATGTGAAAGCCGGGTGGTGGTGGCACATGCCTTTAATCACAGCACTCAGGAGGCAGAGGCAGGCAGATCGCTGTGAGTTCGAGGCCAGCCTGGTCTACACAGTGAGTCCTGGACAGCCAAGGCTATACAGAGAGACCCTGTGTCAAAAAAAAAAATTTCCAAAAGGCTGTTGAGGTGGCTCAGCAGGTGAAGGCACTTGTCACCAAGCCTGATGGCCTGAGTTCCATCCTTGGAAATCACATGGTGCAAGGAGAAAGCCTTCTCTTAAATATTATCTTCTGAATTCTATGTTTGTGCCATGGCACACATATATACACACTCTAACCCCACAAATAAATATATAAATGTTTTTAAAAATTGCCAAGAAGAAAAAAAAAAAAAGAGAGTGAGAGAAACATTTAAAAGAACAAAACAAGAGAACAAAGAACAAGAACACAGTGAAATAATTCATTTCCAGAGTTGAGAGAATTGAGTCTTTAAGCAGAAGTCACAGGAAATAGAAATGTGTATGTATTAAGTTTTCTAGTGAGATGGAAATATGTTCAGTTCCTGTCACTAAGGACAGCAGCTGATAAGAAGTTCTTTGGCATAAATAATGTGATTTGATCTTTATAACTTAAGTATACATACTTATGTATATAATACATATATACATATGTGTATATCTGTAAATAAGAAGACCAGAGATGCAGTCTAAATGTCCCCTACTTAATGAGAGGTGGGAATATGAAATAATTCTAGGGTTTTTTTTTTTTTTTGACTCTTAATCTTGTGTCTGTCCTATATACTGGATGGAAGTTGAAATAATTATCCCTTAGCCGTGCTATGGAGTTGAATCCTGATTTAATTAAGATAATTCTCAATTCCAAATGCCTTTAATTTTTATGCTAAGTTCAGTAAAGGAGAGGCTTGGAGAAGGGAGATTATAGAGATTACAAATTCTCCTCCACTGCTGTGGCAGCAGCTGACAGAATGAGTGAAGACAGTTAGGAACACAGGGCGCAGAGGCCGTGCAGTGTGGGACTCGGGTGCAGGTCTCTATTAGAAAAAAGATATGATCAAACGTTGCAGATAAACTACAGCAATAAGAAAGGTTATTTAATTTGGTGACTCAAAAGTTCACGTTGACCTCAGAGGAATGGATTGTTCAGTGCTGAAGGTCTTGTGAGGTTGGAAGGGTCAGGAAGGGGGAGGAGGGAAAAGGAGTGTATCTCTGGAGGAGCTGATGGTGTGGGAGACTGGGTGCCCTGCAGGGTGTTGGGGTCAAGTGAGAGTTTCCAGAATAAGAGAGGCTTGGAACTTGTTGGCTGAGAGTGGAAAATAAGCCAGCAGAGAGGGAAAGATAAAAAGTGACAGATAGTTGGTGAGCTAAATACCAAGACAGAGTGGGTGAGGCTGGGACCTGTAGCAAGCAGGGCTGGGAGTAGTGTTTGTGACTCCCTTCTTGACCCCAGTCAAATCTGGAAGAGTGGTTGATTAGAAGCCACGCACAGTGTGAGAAAGCAGTCCACGTGGCCTTCACCACTGCGGCCCAGCTGACTACTGCATAGCATTTCCTTCCTTTTCTTTTTCCTTGTCTCTGTTTTCTTCTTCCTTTCCCCCTTTTTTCTTAACCCCTTACCAGCCTTTTTTTTTTTTTTTGCTTTTGACAGATTCTATCTGTCTGCCTGCCTGTCTGTCTGTCTGTCTGTCTGTCTGTCTGTCTGTCTGTCTATCTATCTATCTATCTATCTATCTATCTATCTATCTATCTATCTATCTATCTATCTTGTTGCCCTTCAGCTTGTGATCCTCCTGCCCTGTCTCCTGAGTGCTGGGATGACAGGCACACATTATCACAGCCTGGTTTGGCTCCTGTAGTGATTGTCTTTGCAGAATGAACCATGGAGCAGGACGGTCTCTAAGCTTAGAGTCTTGTTTGCATAGGGTGAGACGAATGGGTGAAAGTCCTGCTAGTTAGGGCGCCTGTTCTTACTAACTGATGGCATGACACCCTGCTGTGCCGGACATGTCAATCCTTAGGTACAGTAAGCGGGTGGCAGACATCAAGGAGAGCAAGGAACATGCCATCGCAAACAGGTAAGGTGGGCTTGGAGGGGCTGGGATAGGGATCTCCCCAGACTTTCCACTTCAGCGCACTGAATCTCTGTACAGACTTGTGGGCTCACCCCTAAGATCTTCCTGCAGCCCCACACCTGGCTGTGTTTCCTCTCTGAGTTTCCGCACCGAGCCTTCCTCCTGCCTGACACCCCTCTTCTGCACTGCTTCTGGGGAGCTTGTGAGAGAGGGAAAGACAGTATTCTCTGCTTTCCACTTTCCTTCCTCAGTGGCCAGTTTCACTGTCAACGCCGGCAGTTTCTGCGGACAGCTGTGAAGGAGTTGGAGACTGTGTTGAACGATGAGCCAGGCCTGCTGGGTCCTAAGGCAAGAGAAGTGTGTGTGTTTGTGTGTGTGTGTGTGTGTGTGTGTGTGTGTGTGTGTGGGATGATGAGTAATGACTCGTGGGTGGTGACTTAGCATGCCCGAGACAGCACATGCGTGTTCATACATGGGTGTGCAGGCCAGAGGACAACCTCACGGGCTGTTCTTAGAGGCAGTCTACCTTGTTGTTTTGAGACAGTCTTTCACTGGCTGAGGCTCAGACTGACCAGTGAGGCTCCTGAGCACTGGGGTTGCATGTGCATACCACCAGCATGCCTTCTTTTCACATGGGCTCTGGTGGCTGAACTCAGATCCTTACGTTTACATGGTGAGCGCTTCACCGGTAGAACCATCACTCAGGCCCCTTCTCTTGCGATCAGTTTATATGTGTGCTGGTTCAGTGACTCCCAAAGTACCCACATGGTTCATGTTTTCCCTCGGCATCTTCACGCATGCGTCTAACAGCTATTTGTGTCCTTGGCCTGTCTTCTATTTGAGTGTAAACTAATTGACGACAGAGCTTGCTTTCTGTTTTAAGCCATATAAATACCCATTAAGCATTTCTAAAATTTAATTTTGTTGAGAGGGAGGGGTATTGACTGTGAGCCAGAGCCAACATATGTGTGTCTGATTCTATGTCACATGGTTCAGCTTTCTGTGTGCCTGTTTCCAGATGCTGTCAGTGTGGCTACACAATTATGTCCACGTACAGATTATTTCAATCATTTTCTCTGTGCTCACTCCCCCCCCATCCCCCCTTCCCCCCCCTTCGCTTCTGGGGATATAACCCTGAGCTTTGTACCCGAGAGGTGAGCACTCTCCCAATAGAGCTATAACCATACACTAAAATTTAAAAGAAAAAAATGTATGTAGAAAATCCATTCAAGTGGAAAATTCTAATAGGCTTTGTCCTCTCTTAGGCCCTTTTTGCTTTCATGGCCCTGTCTTTCATTCGTGATGAGATCACTTGGCTGGTTCGCCATACAGAAAATGTCACCAAGACTAAGACGCCTGAAGACTATGCTGACTCGTTAGTATTTGCTTAAGACCCTTGTCCTTAGCCTGGGAGAAGGGGGCAAGGCGGCAGCAAATGATCGGGGGGGGGGTGTCTCGGTCCCTGCCTTGTCTAGCCGTGTCTCCACTTACCCATTCTGTGGTCTGTCCTGTCCTCATCTTCACAGGAGCATTGCGGAACTTCTGTTCTTGGTGGAGGAGGTCAGGGGTCTGGTCCGTCGGCACATCAAGGTGATCCAGCAGTACCACCTTCAGTACCTGGCCAGGTTCGACGTCCTTGTGCTGAGTGACATCATCCAGGTATATCTCACTGATGACACTTTGGTGGTCATCATGATTGATCCCTGGTAGCTTTCCCTTCTGGCCAAATGCCTGGAGTTTGGGTTCCAGAAAGGTGGTAGAACACTAAGGATGGTAAAGATGAATGATCTCAACAGATTGTTGCCCCCTATCAAGAGGAGAGAAAACTGAAGAGAAATGGGAGGCCACGTGGCAGGGCTTCTAGGTGGCTCTGTCTGTTCCTTGCTTGGGTTTTTCTGTCTTGGGCAGCCAGCAGTCCCTTCCACCTCACGCACCGACTGAGCCTCTGGTTGCATTTTTCCATCTTATGGAAGCTGTGGGCCCTGACAGCACCTTCTGCTTTTCTTTTAGAACCTGTCTGTGTGTCCAGAGGAGGAGTCTGTTATCATGTCCTCGTTTGTTAGTGCGCTGTCCTCTCTGAATCTCAAGCAAGGTAACTGGAGGAAGGTGAAAGCGGCAGAGCACTTACAAGGGCTGACACGGTTTTTCTGGAAATATTGGTCTGTGAGCCGGAGCACTGGATAACTTTGAAGAGACCTACTGTTCTGTGCAGCCAGGGGCCAGGGGCCAGGGGCCGTTTTATCATTTTTCTCTTGCATTTGCTTCTGTTTTTATAGTTGATAACGAAGAGAAATTTGACTTTTCTGGATTAAGGCTGGATTGGTTCCGCCTACAGGTAAGGTTCTTGCCTTGCGGTGCCCCCTCCTGTCCCCCTGGGTTCTTCTTTCACAAGTCTCTCCCCAATCTTTTGACTTCTTAAACTCTGCTTCAGGGTATCAGTAATCTTTGGGAACTGCTGAGTACACATGGCCCAATGCACCCAGGTCAGATTACAGCCTCAAGGCTAGGCTTCATCCATTTGTCTTGTCTTCCACTCCAATCGCAGGCATACACCAGCGTGGCGAAGGCGCCGTTGCACCTGCACGAGAATCCTGACTTAGCCAAGGTCATGAACCTCATCATCTTTCACTCCCAGATGTTGGACTCGGTAGAGAAAATGCTGGTGGAAACCTCTGACCTTTCTACCTTCTGGTGTGTCCTGGTTCTGACTTCATTATCAGTCCACTTTCTTTCTTTCTTTCTATCTATCTATCTATCTATCTAGTTTTTGAGAAAGGGTTTCTCTGTGTAGCTTTGGCTGTCCTGGAACTCTCTGGATGACTCCTGGTGACTCATGTGCCTCTACCTCCTGAAGGGTGGGATTAAAGACACGAGCCCTGTGTTTTCTTGTAAACTTCTTTGATATATTTATTTATTATATATACACATTATTCTGCCTGCATGTGCACCTGCATGCCAGAAGAGGGCACCAGATCTCACTATGGATGGTTATGAGCCACCATGTGGTTGCTGGGAATCAAACTCAGGACCTCTAGAAGAGCAGCCTTAACCTCTGAGCCATCTCTCTAGCCCTCCAGGTTTTGTTTATTTGTTTGTTACTTTAAGTTCTTAGGACATTATAATTTAAAGACTTTATGGGTATGAATCTCCCTCCCTCTCTCTCTCTCTCTCTCTCTCTCTCTCTCTCGTGTGTGTGTGTGTGTGTGTGTGTGTGTGTGTGTGTGTGTGCCACTTATGTGTAGGTACCCACAAAGGACAAAGGAAGGTGCTGGATCCCCTGGAGCTGGAGTATAGGTGGTTGTGAACCACCTGATCTGAGTACTGGGGACTACACCTGGGTTGGCTCAAAGCACAGTAACTGCTCTTAACTACTATTCCCCAGCCATGACATTTAGATTTAAAGACATGAAGCCAGCTGTGGTGACACACATCTGTAATGTCAGCACTTGGAAGGTAGGGACAGGAGGGTCAGGAACTGAAGGTCACCATTGGCTACTTACTGAGCTGAAGGAAAGAATGGGCCTCAAAGGGACTGTCTTAAACAGCAAGGAGGGGACGTAAGTGCTTGGGAGCCTGCGGAGGCGGATGGCTGTGAGTTCTAGGCCAGCCTAGGCTGTCCAGTGAGTCCCAAGCCTTGAGACCCCGTCTCAAAAACCCAAAATAAAATAAGATAAAACAAAATGAAGGAAACATGTATGTTGTGGAAATTTAGTGTTTGGAAAGTAAGAAATAATTGAGAGGCTGGAGAAAAGGGCTATTGGAGAATGAATACTGAACTATCTTCAACAGACTGACACTTGGCAACAATTAGCTGATCACTGTGATGTGTAACTCTACTCTTTGAAGGATCGAAAACAAACAACAACCACCCCAAACCCCCAAATAACATCCCCACAACACATAACAATAAAAACCAAAGCACATTAGTCGTGTCTGTCCTTTGCCATTTCCAGAAATGGAGGAGTATGACACACATATGCTAAGTGCACATCAACATAATCCTGATGAAGGAAAGGAAAGTTTCAAGCACTGAATCTAAGTAGGTTATCTGGAGCCTGTGTGTTGTGTTTTGAGGGAGCGTGAATTTGAAGCCACAGAGTTATAGGGGATGGCCTGACTCAGGTGACTGCCAGGCAGGAACTGCAAATTTTGTTCAGGGAAGGGAAAGTTAGCATTTTGCTGCCTTGGAAGCCCATTGTAAGGCTCTGAAAAGGTTAAGATTTCTTTGGTTCCCTTCTAGGATAGAAAGTAGGGCAGAGTGGCAAATAGGAAGAAGAAAATTGCTGAAAGGGTCTGGCCATAAGCCCTGGTTTTCAGTCCTCTTCTTTTTCTGCAGCTTTCATCTCCGCACCTTTGAGAAGATGTTTGCTATGACCCTGGAGGAACCAACCATGCTTCGCTACAGCATTGCATTTCCCATGATTTGTGCTCATTTTGTCCACTGCACTCATGAAATGTGCCCAGAGGAGGTGGGTACCCTGACGCTCACGCTCTAATTTATCTCTAGTCACGTCTCTTCTTTACCTCTCAAAATACAGTTCCAGGGGATGATTTTGACCCTGGGAAGGGAACAGGCACAAGTGTTGGATGAGTCCCAAACATCTCATTTTGATACGGAATGTGTCCTCTCTTTCTGGTTTGTTTCTTTTTCCTTAGGAGAGGATGGCTCAGGCAAGGGGTGAGAGCAGTGTGGGGAGAGGGACGTGGCCTTCATGTGACGTGTTTCTTCCCTGGTCCTCCCCTACAGTACCCTCACCTAAAGAACCACGGTCTCCACCACTGCAACGCCTTCCTGGAAGAGCTGGCCAAGCAGACCAGCAACTGTGTGCTTGAGATCTGTGCTGAACAGAGGAACCTGACTGAACAGGTGGCCCCTCACCCTGGATCAGCCCCTTTTCTCATCGTTGGTGCCTTTATCCTCCATCCATACTTGTCTCTCACAGGCCAAATTCTTGGTTTCTTGAATAGAGTTAGGGCTTTTGTTAGGTGAACGTGATAACCACTACACTATGGAAACCACTGAGTTAGGGCTTTTGTAAACTTTGGTTTGTGGCAGAGTCCTCTACTGGTATTGTCACTCCAAGTACTCTCTTGGAATTAGAATCACAATGCACCACCTTCTGACATTGTGACCTGGGGTAGCCTTCTGCAAAGTTCATGTTGGAGAACTCTTTAAAAAAAAAAAAGATTTATTATTTATTCAGTGTTCTGTCTGCATGTGTGCCTGCACTACAGAAGAGGGTACCAGATCTCATTACAGATGGTTGTGAGCCACCATGTGGTTGCTGGGAATTGAACTCAGGACCCTTGGAAGAGTAGACAGTGCTCTTAACCTCTGAGCCATCTCTCCAGCTCTGGAGAACTCTTTAAGTTACAAGAATGGCAACCCATGCACCCACACATGCACGCACGCACGCTCGCGCGCACAAACACACACACACACACGCACACGCATGGCCTAATGTTTTAAGTAAGCTTGTGATTTTGTGTTATCCTTGGTAGTACATGATCTGTGGTGGTAGGTTGGATACACTCAGAGGATAGAAGCAGCTGTAAACACTCTGACTTGAGCAGTTCAATTTTGGGAGATGAACTTTGTCCTCTTCGCATGGTGCTCACATGTTTGGGACAATGGCTCCAGATCACTGTCTTGTCTGGTCATTCTGTTCATCAGTGTCCCAGTCTACAACTAACTGGGCATTTCCGAGGACTCGTGCTGGTCCCCAGGATTACTTCTTCTGGCTTCTTCTCTTCCTCCCTTGATTGACTCACAGCACCTGGTCATGATTAGATCAACCTACATTTCAGAAAACCAGGAATAAGAAGGCAGTTGTCCCCGAAGTCTTGAGTTTCCCAGACTACCCGCCCTTCCTGGGTTTGAGTCAGAATAGTTTGAGTCGGAGAGGAAATAAGGTGTATGTGTGTGTGTGTGTGTGTGTGAGTTTGTACATGTGCAATAGCTGTAAGTGTGTGAGTACAGATAGTTACTGTATTACTCAGCGTTTTCATTTTCTTATGTGTCAAGTAAGGATAAAAATACTTTTCTTTTTGACAGAGGTGTAATAAGGATTAAATGAAATAGAATACATTAAATATTTGGCATATACAACAGTCAACAAACATTAGCTCTTGTATTATGCGACTCTAAATGGACACTAATCTCTTAGGCTAACAGTTTGGGGTGAAGATCAAAAAGGAAGGTACATGTTCCCTGCCTTTGGGAATGTCCCAGTGTAAGGTGGAGAGAAATACAAATACATGACTGAAAGAGTGTAAGTAATTGATGCACAGAAGACATGCAAATGAGGGACTTACAGCTGTATTTGTCATTTGCTATGAGTATCTACCACACGCGTGGTAAACAGGGTTACTCAGTGCTGGATCAGGAATGACTAAGCCTTGAGTCATTACTAATGTGGTTACATCTTTGGGTACTGATTTTTTAATCAACCGTAAATACTTTCATATTAATATGTCTTTGTCTATCAAGGTGAATTTTATTTTGTTTAATTTTTTTGAGCCAATGGAATTTGGGTTTAAGAATAGGAAGCACGCTTACAAAGTAACAAAATGAATTTTCTGTGTGGCTCTTATCTGTTCTGAAAGTAGTCCAAAAAGTGGTTCCCTAAGGCGACCTAAATATCCTGTGGCGGCGTGCATTTTCTGTGGGGCAGTGCAGGGAAAGGGGATTGATGTCTGAGCTAGCTAGCAGGAAATATACATATACCCATATTTAAGAAAAAGGAGAAACAAGGAAAGGATATTGAAAACATGTGAACTTTGAGAATTTGGAGGGCCACGGTAGTCTGGGCAAGGCTCTTCATGAGGCAGAATAAGAGGGGTACAGCCCTGTGTGATGATGGTTTTGTCTAACAAGAAGCATTGTTTCCCCACTTTGGGACCCTACAAAACAAGGTTAGTGGAGCTTGTTTTCCCTTGAATCTGTCTGTTAGGAAAGGCCTTAGATGTGGGTGGGAGCAGTGCTTTCATCCAGGAAAGACGCTGCCGACTTAGGACTTGAGGCTCTACACGGGGAGATAGTCATGAACACTGGAAGAAATGCACACATTCTAAAAAGATCCCCACTAGAGAAAGAGAAGCTAGCTGGCTGGGGAGAGGAGCCTCTTACAGCTGCTATCAGTGACCGTTGTCTCCCCTCCTCTGTGTCCATCCTGAAGCTTCTACCTAAGCACTGTGCCACCACCATCAGCAAAGCCAAGAACAAGAAGTCCATGAAGCAGAGGCAGGCCCCCCGGAAAGGAGAGCCTGAGAGGGACAAGCCAGGGGCGGAGAGTCACCGGAAGAACCGCAGCCTTGTGACTAAGTGAGGACCTGGCCCCCAAGGGCCAAAAGGAGGGAGAAGAGGAAAGAGGGGGTGTGATACAAGGGGAAGAGCAGAGGAGGTGGTGGGAATTGGCAGATACAGAAAAGCACCTAAGTGAATTTTCTAGTGTGTACTATTCAAGCCTGAGTGTCCCTCGAGAGTGACAGGGGTCTAAGGAACATGGCCTGGCATTTCCTTCCCAGATACCAGTACACAGCACCAGACCCATAATCAAGTTCTATTTTTTTCTTTTTAGCATGGACAAACTACATCTAAACTTGACTGAGTTGGCACTGGCAATGAATCATGTGTACAGCTTCTCTGTCTTTGAACACACCATCTTCCCGTCCGAGTACCTCAGCAGCCACCTGGAGACCAGGCTCAGCAGGTAGCCCTCTTCCTGGCCCATGTTTGCACTCTCTGGAGATCTTCAGTGTGGTCCTATTAGATCCACCCAGTGGTCATGTCGCAGGCTGGAGACTGATACAGGCTGGCATAGGTTCCACGCACCCCTGGGAGGAGGATGAGGAGGAGGAGGAGGAGGAGGAGGAGGAGGAGGAGGAGGAGGAGGAGAAAAAGAGCCCTATTTCTATAGATTTTGATGAGCAGCTGATCCATCCCCATTGCTTGGTAGAGAGAGCAGAGGGAGACCAGCACTTGGGAGATAGGGGCAGAAATGACAGGAGTTTAAGGTCATCTTTGGTTGCCTAGAGAAGTCTAGGTTAGCCTAACTACACAGACCCTAAAAAGGGGAGAAAACATTCAGACTCTTTACAGCCTATAGCACTGAGCCCACACTCTGGCCATTAGCTACAACAATGGATTATCTAACTTATCTGAGTCAGTTTTCTTCCTATTAAGTCCGGGATAATAATATTTACCTTATAGATCATTGAGAATGACCTGACATTGAGGATTAGTAGACAAATACAGATTACTATGAGTGCCAAGTTCCTGCAATATAATCAACCTTAGTTAAATAAATTCCCTTCCTGCACTTTGCCCCTTATTCCATTGTTTTCTGAAGAAGGAAGGGTTCCGCTTACGTCAGAGGCCCTGCAGTTAGGGGATGGAGAGGACTGCGTAGGAGTAATCCATTATCCTTTTGTGTTTTGTCTTGGTATATGAGCAATTAATTTAACCAGTATTTATTGAACAACTACTATGTGTCAGGGATGTTCTAGAGGCTATTGATAAAGTAGCACACCAAACATAGCCCTGCCCTATGAAGTTTACCTTGTACTAGGGAGACAGACTAGCAAAATAAGAGAGCATCAAATATGCCAGGTTAGTGGTAAATGATAGACAGAAAGATAAAGCAGGGAAGAGAGCATAGGAAGTGTGTGTGTGGTAATGCTGCAGTTTTAGACACTGTGTTCATGGTCTCTGACTTGGAAAAAATGACATTTGAGTGAACCCCTGAAGAAACTATGAAGCCAGGTATGGTGTGTGACTGTCTGGGAGCAGTCACCATAGGCAGAGGAACCAGTATTTCCAAGGCTGAGATGGAGCCATGTAGTTCTGTTCAAGTGACAAAGAGGCAGAGTGGTGGCAGAGAGAGACCCTGGGTGAGCTGGGTGGGGCATGGGTTACACTGAGCATGTGCACAGTGCACTGTAGGGCCTGCGCTGCATCTTGATGTGCAGCTGTGGCTGGGCTGGGGCAAAGCTGTAAGACTTGTGTCCACAGTTTGCTCTGGCTGTGTCAGCATGCATGAAAACAGGGGCAGGAAAATCAGTTTACAAGCTGTGTTTTGACTGTGAGAGATGCAGATTTATTTTTCTACTAGAGTTTTTGCCTGAGTGAAGTAAAATTAGCTTGTTTTTGTTCTAGGGGGGAAGTGCTTCAGTTGCACCCAATGGCAAGGAGATGACAGTGTGATAATTGCCCGTGCACACCATCAATAGCCGTGGTGGTTTCCAGGCCCTGAAGCAGCAAGGGTGTGATCACCCAGAGTCCTAGAATCTCTGATTCTTGCTTCACAGGGTCATTATTCCAAAAGCTCCAGGTTTGGCTAGAAATTTTAGCTTTTTTAAAAAAATTAATGGGAATTTTATTTTATTTTATTTTTATGTGCACTGGTGTTTTGCTTGCATGTGTACCTATCTGTACACCATATACATATTTGGTGTCTTTGGATACCAGAAGAAGATGTTGAATTCTCTGGAACTGGAGTTACAGACGATTGTTAGCTTCCCTGTGGGTGCTGTAACTGGAACCCCAGTCCTCTGGAAGAGCAGCCAGAGCTTTTTAACTGTTGAGCGATCTCCCCATTCCACTCCGCCCCCTTGTGAGACAGAGCTTCCCCAAGTAGCACGTAGCCCAGGATAGACTTTAGTTCCTAGTTCTCCTGCTTTATCTCTCTGAGCACTGGCACCACAGGTGTGCGTTACCACAGCTGGCCAAACACTCTAACAGTGACCAGACCTGCCTCTCTCTTGTTTTCTTTGCATCATTTTTCTTTAAATGATACCCAGGGTTCTAAAAAATTCCCTTCCATTTGTGGGATCAGACCTTCCTGGACTCCCTGCCGTAAACATTTTGCCAAAATACCAACCGAGCAAAGAACTCCAAACATCTCACAGCTTAGGAAGAGTTTGAGGAGTTCCTTTATAGTAAGGTGCGAATGAATGACACACCCAGGCGAATATGTCCTACCCTGACTGTTCACCATTCCTTATGAAGAAAAAAGTTGTAAGTCAAAGGACTGCGTATAACTGGAAATCTTAGGCCCTGGGGAAGGAACATACTGTGCACTCAAGGCTGTATGCAGCAGACATTTATTCTGTATTCTCTAGATTATGCAGGCTGCTCTATCCTGTCAGGCATCCCTGACCACCTGGGGCTGCACTGTGTTTCTAAGGCCTTCTAAGCATGGATTACCATTCTTGGCACAAGTTGTGACTAGTTATTTCTTTAGAGTTGGGTGGCATTTGAAAGCTCAGGCCTTTTACCAGATGACCTAATTTCTCCAGAGAAAGAAATGGCTAGGAATCTAATGTCAATGGACCCAAATCCAAGCTGCCACTGGCCAGCTGTGTGATCCTCACAAGTGTTTTTGCGTGCTCTGTTTCATTATCCACAAAATAGAGGTAATGGTGTCTACCTTACTGGGTTGCCATGGGGTTTAAGTGAGATAATATGTGTAGCACCCAGGAAGGTAGGGTTGTTTCCGTGGTTGTTAATATATTTGTAATTACTGAGGCTTTTGTTACTTAGAGCCATCGTGACTCTGGCTGGCTACAATGCCGCAACCCAGGAGATCCTTAGACCTTCTGAGCTGTTGGCAGGAGTGAAAGCCTACATCACTTTCATTCAGTCCCTGGCACAGTTTTTGGGCGCAGATGCTTCCAGAGTCATTCGCAACGCCCTCCTGCAGCAGACACAGCCGTTGGACGCAAGTGGCGAGCAGACTGTCACCACTCTCTACACAAACTGGTCAGTGTCCTCCTTTCCGTTGTCTCACCTCTGCTGGTGCCTTTCCTTACATGTTAGGTCCCCATGGCCAAGCGTTCTCACCTCCAGCACGTCACTGAGCCTGTAAGGGGTTCCTTCCTGTTTGTAGATGAGATTAAGAAGGGCAGACCTGGACCCCCCTCCCATTCTAGCCTTCACATCGCTCTCTGTGCATCCACCCCGTGGCTCTTTGACTTTATTCCTCTTAATGCCCAACCGTTAACTTTCCTTTTTTGGATTTTTACTGTTCCTTTTTTCTTTCTTTCTTTCTTTCTTTCTTTCTTTCTTTGTGTTTTTGTTTTGTTTTGTTTTTAAGACAGGGTTTCTCTGTGTAGCCTTGGCTGTACTGGACTCACTTTGTAGACCAGGCTGGCCTCGGACTCACAGAGATCCACCTGCCTCTGCCTCCCGGGTGCTGGGATTAAAGGCGTGCGCCACCACTGCCAGGCTGATTTTTAACATTTCTATTGAAAAGGATTCTGCCACTTCTTTCTGACACTCTTCTTCCTCCTGTTGGTTTAGCGGCTCCCTCTGCTGTCCACCCGTCTCTCCTGCACACCATTTCCTCATTCTCAGCCACGCCTGTGCCAAGTCCAGTAGGTTGTTCTGACTAGGGAAAGGGGCCTTTCCTCCAAACCAGGGAAAGCATCATTTTCTTTGACAATTTTTAAAAACCAAGAGGTAGATTTCTCCTTCCCCAAGCCACTGGGTGGCGCTTTAAAGCTACTATAAGCTCAGCAGGATACTGGGAAGGGGCCAGCCTGGTAAGGTAGGTGTATTTCACCAGCTATGAGCATTCACAGTAGAATTTCACTTTCATAGAGATAGCAACCTTTTAGTACCCACTGAGTGCTGCTCCACTAAGTTATTTTTTTTAATGTAAATTTTCAGTTTTAAAATTTTGACGACAAATTGTAATTAACGGGGGAAAACTGATTGAAAGCTAAGTTTGGCCCACTGGTGCTGAAAGAGACAAACTCAGAACTGGTATCTGGGTGAGGGGCAGTTGGCAGCAGGGTGGCACTGCTGGAGCCAGCTTCTCTGATTTGTACAGAAGTGTAGGGAGGGAAGATTTGGAGACTGGGTGATTGGTGCTCCTGTCAGCCAGAAGTTTGGTTTGAGACTGGCTTCTGGAATCCCTGGGTCCTTGGTCTAGCCTTTTTGCTGGAGAGGATATGGCTTCAGTGTGTTTTACAGGAATCCAGTTAATACTTTAAAAAGTGTCAGTGTGAGCCTGTCTTAGCTGACAGAGGGTAAGAGCAAGGGAAGGACAGTTGTTGGAAGAGAGCAGGGCCTAAGGCTGGAGGGGCACGATGCTGGATGTAAGGCATGGTGGGATACCTGTAGATTGGGGGTCAAGCAGACTCACATCTCTGCTTCTGATCAACAGCTATGGTGTTAAATCGGTTGCTGTGTTGCCTTCCTTGAGCCTTTCTTCTCATGCAAGCCCTTAGCAGGGTTTCTCCCCAAATCCAGTGTGATGGTGGCAGAAATGACTGGGTGCTAACTTGGGCTTCTGTGGCTTTCCTCCCTCATAGGTACCTAGAAAGTCTACTCAGGCAGGCGAGCAGTGGAGCCATCATTCTCTCCCCAGCCATGCAGGCCTTCATCAGCCTTCCCCGAGATGGGGAGCAGACCTTCAGTGCTGAGGAGTTCTCTGACATCTCTGGTGAGCCCATGGCCCTGGTCTCCTTGCCACAGAACTGAACCTTCCTCTTCAGCAGTACCTTGGCCTAAATCCTCCTGATTTCCCGGAGGCCCATTCAGTGCTACTCTTGGTGTCACTGCTGGACTCTGTTCAACTTTAGGAACACGGGAAAAGAGAGTCTAAAGCAAGGCCTATTTCATTTCTTTTTCTCTCGCCTCCATGCAAGTGATGGGCTGTGCCTGGGACCTAGCACAGAGGTGTTTCACAACTCAGACTTCTTTATTCTCCTTCTCTGGGGATGGCAAGGAGGCCAAAGTACACACCTCTGTTTCCCAGCTCTGCATCCTTACTGTCCCCATGTCTTCCATCTGTAAGCAGACTATATTTTGCCTGCTGCAGGTTTTCGATGCCCCCTTTCATCAGCTCTACCCACAAGCCGTAGGCAGCCTCTAAAAACCTGCTTTAGGTCTTGCTGACAACTGACAAACAGCGGGAGGCAGTGCACATTCACCCTTCTGCCACCCCCACCCCAGTTTTTCCGTGTTGCCATGGTGATGGGGCAATGTTACTTCAAAAATAGATAGATAGGAAAGAAAAGGGTGCCACAGGTTACTAGCTGGGGGTAGAGATGGCTGGAGAAGAGGGCTTTGCAGATCCATCCAGTACACCAGCCTGCTGCCTCTTCATTAGTGTCAGAGAAGGCAATTTTTACCCTTTTCCCCTCTGGCAGCAGTGTTAGCTTTCTAAGGCGGCTAGTTAATTGCAAAAGCCTTCTACAATTCTCAGCTTAATCCTGTGACTGTAAATTGGTGACTCTACACATGTCTAGTATTTACTTTGGACCAGGCATTGCATTAGCTGCAGTGACCAAGGCTGCTTCCCTCTGTAGTTGATGGAGGCAGACGGCATCAGCTGGTCCTGACTTCAAAGACTGCAGCAGGAACCCCGGTTTCCCTTCCTTCTGAATCCTGATTAACGATGTTGAACTTGTCTTTCTCATACCGCTCTCCTGTTACTTCTGGTCTTTTATGGGTTCCCTTGCTGGAATGGCCTATAGCCAAAGATCACAGCCCGGAGCCTCTTCCATCTGAGCTTGGCACTAGGATTTCCAACTTGGGATTCCCTCAGGCAAGTTTGATTTAACTTAGTAGAAAGGGCAAAAGCAGGCCGGGTGAGAATAATAAAGCCTTAGGGGCAAGTCTAGATTTGGAAGAATAAATAATTTAAAGCAAAAAGAGCTGAGACTCTGAGGAATGTGTGCTGATTATGAAAAGAGAAAAGGCAGCTCAAGGGGAAAGTGGGCCAGTGAGCTATTAAAGACCGGGTGTCTGAGAAAGAAGACTCCAGATGCACAGGCATTGTCTCTGCAGGGATGGAGGGGGCGTGCACTGCGTTTCTGGACATGCCTCTGATGTGAGTAGGTGGCCTTGGCCAAGCACCTAATCCCCTTGTCTGTAAAGCCATGTGGCCTGCTTCAGCCTCACACCCCTCAGGGCTCTTGCTAACTACCATTTAAGATAACGCTTTTCATCTGTATCTAGTTTCTTACAGTGTTTATCATTACAGGTGTGTGTGTGTGTGTGTGTGTGTGTGTGTGTGTGTGTGTGTGTTTACACTCATTCTGAGAAATTCATGATTTCTTTTCATGTTACAGAGGAGCAAAGAGACTTTGAGAGACTTAGTGACTTCTTTGAGGCCTTATATCTAATGAAGCAAGTTTAGCCAGTACAAGAGCAAAATCCAGAAAAGGAGGCTGGGAAGTACAGGTTCACGTAAGAGGTAAATGGGAGCCTGGAAGGTATGGCTCAGCTGTTAAGAGAAACAGCTGCTTCTCCCAAGGACTGGCGCTTGAGGTCCAGTGCCCACATGGCTGTCCGCAACAGTCTACAACTCTGGCTCCTGGGGATCTGGCCTCTGTGAGGATTGCATGCTCATGGGTGCATATATTCAGGCATGCAAAAAGAAATTTTTTTAAAGAAGTAAATAGTTACTCCCCCCGACCCCCCGCAAGACAGGGTTTCTCTGTGTAACAGCTCTGGCTATCCTGGACTTGCTTTGTAGACCAGGCTAGCCTTGAACTCAGAGATCTGCCTGCCTCTGCCTCCCGAGTGCTGGGATTAAAGGCGTGTGCCACCATGCCTGGCTTAGTTATCATCACTTGATGTGAGTCATGCTATAGGTACCAGTGGGAAGTGGAGGAATTGTCCCATGGGCAGCCAGACCTGCCACCCATATGTAGGTGTATGCAGGGCTAAAGACTCCTCCTCTTCCTCTTCTTCCTCCTCCTCCTCCATTCTGCCCACATTCTTTCATTCCTGGACAGCATTTTAAATATCCAAAGACTTGTGTCCTTTTTGGAATTCTCTTCCAGAGATGCGAGCCTTGGCTGAAATTCTTGGCCCCTATGGCATGAAATTCCTGAGTGAAAACCTGATGTGGCATGTGACCTCTCAGATTGTGGAGCTCAAGGTAGCATGGGAGGGTCCTGGAGAAAGGTCTTGCCTGAGGGTGGGAGCTGCAAGACGGAGCACTGACCTCTCCTTTCCCTGCGGTATGCCTGTTTTCCTCGACTGCAGAAGCTGGTGGTGGAAAACATGGATATACTGGTTCAGATCAGATCCAATTTCAGCAAGCCAGACTTGATGGCGTCTCTTCTGCCCCAGCTGACAGGTAAGCACCTTCCTAAAGAAACCCTGAGGGAAACACTGTGGATGTCAGGGGCTTTGAGGAACTGGGTTGGTTAAGCTGGGTCTGAAGAAGCAAAAATCATCACCATTTTCCCGCGTTCTCTGTTCTAACAATTTGCTTTCTCTTCAGGGGCTGAAAACGTGCTGAAGCGAATGACCATCATTGGCGTGATTCTTAGCTTTAGGGCCATGGCGCAAGAGGGACTTCAGGAGGTGAGTGGGGGAGGCTATTGCAGAACCCGAGGCCTTTCTGTGGGTAACGTTTGCGTGAAACATTGAGAGCATGGAAGGGAGGGGGCTGGGCATGGCAGAGGCCTTCCGACCGCTGAGCTTAGAAGACCACCAGGCCTACGTGATGGGAGTGAAAGCTGCCTTCTTAAGTCAAGGCCCCTTTTCTATCCGTCTCTGTCTGGTCTTGGACACACTTATCTTCTCATTCTCCAGGTTTTTTCCTCCCACTGCCCATTTCTCATGGGCCCCATTGAGTGCCTGAAGGAATTCGTCACTCCAGACACAGACATCAAGGTGAGGGTACAACTTGGGATCCAGTCATGCAGCTTGCTGAGGACATAGGCTGTCTGTAGGATCTTGTAAAGAGCTAGGGCTCTGAGGAATTCTATAGGAACAAGAGTTGGGATTGAATGGGGAAACATGTCAGGCAGAGCTTGAGGGGAGAGGGAGAGGGCAGATCTGGGGAGCCAGATGAGATACAGAGGAAAGTGGGAGCCCTGAAAGGCTTGGGGAAACATCTCTCAAGGGAGACGGGTGAGATCTAAAGTATTACCTGTAGGTTTTCATTTGAAATGAGCAATACGCAAAGTAGATGCCAAGTTACTTGCAAACAGGTCCCCTCCTTAGTCAGGAGTACTTTTTGTAAGATTTGTTTTTTCCTTTCCCACCCAACCTCAGTCTTTTCTCCTTTTTAGTTTTTTTTTTTCTCCCAAGACAGAGTTTCTTTGTGTAGCCTTGGCTGTCCTAGACTAGCTTTGTAGAGCAGGCTGGCCTCAAACTCACAGCGATCCACCTGCCTCTGCCTCCTGAGTGCTGGGATTAGAGTCGTGCACCACCACTCCCAGCTCTCCCTCTTAGTTGTAAACTTTCAGTCCCCCATCATCTGTCTCAGGCACCCGTGAGCATAGGAGAGGAAGAGTGGGAGAGAGGAAAAGAGAGTAGGAAAGAGAGGGAGGGTGAAGAGCTTCTGCAGGCAAATGGAGGCAGCTGTCCACTCCTTCCTCCCTTGGAATTAGCTTGTATTTTGAATCCTCTAGTACAAGCAAATGTGTTATGCAGGAAATACAGCCAAAGCCTGGGGACAAGTTCCTTCTGGTACAGTGAACAGGCTCTCTCTCTTGTGATTGATTCATCTGGAGGAAAGAGGTCTGAAGTGGTGAGCAGGAAGAATTAAAGTAAAATGTTAAGAACTTCCTTACATGGGAATCAAAATATTCATGATGTTTCCTCTTTTTTCTGCCCTAAAATCATCCGGGAGTCAGATGATAGGTGACGCTTGACTGGCTTGGCCATGCCTGTTAGAAGGTTTTGATTTGACGCGTAGCCTGGGTTGCTGATGTTGAGGCTGCGTGCTCCGTCCTGTCAGGAGCTTGTCCAGTTCACATCATCTGGACAATTCTGACTTTTAGGCTCAGATTGCTTGAGAATGTAAGGCAGGCAGGGAGAGGAAGGGCGTGGCCTGGAGGAAAGTCTCATATTGTCTCAGGGCTGGAGTAGGAGAAGGGAAATGAGAGCTGTCAGCCGTCCCTTTCTTCCTTCAGCACCACAGGTTGTTTACTAGTCTCTGATCTGCTTGGCCTCATGGCCACCGGCAGGTGAGTGCAAAGGACTCAAACAAAGGGCTGAGCAGAAGGCAGCTTCTGGGTTGGTATTATATACAAAGTGCGTTGCTGTAACATCTGTGGGGCCTTTGCAGTTTAGATGTGCTTTAAATAACAACAAAAAAAAAGTCAGTTTGTACTGGCTCAGGGAGGCCTCTAAGACTTGAACTGAGCTTGAGGGGTGCACGTGACTTAGATGTAAAGGGAGAAGAGGGAACCACATTTGAGAGTGGAGGACCCTGCACCAAAGCACGGAAGGAAGGAAGAGGTAACCAGCGACAAGTGAATAAGTAGCCTTGGCTGCACTGATTAAATGAGCATTTAGGAAAATAACGTTTCTGTGAATACCAAGCAGTGTGTTTATATTCATGTGGGTCTGTAAATTTGTGTATGGGTGCGTGTATGTGTGTGTGCATGTGCTTATGGAAACCAGAGGTTGACCAGGTGTCCTCAGTTTTTATCTACCTTACTTTTTGAGTCAACATCTTTCATTGAACTGGTATCTCATTGATATGGTTAGGCTGACTGGCAATGAATCTGCTTGCCTCTCTGCTCCTGCTCCAGAGCTAGGGTTACAAATGTACATCACCATATACATCTTTTATTTTTTTTAATGTGGGTGCTGGGATTCAAACTTAGGTCCTCGTGCTTGTACAATAAGCACTTTATTGACAGCTATCTCCACAGCTCCGCAAAGATTTGTTTTCCCCTTTGCAGGCTATAGCTATGAGAAGACTATCTAGAAAAATAATAGTACATCATAAGTTAAAATGCCATGACCTAGGCATCGTTGCTGCTGTCAGCTTCTGCCAAGCACTTCTCCTTGCTAGAATTTCTCTCCAAGAAGTTGTTTTGTTCTCTGTCAGGTCACTCTGAGTGTCTTTGAGCTGGCATCTGCTGCAGGGGTGAGCTGTGACATTGACCCAGCCCTGGTAGCTGCCATTGCCAATCTGAAAGCTGGTAAGATGGAGGGATGGGCAAAGAAAGGCTTGTGCCCCACTTTTGGGCAGGTGGAACGTCAGAATTAAAGAAGTCTTTATTTGAGATAGTAAATTCAGAGGATCTAAGTGGGAGGCAAGGCGAAGTATAGCCCCTAAGCTTCATAAGATGCTCACAGAGGTGATTTAGCCTTTGTTGATGACGCAGACAAACGTAGTCCTGAGTGAGAGTCTCTTGTTCAGAAAATGCTCAGGGAACTTATGGTCGGAGAAATGAGATTCATGCAGGTGAATCAATGAGAGAGTGGCTCTAGATAGCAGATGATCTTACACTAAGTTGTGTGGGATGACATCCAAGTTTCCCACAGTGATCCTGTGCATCTTCCAGTTTGCTCTCAGGCCCACTCATACATGTTCCATTACCCATGTCTCTCATTGGCCCACTTATTGATATATATATATATATATATATATATATATATATATATATATATATATATATATATATCCTGAAGAGAACTGAACCTAGGACTTGGTATTAAACTCTTAAAATTTGTCAGATTCATCCATTTTTCTTCTCTCCTGGTCAACAAGAATTTAGGATGCATGTCAGCAGAGCCCTTGAAGAGAACTTTGCTCTGCCATGGCCAGGGGTGGGGCTCTAGGATTTGGGCCCCACTATAACTGGGTACTTTTCTTGTCTCCTTTAACTTGTTAACCTACATGCTAAAACATGTTAGGCATATTTTCCTATGTGACTATGATTCTGTGAAGTGGGACCCTGTTGCACTAACTCCAGTCTGCTGACCTTATTTTCCTGAGGTCCTTTTCTTTTCCCTCAGACAACTCATCCCCTGAGGAGGAGTATAAGGTGGCATGCCTACTGTTGATCTTCCTGGCTGTTTCCCTCCCGCTCCTTGCCACTGACCCTTCTTCCTTCTACAGCATTGAGAAAGACGGTAAGGAAGATGTAGATTTGAAGGACTCTGCTGGAGAGGAAAGTAGAGTAAAGATAAGTTACCTGGAGCATGTAGCCTTCTTTAAAGGTGTAAGTTTCTGTTTCAAAAAGCACTTGAGAACAATGTGTGTGTAAAATTATATTTCAATAAAATGCCATAGAAATATACTTCCTTTTTAAAGATTTAATTATTTATTATGTATACAATGCTCTTCCTACGTGTATGCCTGCATGCCAGAAGAGGGCGCCAGATCTCATTATAGATGGTTGTGCGCCACCATGTGGTTGCTGGGAATTGAACTGAGGACCTCTGGAAGAGCAGTCAGTTTTCTAAACTTTTGAGCCATCTCTTCAGGCCTGGAAAATATTTCTTCTAGTCCCCAAATGCTAGTTATTTTGGTGTCAGTTAGGGTGGTCCAGACTGGAGAGAGAGAGAGAGAGAGAGAGAGAGAGAGAGAGAGAGAGAGAGAGAGAGAGAGAGAGAGAGAGAGAGAGAGATTTCGGTTAGGGCCTGGGCTGTTCACTTTGTCATTCCTTTGTTTTCCCTTCATCCACGCTAATTTAGGCTACAACAACAACATCCACTGTTTGACCAAAGCCATCATCCAGGTGTCTGCTGCCCTCTTCACTCTGTACAATAAAAACATTGAAACCCACCTCAAGGAGTTTCTGGTGGTAAGTCGAAATGGCTTGACTTTTGATCATCTAGACAGTCTGACCTCTCATGTCATTCATGCAAGAGGAGTGGGTGCTACTTGTAAAAGGCAGGAGCTTTTCTAGCTTTCCTGACAGCTGGGACTTCAGCTTCTGTCCAGATATTTGGGGAGATCATAGGGCAATGAGAACATCTGAGTTTTGCCACTGTGAAGTCCTGTGACCTCTGGACAGACAAGCTTTTGAGGCCTCAGTTTTCTCATTTATAAACTAAAGAGATTAAACTGATTTGTGATTCACCACGTTGGCGTACGTCAGAATATCCCAAGGAGCGTGTTATAATAGACTCCTCATCTCTACCCCAGACCTCCTGAATTAGAATGCAGGCTGAGGCCCGGCCTTGGGTTTTTAACTTGGTCTCCAGGGGATCAGAGACACATAGTGAGTGTCTTTCTCTCTGAGGCCATGCCCCCTCTGTACTGTCACTCACCAGTTCTGAAGCTTCATTAGCTCTCCCAACAAGTGGGCTTGACCTTAGGATCTTCACTTTGAGAACACCTGCACTGGCTTTCCATGGGCAGAAGTTTACAACCGGGCCGTAGATTCTGTGTAGGTGAGGTTTATTTTGTTTGAAATTTGTTGAAAATGTTTTCAGTCAGTTTGACTTCCTGTAAGTATTACCACTGATCTCAGTTTCCCCTTAGAATAAATAATCTTCCGTAGTTGAAAGAGGGCCTAGAGTTTTCCACTCTGGGTCTCTATGGAGGATTCCCCTCCACACACCCTGACTCATGGTCGTTACCCTCGCCCTGCCTGAGCATCCTCAGCAATGGAGAGCTTCTTCCTTTGTGAAGCATGGTCTTGAGTTGATAATTAAGTCAGAAGGGAACAGCAGAGCACACTACTTTTCAGGGACTCTCTCCCCTTGTTCTGATAAGGACGCACCAGGGACAGTAGGTTGGTCGGAGGGTCTCTTCTCAGGCTGGGGCAGCCAACTAGACCAAATGGGCTCTAACCATCTTAAAAGTCGGGAGAGTTTCCACCAGATCTCTGAGGAAAGATTCCCCCATCCCACTCCTTTGTTCCCTTCTGCCCTGTTTGTTTGCTGTGTCCAGACAACCTGGGCCTGGGCTGTGTGACTCATTCTCTGCCTACCTCCTTGACGTGTTGGAGGCCTAGCAGCGAGTGAAGATGACAGCCTCGAGGGAGGCGATAGGAGGAGAATACTGAGACCTCTGAATCAGAGGTTCACCCCTGGCATCGGGGTACAGGGTCCGCTGTAAACAGTCTGATGACAGAGGTGTCCAGGGGTTGCTGAGGAAAAGAGGTTAGTGCTGGTGCACAGCATTACCAGCCTTTGTTCTCGGCTCTTCCCTGTCCCTTGTGGCCTCTTTCCTGGCATTTGGTGAGCCCCTTCTGTCCACATTGATGGGCTAGGCCACTGGGATTCATTTGGGTTTGTAGGCAATGTGTGTCTCTCAAACCCAGGGACCTGACGCTTTCCCACCAGGAGCTTTCAGGAACAGCCTAGCTGGTCTTAATGCTCCTGCTTGATCTTAAGTGCCTGTAGCCTGAGGCTGTCCTATTCTGACCTCCATAAAAATCTGTTTCTTTACAAATGCTTCCTCTGCAGGTGGCTTCTGTCAGCCTCTTGCAGCTGGGCCAGGAGACTGACAAGCTCAAAACCAGAAATCGTGAATCCATTTCTCTGCTCATGCGTTTGGTATGTATCTTTCTAAGTTGGTCCGGGAATGGAGAGGGAGGGCCGGCAGGAGACTCCCTTTTTAGGCTTTAGGTCCCTGCCATGTCATCAACCAAAATCATTAACTAAGAATTTTAGTCTTTCTGGATCTTTCCTCATTTTGGTGAACATTTTAGACTTGTCTTGTGATCCCAGAGCAGAACATTCAAGGACTTCTAGGCAGAACCGGACCTCTCTCACCCCTAGCTCATGGTTCCCTTGTCCTGCAGCACTCCTGAGTCTGACTTGGAGGAGAGGCAATGTCTGCCTTTGGTGTTCTGTGACAACTTCCTACCAGTGTGTTTCTTGTCTTCAAGGATGCTTATGAAGAGAATACTGGATAGGATGAGGGGACTTAAGGAGGTTTGGGTGTGGGGCTCTCAGGAGGAAGGGAGTAGTTTTGGTTATAAGGTGGGGAGCTTGGCAAGGCCATAAATCAGGCAGTTCATGCTATTGCTTTCTTTGCTCTATCAAGCCGCGTGCTTGTCTCTAATTTGGCAGAAAGTCCCAGGATCTCTGGTTCAGTCGACTTTTTAAAGTTCTTCCTTATGACTCTGTTTCTCTCTTCAGCATATTTACTCACTTTTTTTTTTCCATCTGATAGTCTGACTCTCCAGGTCAGGCAGGGAGGCTGCTGGGTCTGATGTTCCTCTTACCCTAACCTCCTCTGGTCTAGTGGGAGAGGGTGTACCCCAACTCATAGCACACATCAGGATATCTATGGTAGTAGAGCTCCCCAGCTCACCTGTAGAACGCCTGTTCTAAGACTGCTCTGCTGGGGTGACCAGTGGATGTACCTCTGCTATCCAAGGATACATGGCTGCAGCTGAGATGTGCAGGTAGGGAAGTCTGTGCGTGTTCAAAATTCCCCAAATGAAGTGAAAAGAGAACAGGGACTGGACTAAAAAATAATTTCTCTTTTGTTTTGTTAGGATACAGAGCTCTGATGAGTCTAAGAGTTAAAAACTTTTTTTTTTACATTTATTTGTGTGTGTATATGTACATGCCATGGTACATGTGTGCTCAGAGGACAACTTGCAGGAATTGATTCTCTCCTGGAGATCAAACTCAGGTCTTTGGGCTTGGTAGCAAGCCAGTTGAGCTAGCTCTCTGGCCCAATTCTAAGTGGTTTTTGTTTTGTTTTTTTTCATTTGTGTTTATTTTATGTGTATTTGTGTTTTTCCTGTATCTATGTCTGTATGACAGTGTCAGATCTTGGAGTTACAGTTGTAAGCTGCCATGTGGGTGCCGGGAATTGAACTCAGGTCCGCTGGAAGAGCAGTCAGTGCTCTTAACTGCTGAGCCATCTCTCCAGTCCCAGTCCAAACATTCTTAATTCAAGCTTAGATGTCAGTGAACTTACAAAGGTATATTTTGAAAGTATGACATAATGTATGTATGTATGTATATATGTATGTATGTATGTTTGTATGTATGTATGTTTGTATGTTTGTATGTATGTATAGGTGCTCATGTGTCCCAGGCTGGCCTCGAATTGGATATATAAGCAAGGATGCCTTCAACTTTCTGGCTCTCCTGCCTCTATCCCTGGAGTGCTTTTACTACACACATTTATCACCATACTCAGCTTATTTATTTTTATTTTTATTGTTTTAGTTGTGTGGTGTGTGGGCTTAGAAATGTAGGCACAGGCATTCTTGGGACCGCTCCCTTAGGCTCCCTTCTTTAAAGGCTCAGGCCCTGAGAGGTTTCTACATCTCAGGCAAAGCCCTACCCCCCTTTTATTAGGATTGGAAGAGAATGGGTTTGAGCTGTGCACATGCGTGTGGGGTGTGAGGGCTCCTGGGAGGAACTAGAAATACAATAGGCAAGCACCTCCCCTCCCTGCTTCCTCCCTCCTCCCTCCCTTCATCCTCCCTTCCTCTTTCCCTTCCTTCCTCCCTTCCTTTCCCTCTCTCTCTTTCTTTCTGAGACAGTTTTACCCCCTCAGTCTGATCTCCCTCTCAGAATGCCCCTGCCTCAACCTCTGAGTGCTGGGATTGCAGATGCACGTCTTCATGCCCAGCAACCGCATGGTACTTGATCCACAGCAGTGAGCCCTGATCCTCATGATGGTGTCATTAGAATCAGGAGATGTTTGAGGAAGAGCACTGTTGACGCTGAGTGCTCGATAAGTGAAGAACTCTGTGCTTGCTGCTCAGTTTCTAGGTGACTTAAGCATGACGACTCTACTTCCTCTGGGTGCTGGGAGGTGACTGTGTTATGAATCGCCTTTTAGCCCCACCTACATCCCTGCCCTGAAAGGTGAGGAGGTTCCTGCCCTTGGTAGCCCTGACAGGAGCAGAGCCAGGACCAGATACATTTTGCTAGAGTGAAGACTGGAGGGAGTAGCTGCTGCAAAGCAATTTAAATGCAAATGTTTCCACAGAGAAATTGGAGATGATTGGAAGGAAGGCACTGTGTTCTGAGTTAAAAGGCTATTTGTGTAATCCCACAATCCGGCCAGCACTTCCCTCCTTGGGGTCTTGTGTTCTCACTGTCCAGCGTTAGTACTGTCCACTCTGGGGCTGACAGCCTGTTCCTGGCATGAATTTCCTGGAGAAAGAGATGGCACTCTCAGAGTCAAGAGCTTTGGTGTCGGAGCCACATTAGATCCTGAGCATTAAAAGTCGATAGCAGGGAAATGGTGGACAAGCAGAGCAAGATTCAAGACACATGGCTGATTTGGGACCAGCACCCAAGTCTCTGGGTTCTTTAGGGCTATTTCCAGTGCCACAGACTGCGCCTAGTCTCTTGGTGGAGAATAGGAAGTCACGGCGCAATGGCTCGTTTTTGAAGCTACATTTCTCCTCACCTGCTCCCATCCGCTGGCCGAGGGTTGGAAATCTCACCAAGCAAGGGACTCTCTGTTGCTGGTCTTTGGTTTGGGACTTCAGAGTTTATTTGATTTTGGTGTCCTTTGTTTTTGTTTGTTTGAGACAATGTTTTGCTATGTGGCCTGGCTAGCCTGATACTCAACATTAGGTCCAGATTGGCCTCGATCTCATGCGACTCTTTCTGTTTGAGCATTGGGTTCTGGGACAGCAGGCGTGAGTCACCACATCTGACTGGGGCTGTGTTTTTGACAGCAGATGTTCTTTCCTTCAGGCTGTGTTGCTGCTCTTTTGAGGCCACGTGTGTGCACTCTGTGAGCATGTGTTTGCAAATAGCAAAATCTTATCAATGTAAAACTTGAAGGGACTTTGGAGAGAGGCAAAAACAAACATGTGATACCAAACACGGCAGATTCTGTTTCCTTAGTGGATCTGCAGAACTCGAAATACCAGACGCAGTGGGGAGAGCCCGCTGTGTGGATTGCCAGAGGGGTTCCTCTCTGGAGCATGGGCTTTAGCTCATGATTTCCTTTTTCCTTTATTTTGTTTTTTCGAGACAGGGTTTTTCTGTGTAGCTTTGTAGACCAGGTTGGCCTCGAACTCACAGCAATCCTCCTGCCTCTGCCTCTCCAAGTGGTGGGAGTATAGGTGTGCACCGCCGTGTCCCCTGCATGATTTCTAGAGTGAAGAAGATACTGTGGATGTGCACCCTGCTTCTCCTACCCAGATGGAAACCCAGCTCAACTCCGGGCTGTGCTTCTGTTTGGGGCCCCTCTGTCCATTCTCACACCCTTACATTCACCCCGAGTCAAGGCACCCGTCTATCTTCTGTTTAGCTATGGGGACCGCTGGCATTGCCACAGCATTAAAGCTTCTAATTAAACTAATTAATCATGCCTGGTCCTTTATGTAGCATCCTTACTGCTCCCCAGGTGCTGTGCTGGGAGAGGGAGGAGCCTGAGGCCCAGTATAAGAGGAGCTCTGTGGCTTCAGGTCCCCTCTCTTTGGCTTACAGTAGTGATAGTTTCTCTGGCTGTAAAGCTTTGAGACAGACAAGCACTGCCAGCCGCCATCTTCACTCATGCCTGTGCTGCCCACATGTGATTTAGAATCCAGAACAGGAGAGAGGGAGCTGTCCTGAGTCTAGGAAAATGGTTTGTTTTTCTTTTCTCTTGCCAATTTTTTTTCTGTGCCCTTCATATTATCCCTGATGAAAGGGATGGGTCATTGAAATGGAGTTCAGGAGGACACGTGGCTTTTGAGACCCAAATCAAGGGAGGGAGCAGGGAAGAGTGAGTCAGAGTCTATTCACTTTGAACCCTCAGAGCTGCAAAGGGCCTGGGGCCTGTATGATGAAATACTGTCACAGATGCCTTCTGGGAGTTCTCACCTCTTGGCTGTCTGTTTCAGGTGGTGGAGGAGTCACCCTTCTTGACTCTGGACATGTTGGAGTCCTGTTTCCCTTACGTCCTGCTACGCAATGCCTATCGGGAGGTTTCCCGGGCCTTCTACCTGAACCGCCTGCCAGCCAATTCCCACTGAGGGCCTCTTGGAGGTGCCAAGAGCAATACCACAGTGAAAGCCGCAGCCATGTCTTCAAAAGGGGAGAAGAGTGGGAGGGTGCCCAGGGAGAGGCAGGTCAGGCCCCACAGCTGAAAGGCATATAGAGGAATATATCCATGGCTGAGGAATCTTGGGGAAGTGGGACACGCTGGGGCCATGGCAATTTATAGATAAAGGGATGTGGTACCACATGCATGAATTTTTAAACACGAATAATAATAAAAAACAAACCAGTGACCTGTAAGCATATTGTGTGTCTTTTGGTGACTCCAGCTTGAGCTCTGACAGGCACGGGCCTCTCCGACCTTCATCACTATTCTAGGATAATGCTGGCGGGCAGAGATGATCAATCATGGTATTAAACCATAATGAGCTTATAACCCTCCCGCCGGAGCTGCTATTGTCTCCTGCACATTCATTAGGACGATTATCTTCTCTCTTCCTTTTCCAAATGTGTCCAGCACACGTCCAGCCTGTTCCTCCTGCAGCAGGCAGCTCAGGGACCCTCTTCTCCCACCTCTGCTTGACTGCCTGCCCCTCGAGGGGTTCGTCGCCCGCTTACTCTCCTGCCTACTGTGGGTAAAGAGTGTGTCTCCCCTGTTCTTACCTTGCCTGCTTTTCCTTGTGGGTCTCCACAACCCAGAACATTACCTGACAGCCAAGTGAAACAGTGGGTTTTCCCTTCCTACGCCATTTGTGGGTACTCTAATGTGTGGGACTAACTTGACCCCAAGTCCCCTTTCAGCCTGAGCACAGCTGTTTCTCTAGGCAGGGACTTCTCTTGTAGACCTTAAATTTCATAAACCTCATTAGGTTGGAGGGCCCAAGAGTAGGGATCCTTGAGGGAGAACAAGCTGTTTCAACTTAGCCCTTTTCTGTACTAATTAGAATTTCAAGTGTCACAGAGCCTGGGGCACTTAATACAGCACTAACTAGGTTTAGTAACTCCATGGCAGAAGCCAGTAGCCCCGTCCTTCACCCACGCAGTCATTGCCAGGGAGGGCTGGAGTAACAGATCGTATGTGTCACAGGTCCAGAATAGCTGGAATGGGAAAATACAATTAGCCAGTTGATTAATTAGGGTCACGTCTGTACTTCCACTATGAAAAGGAAGCAATTGTTTGTTGGCTTTCAGCAAAACCATCCAGCTTTCATTAAACCAATTTCATAGCTGTTTTGGGGTTGTGTATGGGTGTTTGCTTTTTATTTCTTCAGACCCGAGGTCAGTCAGTTCTTCCTTTACTGGACGCCCATAATCAACCAGCATTTGTGTTAGTAACAACTTAACTGTCTGCTCTTTAGAATAGATGCAACAGAGACTCTTGTTTCATGTTTCAGTGAATTGTCCTTCCTTCCTATGAAAACAGACATTACATGCAAAGGGGTGATTCAGTGTCAGACAAGCTGATGAGGCAAGAAAGGCTGAGGGGGTCTGACCAATGACACCTCCTCTCTTTTCTCTTGAGACAGGGTCTTGCCATGTAGGTCAGGCTAGCCTCAAAGTCATGATCCTCCTGCCTCAGCTTCCCAAATGGTGGGATTGTAGGTGTATACCATTGCACCCTGATGACCCTACACTCTTGCCTCTCCATTTGGTTCTTCTTCTTGAGGGGCTACAGAAGCCCCCCTTTCCATCTGCATGGAGACTCATTTACAAAGAACCTCCCAGAGGTTAGCTACAGAAGTAGCAATGGAGGCAGAGAGGATGTTCTTTTGTTAATTAAAAAAAAATGAGATTCTTGATCTACAATGTATTTGTAAGAAACAACACAGAACAATCCACTCTACCCTCACATAGTTTCACCCAATGGTGACACCTCACAGTTCTCTGGTTCACAGCCACAGCCAGGATATGTGGGATTTCAGTTCTAGATACACTGGTTCCCTGTGTGTGTACATGCAGCCCTATCATGTGCAGGTTTGTATATCTGTGACAGAGTCAAGACAAAGAATAGCCAACTCTATCTCCACACAGATTTTATAACCACCTCCGTTTCCCTCTTGCATCTCATCCACCTCCACATCAACAGATTTGTTTTTCAGTCCTAAAAATTTTGCAATTGGACACAATCTCTTTTCACAGACATATAATTATGCCCACACGTTTATCTACCACCTATATTTTTTTCAAATCATTTTGTTTTCTTTTTCTGGTTTTTTGAGACAGGGTCTCTCTGTGTAGCCTTGGCTGTCCTGGACTCCCGTTGTAGACCAGGCTGGCCTCGAACTCACAGCGATCCACCTGCCTCTGCCTCCCGAGTGCTGGGATTAAAGGCATGCATCACCACGCCCAGCCCCCAAATAATTTTTCTATACTTATAGCAATTTTGCAAAGTAGGCAGGTAAGGCTTTCCTATTGCAGGTCAGGAAACATCCAGCAACAACAAATGACTTAATGAATCAGCGTCATGTGTTAAACTGGAACTGGAACCCAAGTCTGGTGCTTGGTCCTGGACTTTCTGCCCCCGACAGACTCTGCCTCTTTATAGAATCCAGAAAGCTGTAGGAGGAGCCTAGAGGAGAGGTGAGGACGCAGCTACATTTACCAGCAGGAATGAAAGGTGAAGGATCAGAAGGGAATGGACGCATGAAAAAAATAGGATGTGTCAGCATTTCCGGTATTTGCTTCTCCTCAAGTCAGGAGAATCTCTGACTTCTTACAGCCCAGGACACAGTCAACCATGGATGGTTTTTACCCCAGGACCCTTCGGTTTGTTCAACTTAGGCCCCAAAAGAACTGATGAGCAATTATCAGGAGGAATACTGACCCCAATTGCTCTGACTTGCAGGGAGAGTTGCTTGTAGCCTCAGTATTTTCATTAGTGCAGTTTTTTTTTCCCCATTAAGCCTCCATTAGCTTCCTTGCAGTAGTGAAATAGAATCACTCCTCTCACCAGGCCTGGAGGGAGATGCTTGCTGAGGTGTTGTCTTTGGTTTGGGTAGCAGGGATGCTGCCCCTTCTGCTATGTTGTTCTATCTAGGAGGCAGGTAAAGAGGGCAGCCTCAAGGTGCAGCCTGAGGTCTGGCCAAGGAGCACTAGATCCCGAAGCAAGCAAGCATGGTCCCAGCTAAGGACCAGCTTTCTTAGTCTAAGACCATGCTGCCAGGATCAGCTAATTTTTCTCTCACAAAGTTTGACTTTGAGAAGAGGCTGGCACATGGCTGAAACGTGCTCGTTGTTGGGGGAAGAATGTTCTTTCAGCCCTCCTCCCCACAAGGTCTCTTGCTTCTCCCAAGTACCTGTCACCAAAGGAGGTGAAGATGAGTCCCCCTCAGCCCCCACACCTCAGTGAGTTGTCAAGTGCTTTCCCTCCCACCTGAGCAGGAAGCAGGAGCTGCAGGCCAGGGTGCAGACTGGGGGAGTCAGAAGTTAACTTGAGCTGAGTTTGCAGCATGGCGGGAGACTGAAGAGCAGGCTTTTCTCTTGTCACTGTGGAAAGAGAGGATGGTGGGGCTGTCCCTTTAAATAGCATTCCTGTAGGAGGCAGATCACATCCATCCGTCACCTGCTGCCAAAGCATCACTTTTGGTCTTTATCAAACTCTGAGCTTGTTGGAAGGGATTGTGAGGCAAGGTGTGTGAGGAGGCAGACTTTCCCAGGGATAAGGGCAGGGCAGTTCCGCAGAAGCTGACCAGGAAGAAAGGCAATGAGGCTGGGCAGAAAGAGCCTGGGAAAGGTACGGGAGGGAGGAGAGGGTTTTGACTCCTCGGATGGGACAAGTATACCATTTTACTCTCTTTAGAAGTTCGTGGAGCTAAAATGTGATTGCACCACAGCTAGAGGAATGCGGGTGAAGCTGAACGCAAGAACTTGTGACTGAAGGACGTGAAAGCCAGAGTGGGAAAGGCCCCAGAAGGTTGGGAGACTTGGATAATTGTGCGACTCTATTGTTTTTTCTGGGCACACTTTTCTTATTAAATGGAAATGGAGGTAGAAAGTTCTGGAACTGATCTTTTTTCTTAAAAGGGTTAGGAGTTGGGAGCTGAGGCGAGCACCCTGGGGCCCTCCCTCCCTTTCAGCTCCTCAGGTTGAACAGCCTGTCTATATTGGGAAACTCCTTAGTTCTAACGAAATTTTGAGTTAGAGAATTTTAACTCTAATCTTAATTCACAATTAATTCTTGTGTAGTTTCCAGCTGACTCCTTTCCTCAAATGATAAAGGAGATGGCTCACAAATTTTGTAAACTGCAGATGCTGAGGTCCCTCTGGAAAGGAGGGAACAGTGGTGTGTGTTGAAGTTAGCTTGGCAGAGGACAAGATCCCCAGATCCTTGTCCCTTTTGGTGCTATCTCCGCCTTTGCTTTAGCTTTCTGCCCATGTACTTCCTGGTGGTCGCTGCTTCTCTGACGTGCCCCTCTGCAGGAAGAAACCCTGACCAGAGTTGGCAAATCTCTCACAGTAGGAGACTATCACTTCCCTTTTGTTCCTTTCTCCTCCTTTGCCAGAGAATAGAGGGGCCTCCACTTCATAGTTTAGAATATATGTCTTTCCTGGTGACCCCTCCTTCCAAACTCCAGAGTTCTTGAAGTGAAAATTCACATTCTGGAACCCACCTGTTAGAAAAGCAGCAGTCTGTGAATCTGCTTATATTTGCAGATTGCTCGGGAGTTTCTACAGTGCCAAAAGTAGGTTCAGAGAACAAAGAAATGGAACTGTTCCCCATGATGGTACAACGCTGCACGGAAGAGGTTTTACCCTGCCAGTCTTGAGTTCAAATTCCATCCCCTTGTTTTGCAAAATGTTTGTTCGACAGAGGCCTGTTTTACTTGCACTGAGCCTTCAGCCCTTAAATTTCTTCCTCTGAAGGCAGAATAAAATGAACATAGCTGGACCAGCTTACAGGCCTGCAGGCCAGGCTAGCTATCTGGCTTTATTTCCTGTCTGTGTGCAGTTACTGGGTAGTTAAGGAAGGCATGGGGGCTGCTTGCTCTGCAGAGCTTTAAAATAGGTAGAAATTCCCTCCGGCGGGAGACTAGAGGCACCGTGGGTCGGGCAGCAGAGGCAGGTCTGGAAGACCCGGCTATGGGAACTGAGGCTAGCTGTGGAATGCCAGCATCGTTCAGAGGCACAGGAACTTTTCCTTTCAAAGGCAGGAGCGCTGTGGGGTTTGGCCTAGCTAGGTTCTGAGGCTTGTGGCTTCACTCAACCTACGTCCGGGTGCCCCAGGGAGAGATAAAGAACGGGGAGGACACGCAGGCAACTAGCCACGCGTGGAATCTTGGGACCACAAGTGCGCATCCACAGAAACTCCAAGCACACCCAGGAGGAACCACCCCACCATCCACACCAAGTCCTGTGGGCCGCCCGCGCGAGCTGTCAATACGCACTACCCTTCCCCCTGTCGTCCTCCCCCCCCCCCCTCCGCGCAGGGCAAACGCAGCAGCCACTCGTGCGGGGCGCCTGTGAGCGCGCTCGCCCTTGGGCGCTCCTGAGTGTGTGCACCGCTCGGCTCCCCTGCGCTCCTGGGCTAGGGGGAGGAGTGGCTGCGCCGCGCGCTAGACCGGCGGGCGGGCGGGCCGAGGAGTTAGGGAGGGGAGCGGAGGGAGGGGGCCCTGTTCGGTGGAGGAGGGAGGTGAGGAGGCGGCTGTGGCAGCGCGCGGCGGCGGTGGCGGAGGTAGCGGCAACGGCGGCGGTGGCGGCGGCGGCGCGGAGAGCTGGAAGCTGGAGCCCAGAGCTCGGCCGGGCAGCGCAAGAGGAGCAGCCGCAGGAACTGCAGCCCTGCTAGCTTGGGCCGAGCCCTGATTCACCGGCCTGGCTGGTTCACGCCAGCCGCAGGTGGGAAGGGTCTAGCTAGAGTGAGGGGCGAGGGTCTCTCGGCAAGGGGCTCAAAGCTGAGCAGAGGAGCTGTTTTCTCCTTTCTATTCCCTAGACAGTGGCTGAGCATGGAGCTGTCCCCCCGCAGTCCTCCAGAGATGCTGGAGTCGGATTGCCCGTCACCCCTGGAGCTGAAGTCAGCCCCCAGCAAGAAGATGTGGATTAAGCTGCGGTCTCTGTGAGTCTCTGGCAGAGGAATGTGGAAGGGGGGGGGGCAGCCTGGACTCTGTGTGTGTGTGTGTGTGTGTGTGTGTGTGTGTGTGTGTGTGTGTGTGTGTGTGTGTGCAGCTGGATCCGGACAGGTTGATTCTCTTGGACACACATGTTGGCAGGTGTGAGGAAACATGTCCCTGACACCCGTGTCCAGGCCACATGTGCCAGGCATCTGCAGAACAAGCCCATTGGTTAGAGCAGGTTTAGGAGTTGCAAAGCTTGTGCTTGTGTTTGTGGCTCTTTGGGTGACAGGGTGAGACACTCAGCATCATGAAGAGGCAGCACACAGTATGCTTGGTGTGACAGGGCTGCGGACAGGCAGCATTCAGGAGGTGCCAGGCTGACTCACACGTATCCATGTGCAGGGTTGTGCAGATGTGAGACACATCACATGCATGTGTACAGATGTTCATGGGTCACAAAGGTGTGAAGAATGCTGGCACACCGATGCAGATTAGTGCATAGAGATACTTGTGCCAACCTGTGGGTTTTATGTATGTTCTCTGGGACTGGTGGTTCTGCCTCCTGCACCCTACAGGGAGCAGGGTGAGGGTGCCCTGCACTTGAGTGGATCATCTGCTTTGGTGTCTGGAAATTGCACATTAAATGGTCCACTTGGAGTCTGGAGGAGCGGATGGAACCTTCACCTGGGAGCGAGGGGAGGGGGTGGAAGTGAAGATTGACTGGCAGGAACAACGTAATTGGCTTAATCAAAGCCTCTTTATTTATAGAGGATCTCCCAGGATCTCCACGCACTTCAGGCTGCATTCCTTACTGTGGGACCAGAGTACATGGAGAGCAATGAAAGAGGAAAGACCCAGGTGTTCCATGCACCATTTTTGAGGGAGAAAAGGAAGTTTTCTTTCTGCCCTTCAAAGCAGAACAGGATTGAGTCAGAGACAAGCCATGTACCATGCTTACCTCCCAGGCAGGTGCCATTGGGTAATCTCTGCAGTCCGTTGATTTTTAATCAGAAGATAGGAGAAGATGCACACCTCCCTAAGAGATTCCCTGAAGCCCAAGGAAAAGAGGTGATACCAAATAAAATGGTACCCATGCCTGAACCCTATTCTTCTCCAGTTCCCCCAGCAGCAAGCATCTAATCTCTCTCTGGGCTCTGATAAAGGGAGGGATGTAGGCAGGAGGCAAGCAGCTGCCCATGTCTGTGCTGTCCTTTAAATATTTCACTAATGGTGACGAGTTGACGGCTTTATATTGGGCAGGTGAGTCTGATTTGTGTGCTTTGTGCTTACAGAGGCCTTAGGGAGAATGAGACACAGTGGGCAACAAGGCTTGGAATCCAAATGCGCTCCTTTGTCCCCTCCTTTGCTGCCTCTGGCCAATGCAATTTGCTGGATTCTATGAAGCGCAGCCTTAGAATGAATTCTAGGATGAAGAAATGGAAAACCAGATTGAATTGGTTTTTGTTGAGTGGGTTTTGGTAGATAGAGAAGATGCTCTGCCAATGGTAGCTAAGCTGAGGAGAGTGGCTGAGAGGAAAGATGAGGTATCGGCGGCTGCTACCTACACAGAACTCCAGTTTCTCAGGATGGCACTAGTGGTTTATCACACATTCTCTTGGCTCATTCCAGGTTGCAGGGATAAGTAGCAGAACTGTTTCCCCATTTCCAACACCCTCCATACTTTCCCAGCCAAACAGAAATCTTTCCTGAAGATGGACAGCTGTTTCCCTCTTTAATTTGAGAAAAGAAGACCCCAGAGGTGGCGCTTCACTCTGGAGAGAGAAAGCGGTCGAGGCTCCCACAATGCCTTAGTTGAGATGGCCTTACGTGGTGGGCAAGCATCAGGGGACTTCACTGACTAGATGACTTTGGTTTATGTCAGCAAGCTGGTCCTAGGGAAACGCTAGCTAGCTGACTGTTCATCCCCAGGAGTGGATTCTCAGTCTCATTTCTCAAGGCAGAGGAAGATTTGAAGGTAGAACCCAGGTTGATGGCTTTCTGGATTTGGCTTTGTTTGAATATTAAGAAGGCTTTGACAACCTGAAGAGGAATTTCAGGCTTTTTTATTTTTTTCTAGGTGGGAGGAGCTTCCCAGCCCTCTAGTCATTGTTTCTAAAGAGGTGAGAAGGGAGGAATCCCCTGAAATGGAGGCAGAGCCCTCCCTCTTTCCTATGGGTGTGGGTAAAAGGGGTTGTTTAGTCTGGAGACAGGGAGGTAGACATGACTGTCTCAGGACCGGGCACTAAGTGGAAACGAAGACAGATGGGATTTCTACATATCTGTCTCTTTCTTCATGTATCTTGGTTCCCAAACACAACACATACTACTCCCCCTCCCTTTAAAGTTCTAATCTAGGGCATCCAGACTTTTAGGGTGCTTTTGCCTCTGGACACAAAGCCCCCACTAATCAAATTGTTCAGGGCAGTTTCTTGTTGAAAAGAACACCCAGGAATCCCATTTCCCACACTAGGACCAGCTGAGAATCTGTCTCCAACAGTGGGATTTTCCTTCTGGCTAGCAGGAAAAAAAAAATTGTAACTCAGGAGATTCCTAAATAAAGAGGCTGAGAAATGCAGCCTGAGACTGAGGGGCTGGCCGTGCTGATTTCAGCATCTCCAGCTGAAGATGAGCAATTCTGACTTGGCTGTCCACCCTGATCTAAGACCAGAGGGCACTGGGGACTGTGGGGAGAGAAACTAGATGTAGAAGGAATTTTCAGGGTCTTTTTTGGAGGGAGGGTGTTGTGAGCCTGGCCTTTAATGGCTGATCCATCTCTCCAGCCCTAGGGCCTTTTTTGAATCAAGAAAAAACCCTGATTGGTTCGTTCGTTTGTTCATTCATTCATTCACTTGGCTCATTCATTCATTCATTCCCTCATTCAAGAGCAGACTGGGTGTCTTGCATACTAGATGTTGGCGTTGTATTGCTAGAGGAAGTGAATACCCTTCCTGTGCTCCTGAGAATTGGGGAGGCACCTTTTCTCTTCTTGCTACCCTTATGCAAGAGGTAAACTTCTGCTACCCTGGGTTTCTGCCCAAGTCTTTCTTTTGGGGGCTTATGCACAAATAAAAACACAGATATGAGTTCTGTCTCCCAGGGCATACAAGCATAAACTTCATCTCTGCCCTAGTTTCTCTCAGGATCTTAAATTTTACACATAGATATTCCTCGTGTGTGTGTGTGGGGGGGGGGGACAGTATAGACACATTCTTCTTTTCCTGTCTTTTCCCTGCTTCATTCTCAGGACCCCACAGGGTTCAAGGTCATAATAGCTGAGTCTAGAGCAAGGACCCATTTGAAATGATTTTTGCTTCTCTTTGTTTCATCAGAGTCTCATGTGGTACCCTGAACAATACAGGCTCTTAAGAAATATTATAAGGGAGCGAAGAAAGACATAAGTGAATTACGTGTATGTGAAGTCATGGAACCCAGTTCTTCTTCTAACTGTGGGCTGTGTGTGCACCTCCACACGGGAGCGGGTGGTGTGCAGCAAACGGACATAGAAGAAAGGCAGATGGTATGGTTGCTGTGTGTTGAGGTGTGGGACCTTAGGACAGAGCCAGGACCTGAACGGGTTACAGAGAAGACACAAAGGCTGTTTGTGCAAATGAGCAGAGACTGGAATCATGAGTGCCAGACATGTACAAGTGTAGGTAGGGGCCATGCACGCTGGAAGCACAGCTCCCCGATGGTGTCTCTTTTTTTATGGCTAGGAATGGTTTGTTTGACAGTTAATATGCTATCGGCCGACAGGTATGCCCTTACCTGACGGTCTTGGGTGGTCCTAGGCAGGGACGAGATGAATGAGCAGGCCAGTAATGGGGCACGATGCATACGTGGTCTTTTGTGTGTATTTGTGACACATTCGGATATCTTGGTAATCCCGGAGGAGATCCAGAGGGCAGCAGGAGGAAGCTGAGGGACTGGACCCAGATTCTGCTTGATTAGTTCGGCTTTTGGTTCTCATGTTGTATATGTCCCATGCAGTAATCTTATGAGGCTCTTACCAGTATTGGAAATCCTGCTGTCATTCGTCCATCTTCTGCATATAGCTGTGGGCTGCTGTGACAGGAGCGCCAGGCCTCTCAGACTTCAGTGGGATTTGTTTGTTTGTTTGTTTGTTTGTTTTTCTGTCTTCCTTGAACAAGCCCTCTCCCCTTCATTTCTAGCCCAGGGAGTCTCTTCTCCTTGGTTTTTCTACCCTGATTCTCACCAGATATTTCCCATCTCTATTTCCTTTACGTAACTGTTTGATGAGGACTGAGCGGCATCTGGGATGTAGAGGGAGGGGAATTCTGCTGGGGGAGAGGCCCAGAAACAAAGCCAACTCAAATTCAGATAAAAGAAAGAGCTTCCCACACGTCTGATCAGAACAGGTACTGGAGGAAGTGTGGAGCTTGTGATGGCAGAGGGACAGAGAGAATACAGCAGATGACTTTGGAGCTCTGTCGACTCTGCACCGTGTGCTCTTGGGTTCATGTGGTCTCTCAGCATCTCTGGTATATATATTTTTATATATAATATTATCCATATGAAAGTGGCCCTGAATGTAAAGGCTAGCGATCTTTCAGCATGGGGGAGCTTGCTTTGTGAAGGAATGAATGGGGGGGCTGATGACTGGATGAGAGAAAAAGATGAAGATTCAGGATGCAGGAAGATGAATTATCAAGCAAACTGGAACCCAATATTTGGGGCGTGATTTAGAAGAGTCTTGCTGATGAGTGATTACATGGGAGGGGTGAGGCCGTGTGTCTGAGCTCAGCGAATAAGAGGCTAACGGTGCTGGAAGTGAGCTAGCTACACTGCGAAGGGTATGGGTTACTGTAAAAAGAGAACAGCAGTCTTTGCTACATAGTCCTAGTGGCTGAACTGGACAAAGATGGAAGAGCTGTTGTTCTGAGCAATGCTCAGCATGAGAAGCAGCCCCCTGCCTCCTGTGGGGTTCTGTGTATTGGGGAACCTCCTTTTGTATTCATCCTAAATACCTGGCCTGGAGTAATATCACCAGGCAGATCATATCCCTCAGCTCCCTGGACCTGAGGAGAGAAGAGAGCACCGAGTGGACTTTTCTCACTCCTGGGTCACATCTTCTTCCTCCATTTCCAGCTATGGCCCAGAGAACCTCTCTTCCCTGGCTTTTATAGCCTTCCCTTCCCACCCCATATCTTCTCTCTCTACTTTAATTCTGTATTTCCTCTACTTATTTTCGAAGGCCTCTATAAGTCCTTTGGAACCCTGGTGCTCTTATGCTTGCTTTGGGAGGCAGGTTGGGGAGACAAGGCGGTTCTACATCTGAGGTTGCACTTGTCATTTTTTGCCCAGAGGAAAGTGAAGGGGTCGGGCATGCAATAGGCTTGGAAGACCAGGTGAGATTCAGTCAGAGAAAAGCCTGGATCTCTCTGCACCTTTCCCTTTAACTCCCTCTCAGACTAGAATGGAGGAAAACAAAACCTTGAAACCAGGTGAAGTGCGTACCCATAATCGAAGCACTCGGGAGAGTTTAAAGGCCAGCTTGGGCTATGTGAGACTCTATCTCTAAAATCAAAATAACAACTATCTAGCCACCACTAAGCCTTACAAAAGGTCTTGCCTGGCTTTGAGTCTACAAAGGAAGTGTTGAGGAAATCTCTAAGGCAGATTCCCTTCTTTCCCTTTGGCCCTTCCTGCATCCTCTTCCCCTTTCCTCATTAGGCCCATCTCTCTTGGGTTTCCCTTTTTTCCTAGGCTAATTTTCCCCCCTTTCTGTGTCTCACTTGCCCTCTCTGTCCCTGTTGCCTTCACTTACCCATTCAAGCTTCCTACTCCTCCTCATTCCTGGCTGGGAGCCAGAGAAATTCTGGCGAGGCCCCTACCATCAAGGTGTTGCTGTGGTAACAGTAGGGTATGTTGGCTGCAACTTTCTTTAGGGTCCCTCTTTTGCCTGGTTAGTGACCTAATCCTCTCAGCTCCTCGCGGGAAGAAGCCAAGTAATTGCCTTGAATCTCCAGGGGCTGTTTCTCTCAGGTATGGAAGCTGAGTAGCTATTTTCCAATTCTCTTCAGGGCAGCTGCAGAGGAAGAGGCATAAAATGAGGGCAGTAGGTGGAGTGGAGGTGAGACACTGGGGAGGCTGGAAGTTGTTAGATACAGAGATTGTCCCCTAAGGGGGAAGACAGCTGGTCCACAAGGGCAGGGAGGGGCTGAGATGGGGTGGACAGGCAGAGGAGTTCTTGTGTGGGGTAGGAAGAAAAGTGGTTGCTAAGCATTCATTGCAGGCCTCCCCAAGTAGTGTTTGTTAGCCACCCACCCTTTCGTTGCAGTGCTTGCTGCACTCTCTCGCCCCTAGCTCTTACTCTATCTGTAGTGTTTGGGAAGAAAAAGTCAGGTGAGGACTTTGCTTCAGCGTGTAGGACCTTAGCAATCCCCAGAGAGGGCTGTGATGGAATCTGACAGAGAGGAAGGCCAGGGTGTATCCAGGGGATAGTGCTGGAAGAAGAGTCAAGAGTGTTTTAGGGTTCCTCTTGGCTGAGCTGGGCTCTCAGGTCAGTTGAAAAGTCAGACTTTCAAATAAGTACGGTGGCTGCAGTAGGCCACAAGGCTGCCAGTTGGTATTGGCATTGTTTAGGATGGGAAAGGACCTAACGTGGGACTTCTGGGTCAGGTTCCGGGGAACCTTTGACAGTCGGGATCTGGGGCCCAGGAAGTTTCCCCTTTCCTTCCACATCCTCAGCTTCCTACGGCCTTGCTTATTAGTCATCCAACCTCTAGCTTGGCATCTTCTCCCTAGCTCTGTCCTCTATGTCCACCTTGTTTGGAAACTCCCTTCAGCCTGGGATGAGCACGCTTGCCAAGTTTCATAGCCTGGAGCATCTCTGCACCAAGCTGGAGCTTTAGGAATTCCAAAGTGGAAGATTTGGAAGATGTGTAACACATCGCCTGCTTGCCTTTGAAATGTCAACAGAGTTGGCTGTTGTTTTGATTGCTGCCGAATGTGCTGAGGGTAGACAGAGCTTCCTGGGAGATCCACAGAGGTTAGAAAGTGGCCAGTTTATGATTAAAAAAAAGGGGGGGAAGCTACCGTCCTCCTTTACGACCTGGTAAATGCTAATTTGGGGGAATCAGTGAGTTGGTCAGAAGGGAAGAACTTTGGAACCAAGGCCCAAACACCCTGCTTCCTTAGTGCCTGCCAGGCCTTGAATGCAAGAGATACACAGAGCTACAGAGGAAGCAGTTGGTGCCCAGAGCTAGGGGGTAGAATGAGGAAAATACTGGGATCGTACTGCGATCCTGCTGACCCAGCCTTATGCTGCCCCATACACCTGCAGTCATCCTTGCCAAACTGCCAGCTCTTAACCATCTTGGCTCACTTTAAGCATCTGGTCAGTTCCCTAGAGGCAGGACATCTGCTGGGATGTGGTCTGGAGGACTAGTGGGTGGTTTATGGAGGTGGCTAGTAAGCAGAATTCCACAGTGCTGGGAGAGGGATCAAGTGAGCCGGAGAAGCATTCTTTTAGATGGGATCCTGGCACCTCCTCTCCCATCTGCCCTATGTTATTGGCAACCTTGCCCAATTACTCCCTTTCTCAAGGGCTGAAGTCTGAGGGAGAGGTGATGCATTTGTGTGCTGTATTGAGCCACGCACTGGGACACCTGGGTTCTTGTTAGTCTGATCTAAGGCTCAAACTACTTGAATTGTTTCTTTCCACAGCACAGTCTGAATTGTGCTGGGCTGTTGCTAGCATCACCTGTTAGAAATGGCTTCTAGGTAGGGGACTGGGGAGCTGCATTCATACACAGGCAAGGTAGAAGCAGACCGCTTCACCCTGTAGCTCAGGTTTTTTCCTGGTCTTCTGGAACACCTCCCAGATTTCTTTCGTTCCCTGTTTGCCTTCCAGGACCTTCTGCACTTTTATCTCATCTCCCTTTGCTCTTTTAGGCTTCCATCTACCTCACGGACAGCACCACCCACCAGGATGGAACAATACTGACAGTGCGTCTGCCCCCTCCCCCAACCCCTGTCCAGCGCCTAGAGATCTCCCATGGCTGCCATGACTACTATGTCAACCTGAGGTCTGCCATCTTCCAGAATGGCATCCGAGTTCTGCCACTAGGGGGACTATTTTTATCTTTGGAGCCACCCCCGCCACTCTGCCCAGCCAGCTGCCAGAACTAGTGCTGTTCAGAAAGCAATGGGAACCAGGGAGCGAGGGGAGTGTGAGGCAAAGCTCTGGCTGCTGCTGGGTTCTGCAGCCCCATACTCTGCATGGTCCTTGCTTTGGGTGCCTTCCAGCTCCTGTGGACTACATAGGAGAGAAAAGCCCTAGACATTTGGAGAGACTAGAGCTTTCTCATACATAACTCAGGTTCCATTTGAGGACTGCATGAGAAAATTGGGTCCTGGGTACTCGTGCACATCTGGGACTTGGCTTATGGACGGCTCTTAATGAATATTTGAACACTAACTAAAGGATTGGACTGAAGCAATAGCCTTCTGTAGAGTTCCCAAAGTGTTCTTGTAACTATCTCATCAGGTCCTCGCTAGACTTCTGGGAAGCATGTGCTATTTACTAGATTTAAGCCTGGAAGACAGAACTGAGAAAGATGCCTCCACAGTCCTACACAGTGAGGAAATCAAGGCAAATTCTCCTGAGCTTTACTCAAGTCACTTTAAAATGAGTCTTAGCTGATGTCCTTGTGTGTTTGTTTCCAGCTTCTGAGATTTTGGATCCGTGAGGTCAGCTAGATACCCTCTTCCCCCAACACTACCCCGGCCCCACCCCTCTCCTTTTATTTGACCAGAGCCAACTTTTGTCCTTTATGCCAATGATAGTCCTAGGTAGAGGATGGAGAAAGTCGGGTGTGGGCAAGACACGGAGGCCCTGTCCTCGGGCTTTTTCTACCTCTAAATTCAAGGGTTAATGAAAGTAGAAGTGGGCAGGGTAAGAAGGGAGGTGAGGGGAGGGGAAGAGAGCGATGAAGTGCTTGTCACATGACAGCAAATGGGGAAAGGATCTGGAGGGAAAGAGGACCTTTGCTGGACAAGAAGGGGTCAGGAAGGACGGGAGATGGCTGTAGGGGACAGGGGTGAATGAGAGCAGAGCATAAAGCCAGGTGTGGTGGCACAATATGTTTAATCCTAGCACTTGGAAGGCAAAGGAAGGTGAATCTTTGTGAATTCAAGGCCAGCCAGGCCTATATCATGAGTTTCATATATATATATATCTGTCTCAAACAATCAAACAGCAAAAGAAAACCCAATAAAACCCCAACAGCAGCAAAACCACCACCACCAACAAAAAATCCAAACCAACCAATAAAACCAAACAAAAACAAACATAATGACACAGACGCATGGAACTGCCGTAACGAAACCTGTAATTTTTTTTTATATGAACATAAACCTTTATATATTAAAATACATGAAGACATTTGAGAGCTGAAGGGAAATTGACACTGGACTTCTTGGGAGGTTTTCCTATCTCCATCCTTACTCCTAGCCAGGTGACTTAGCTCTGTCAGAGGTAGAGCACAGGGTGTGGGTGGATGTATGAACTCTTCTACCCCAGGAAAGGGATGGCGGCTGTCCCTACTCTCTCCTTACTAGGACTGTCTATAATTATAGGCTGGAACAGGTGACACAGCCTATGGTATGGGGTGAGGGGTCATTTGTTCGGCCACCTTTGGTGCTGTTGGGCAAGGGCAGAAGGATGATGAGTTATCCTTCCCAAGGATTCCCAGTTCAAATTAACGTCTACTTCTCCGTGGGAGAGTTGAGATGAGCGGAGCAGGGAAGGCGGGAAGTGGAGCTAGCGCGGCGTGGAGGATGCTGCTGTATGAGGCTGAGTGCAGCTGGCTGTCACCTGCCTCCTCTCACCATCTTACACAGTCAGCATGAAAAACAAGCCAAATGGCTTGGCCTGAGACCCTGATGCGGGGCCTAATCCTTTCTTTCTGAGAGCACTAAGCAGCTGGTGGCCACCGCAGGGAGGGTGAACGCGGCGGGGCACAGAGAGTGGTCCCTCTGCCTCCCCTTCTTGACCACTAGGCCTCTAGAGAGCAGCCCGTGGGTCTTCAACCTCTGTCGTCCCGCAGTTGGAGCCCACACTTCCACTTGTCCCAGAGCTCAGAGCTGCTGAGAAACAGCAGGTCCCTAAACTTCGTTTGTTTATATTCCTTTAAGAGCTTGGCACAGTGACAGTATTTTAATTTCTCTGTTTCTGAGCGGTAAGGAAGGAGGAAAAGACTTCCCGTCATAAAACCCAAGTTCTGGGTCTGCTTCCCTTCTCTTTCTTTGGTCACACTAGTCCCTGCGATCCCTTTGTTTCATTCCACGCCCACCGAGCGACCCTTGGTCTGAGGATACTTTCTTTCTTTCCCTTTTTTTTTCTTTTTTTCTTCAACCTTCCTACTTCCTCCTTAGCCCCGCCCCAGCCCCAGTGGACCAATCGTGGCCCCAGTGCGCTTACATTGGTGATGTCATCTTGCAGCCAATCGGGAAGCTGCTGGGGTTGAGTGCGCAATCCACTTGGCGATGCAGAGGCCAGATTCTTTCCTGCAGGGCGCCGGGAGGTGGAAGAAGGGTCTTGGTCCTCAAGCTCTCCCAGAACCCTCATTTCGCCCCTCCTGGGCTTTGTCATCTCTCCTCCACTTCTCAGCTGTGTTGACATCACTCTGGTTATTTCAAGGTTTTCCCCAGTCTCAATCAGGGCTAGCCTCGTGGTGGTGTGGTGTCCCCCACCCCCACCCCCGTTGTTTCCGCCGGCCACTCTCCGTTCTTTTTCTTTGAACAAGATCCCCAGATTTTACATTTACTGTGGAGTGGTGTGCACTTCTCTACCTGTGAGCCTACGCCTGCCTCTAGCTTCTGCAAGCCCCTTCAAAAGTGCTACTAGTTTTGTGGGAGTTCATCCTCCTGCCTTGTAAATTCTCTCAGGAGCCAAGGTTCCTGGGAGAACGGGGCTAGGAGAGGCTCGGGTTTGCAGAAGCTGGATCTGCCTAGCCTCTCCGGTCTCTGGCTGGGCCCCTTCAACTCCTACCACCGACTTCTCTCATGGATTCAGGATGTCCCTGCCTCTGGACATTGTCTGCTAATCCCCTTTTCCCAAAGAGGAGCCCCACCTCCTTAGAACAAGGGGCTGGCCTATGCTATTTCTGGCCTTTCTGAGACTCTTCTGACAGCCGATTCTTGTTTTCAGTCTGATTCAGATGTGAAACTTTTCCCAGGGCCTCTCACCCAGTTCCTGTGGGCTACGTCTCTGCCTCATCACTTCTCTAGCCAGGCTCTTCCAGTTCCCTGTCCACAAAGTGCTCTCTGGTTATTTGCTTAATTCTGCTGGGACCTGGAAGAGGAAGTTGGGGGATTCAAGAGGGAGTTGTTCCCAATAGGGAGCCCTTGGGCTGGGATCAACGTGTGAAGTAGGGCACTTTGATTTCCATGGCAAAGCCTGTTCCAGTCCATAGGAGTCACCTCCAGGGCCCCATCCTCAGGTAGGTGCCAGGAAGGGGAGGAGAAAGAAGGTAGGAGGAAAGGGGAAAGAAGAGAGGTCAGGAGGAGAGGGGGCCGGGAGGGGAGAGGGGAGGCAGAAAAGAGGACAGGTTGCTTATGACCTCCATTTCTGTATCTCTTTGCTGTTTCTGCTTACCTATGACAGGTGTTTCTACAGGGTTTTTCCCTCTCTCTCTCCTTCCTGATCCCTGGCATCCTTTTTGTTTGTTTGTTTTGTTTTTGTTTTTGTTTTTTTCGAGACAGGGTTTCTCTTTGTAGCCCTGGCTGTCCTGGACTAACTTTGTAGACCAGGCTGGCCTCGAACTCACAGTGATCTGCCTGTCTCTGCCTCTGGAGTGCTGGGATTAAAGGTGTGCGCCACCACGCCTGGCTCTCCCTGGTGTCCTTAAGACCGAAAATGCCTGTACTGATCCCCACGCCCCCTCTCCCCCAAGCCAACATCTCTTTCTCTCCCCTCACTCTGTAGCCAAAACTGGCCTTAAACTCACGGCATTCTTCCTGTTTCTGCTTCCAAAGTGCTGCGGTTACAGGTATGAACTACCATACCAGAGCTTAAAAAAACAAAACAAAACCCACACAAACAAAAATAAAACCCTAGTGCAGGAGGGGAACACAGGGCCTTATACGTGTTAGGTAAGGGCTTTACCACTGGCTACTCTACCCCAGGCAGTTCTTTAGTTTCCTTTTCACTTAGCCCTCTGGGTTGAGGCAGTCTTTTTCTAAGCCCCGTATCTACAGAGATCTTTGTGGCCGTCTTAGTACTGGAAATAGTGGCAGACAACTTTGGAAATCTCCAGATGGCCTGTCACACTGTGATCCGTAGAAATGGCCTGGTGTGGGCTGGGGTCTTCTGTGTGTTAGGGTTGTTATTTCCAGAGTCTTCTCTTCTAACTAGAGCCAGGGGATACTGGGGCTTGCCAAAGGTCATGTGTTTATTTGACTTTAGGAGGGTGCAGTTCAGCACCTGGGTCCTCTCAGCTGTGTGTGCGCGCGCGCTCGCTCGCACATGCACGCGAGAGCCCACATATGTTTATTTGATTTTAGGACGGTGCAGTTCAGCACCTGGATCCTCTCAGCTGCCTGAGTCTAGCTCCTCTTTTTGAATTTCTTGTTTATCAGATTTACTCTTCAGTTTTCCCTCTCTCCCTCCCTGCCTCTTTCTGGTGTCTGGATCATGTTTCATTCAGACAAGGGAGCTCCTGGGTGAGATCTAGCAGCCAGAGAAGGTGGAACTTGGTCTGTTTAAAGTCAACCTACAGCTTTGTTCCTGTCCCAGGGCTCGCCATTAGTCTTTTAGAAGCCTGGCTAGGTAGTGTCATCTTGTAAGCTCTGGCAGGGGCCTCCACCTGACTAGTCCTCCCACACAGATCTCCTTTAGTTGATGGACCTTTATTGAGCACATACTGTGTGCTCTGAGTATGGAGACCAAGGAAAACCAGATACTGTTTGTACCACTGTGATAATTGCCATGTCCTGTGAGTTTGCTGAGAGGTCCAGGCAACAGAACACTCAAGGTGGGACTGGCCGAGGCTGTGTGCAAAGTCCTGTGTCGCTCAACAAGCTAATTACACTGCCAGACTTGTGCTATCCTAACATCATCAATGTGTAGGGACATGGGTAGGTCCCCTTACCTTGCCAACCTGAGACTGACAAGTCCTGTGACCTTGGGCCAAAGGCACTTTCTTCTTTCTTAAGATGCTTCTGGGGGAAAGAAAAGAAAGAAAGAAAGAAAGAAAGAAAGAAAGAAAGAAAGAAAAAGTCTGAGATTCAGATGATACAGGAGAGGCACTAGTCACTAGCATTTTCTGTCAGGCAGGTGCTGCTGGGTTTGTAGGACTGGTGTGGGGACAGAGTGGGTGCCAGCGACGTTGACAGTTAATTCTTATTCAGGCTTATGGGGGCCTCTTGCCTGGGCCAGGCTTGTTGCATATTTTATTTCTTTTAGTTCTCTTAATATCCTTCTGAGAGTGCTTCACCGCTTTACAGCTGAAGAAATTGAGGCTCTAGAGTAAAAAGTTGAGTGTTTAAGAATCCCTTAGGATATTCACTAAAGACCCATGTTTCTGGGACAGGGATTTGGCTCAGGGAGTAGAGAGCTTCTGGAGCAAACCTGATGACCTGAGTTCAGTCCCAAGCACTCATGTGAAGGTCAAAGGAGGGAATGGTGTGCACAGCTTGTCCTCTACCCTCCACACATGTGCCATGGCACACCTGCACACAACACACACACACACACACGTACACACACATACACACGCACACACGTACACACGCACACATACACACATTTAAAAACACATGCCTTCCTCTGGTTTAGCAAATGTGCTGTTAAGTATAGAACCTACCAATTTAGAATTATGATCCAGGTGATGCTAGTATCTGCTGTCTCTAGACCACTTTTATTCCCTCTCTCCTGTCTCTGTCTCTCCCTCCTTCCCTCCCTCTCTCTCTCTCTCTCTCTCTCTCTCTCTCTCTCTCTCTCTCTCTCTCTGGGTAGGGGGGTTGAGACAGGGTTTCTCTGTGTAGCTCTGGCTGTCCTGGAACTCCCTTTGTAGACCAGGCTGGTCTCAAAACTCATGGATCCACCTGCCTCTGCCTCTTGAGTGCTGGAAGTTAAAATGTGCACTACCACTGCCTGGCTTAAACTGCTTAAAAAATATTTTTTGTTTGTGTGTATGTGTGTATGTTTTTGTGCATGGCATGTGCATACCACAGATATGTGGGTGCCTGTGGCGGCCAGCCGGGGTGTTAGATCCCCTGGAGCTGGAGGAACAGGGATGCTAGTAACTGCACGCAGGGCCTGTGGAAGAGTAGCCAAGCACTCAAGCGCTGAGCCACCTCTGCAGTCCTTCCAGGCCACATTTTAATTATACAGATTAAAAATTAGTGACTTGCCCAAGGGTGAATCTCAGGAAGTGAGCTTTGAACCTCAGATTTCAGTGTCACACACTACACATACTACACACTGTAGTAAGCCATGTCAAGGGGTTGGGTTTGTGGATTGCCATTTTTTCCCCACCTTCCCTCACTGGCCCATTGTGAGGATTAAATGAGATAAAATAAGAGAAAATACTTTCAAAGAGTAGAGCTGGCTGCATTGTTAGTGTTTATGCAAAAATATGCAAATGAGAAGTCGTGGGTGGGGCTGTTCACTTGGGAGCCAGCACTTGTTTTCCCCAAGTTGGTTGGGAAAGACAGTGGTAGGCATTGATTACTGGGGACACGGTTTTTGGTTGAAGGGGGCTGAGTGAATTAGCAGATTAGGGTAAGGGTGGGACTGTGAGGAGAAGTGAATCACAGGCAGTGGAAAAGGCCTTTTTTCTGTTTTGTGTGGCCTATTCCAAAGCCCTCTGTTACCAGGGCTAAGTAGAGAGGGAAGCCCAAAGAGAGTGTGCCTTTTTGTTCTGTGATATCCTGGAAGATCCGGCTGTTCCTCTTTGTGAAGCAGGAGTGGGCTGAGCTTTCCTCCCTGTCAGACAACTGTTTCTGCATGGAACCAGTGAGGTTTGGGTGATGAGGTACCCACTCAGGAGGGCCCCTTCCTCTAGCTCCCCACCCCCAATCTGGCCCCTTTCCCTTCTGCCCCATTTACACGCAGACATGTGGGCCAGGACTGTTGGGCTCTGAGGTGAGACTTGGCTGGCGATGCTTCCTAGGGCTGGCTATTTTGAGTGCCCCGTATTCCAAAGCTGCTGAGACCCCAGGACTCTAGAGCCGATTCTGTTCAGGAATGCCACTGTTCTCCGTCCCTAGCATCTCTGGGAGTTGATGCTAATTTCAGCCTCTACTCCCTGACTCATTCTCCTCTCTGACTCACGGCGTGACCTTGGGTTCTTGAAACCCCTCTCAGTGGGAAAGTGTCCTAACGACCGCCTCACCTCATCTGGACCAGAGACCCTGTGTATGGGGGTGAGGTGGGATGGTGGTGAGTCCCTTTCTTCAAAATCACTGTCTAGAGCCAGAGTTTCATTTGCAGCTCTGAGCTGCTTCTGCCAGGCTTCCAGAAACCTCTCAGCTAATTAGTGACCCCCCCCCCCCACCAAGAACTCAAAGCTGCAAAGCATGAAGGACTGTCTCCTTGGGGGAAGCCTTCAGGTGAGTAAGAGCCTGGCTTCACCCTGCAATTTTACAAGGGTAAAACTTTGGCTGGGCCAGAGACAGGACGTGGGAGTAGTGATTCGGCCAGAGGTTATCGTGGTATGAGCCTGGGCAGCCAGGGGTTAACTTGCTTTGTCCTGGTTGATGGATTCTGGGATCATAATCCATTAGCTCTGCCTGGGTGGAGTGAGGCCAGGCGAAAGCTGCAGACCTGTCTTTGTTCTGTGCCTTTGCTATCTGTGCCAGGGTGGAGGGGCTGTGGATGTGTTCCCCCTCCCTGTCCCGACCAAGACAATGAAAGGACCCTGGGGACTATTTTGATTGGTGTTGATCCCAAAGCCCTCTCTTTTGGGGGAAATATTGAGACTGTGAAACAAATCATCTCCAGAGGGGAAATATTGAGACTGTGAAACAAATCATCTCCAGAAACATTACTCTTGAGGCTGCTACCTGCTTAGGCTAAAACTGTGTGGGATGTTAACTTACTGTTGGCAGAAGCCATACTACCCTGGCAGGGGGTAAAGCACTGACCGTTGTTGTCATTAATGTTAGACCGATTAACATCTCAGAGGACTGAAGCCTCCTGTTGGGGAACCCCCTGAGTGGGCCCCAGTGTCTAAGCAGGACACCTGTGCTCACGCCCTGCAGGCTGCGCTACATGGTGAAGCAACTGGAGAATGGAGAGGTTAACATCGAGGAGCTGAAGAAAAACCTGGAATACACAGCTTCCCTGCTGGAAGCTGTCTACATCGATGAGACTCGGTGAGAGAGGCTGGCAGAGCTCCAGAGGGAGGGGGCAGAGCTGGGGTGAGGCTTGTGTGACAGGGACAAAGAGAGGATGGGGCAGAGATGATGCAGGGATAGGCAGACTTCCTGCCTGGAAAGGGCTGGGGCGGAGCTCAGGGGTGGAGTGCTTGTTTCACATTCCTGACACCCTGACAGCTGGAAAAGCAGTGATGGCTTCAGGGATGCAGGGACCCTAGAGACCTTCTAGTCCTGACCTCACCCACATGGAATGCTCTGTAGAGCTGACCAGGAGGGACGACTCTGATTCCGTTTGGCTACTGAGTCCTTGTGGTGTGCAAAGATGAATTTAAATGTGTCTGTAAATTATATGCTGGCTCTTACAGATAGGAAAAAAAAAAAGAGCACAAAATATGTCATTCACCCGTTATATGTTGATTTTTTTTCTTGAAATAATATTTTAGATGAATTAGCTTAAATAAAAATTATTATTAAACATTGCACCAGTTTTTAAAACGTTCTTTTTTCTTTAGATTTTATTTATGTTAATTTTACTTGTCCGTGTGAGGGCCTACATGCATGCCTGGTGCCAACATGGAGGCCAGAGAGGGTATGGTATCTTCTGGAACTGGTATTATAGGCAGTAAACTCAGAACTGTGGGTTCTGGGAACTGAACCCTGGTCCTTGGCAATAATTGCAAGTGTTTTTAACCACAGAGCCATCTCTTAAGCCTCTTGCCAGTTTCTTCTTAACATTTTAATGTAGCTACTGTCTGCTATATTAAGAAAATTTTGTTATTGTTTTCATTTGTTTGGGACAAAGCCTTGTGTAACCCAGGTTGGCCTTGACCTTGCTATGTAGCTAAGGTTGGCCTTGAACTCCTGGTCCTTCTGCCTCTACCACACCTGAAAAAACAATCAAGTTTCATGTGTGAACCTTGAAGTTTATTTCTGATGGATGGCGCTGCCCTGTAGCCTCCTTGGCAGTTGGTGTTTCATTGTTTGCTAAGTCACGTCCACAGTGATCTCACTGCCTCAAGCAGTGAGCGGTTTCACCATTGCAGATGTCCCATAGGAAGATAGACGCAAAGAGCTGTAGCGAAAGAAAGGAAAAGGGGAAGAGTCACCAAGTGGCTATGGCTGCTGGGTGCAGGGGCTTTATCTGTGACTTTCCACAGGCAAATCCTGGACACTGAGGATGAGCTTCGGGAGCTTCGGTCAGATGCTGTGCCTTCAGAGGTGCGGGACTGGCTGGCCTCCACCTTCACCCAGCAGACCCGAGCCAAAGGTCGCAGGGCAGAAGAAAAGCCCAAGTTCCGAAGCATTGTGCACGCAGTGCAGGCTGGGATCTTCGTGGAGCGGTGCGGTTTGTCCATACTCAGCCTCTGCTTCTTCTGCTCTCTGTCCCGGCCAGCCTGATCTTCATGACCCTACCTACCCTGAGACATATCCCCACAGCCCCGTTAGCCAAATCTCTGTTCCCCAGACTGTGTCCCTGATTTCTCTATGTTCTTTCTTAGGATGTTCCGGAGAACGTATACATCTGTGGGCCCCACGTATTCGACTGCAGTACACAACTGTCTCAAGGTGACTCCTGGGTTTTTGGGAAAGAGGAAAAGGTTGGGGCTTGAAATAACCATTGGGACATCCAGATTCTGTTTGTAGTGTGATTTTTTTTTTTAACTTCTCTGATAACTACTATTTCTATGTTCTTCTGGACAACTTTTGCCACCCAAGAGACAAACCATTGTTTTCTTGTCTCTCTGGTACTCAGAGACACCTGGGTTGAAAAAGACCCACTTAACCACCTTTGCTTTCTTTCTTCATTGGAAAGTACACTTAGAAGTCCACCTGATTTTGCCATGGCGGGGGAGAGTTGGAGGGGAGCTTTCCTGCCTAGTCTGTTGCTTCTCCACAGAACCTGGACCTCTGGTGCTTTGATGTCTTTTCCTTGAACCGGGCAGCCGATGACCACGCGCTGAGGACCATTGTTTTTGAATTGCTGACTCGGCATAGTCTCATCAGCCGCTTCAAGGTTGGGCAGTATCCTACCTCTACTTCCAGGCAGGGCCCCTCCACTCCTCTCTGTCCTGTCCTAAAAGATTGCCAATGAGTAGATTCCATAGCTCCCTCATCCCATCCCTCCCATCCCATCCCATCCCATCCATCCCATCCCATCCATCCCATCCCATCCCATCCCATCCATCCATCCCATTCCATCCATCCCATCCATCCCATCCATCCATCCCATCCCGTCCATCCCATCCATCCATCCCATCCCATCCCATCCATCCATCCCATCCCATCCATCCATCCCATCCCATCCCATCCATCCATCCATCCCATCCCATCCATCCATCCCCATCATCCCACCATCCATCATCCCATCCGCCTCCCGCCATCCCATCCCATCCATCCCCATCCCCCATCCCATCCCATCCATCCATCCCATCCCATCCATCCCATCCATCCCATCCCATCCATCCATCCCATCCATCCCATCCCATCCATCCATCCCATCCATCCCATCCCATCCATCCCATCCCATCCCATCCATCCATCCCATCCCATCCATCCATCCATCCCATCCTGTCCATCCCATCCCATCCATCCCATCCATCCATCCCATCCCATCCATCCCATCCCATCCCATCCATCCATCCCATCCCATCCATCCCATCCCATCCCATCCATCCATCCCATCCCATCCATCCATCCATCCATCCCATCCCATCCATCCCATCCCATCCCATCCATCCATCCATCCCATCCCATCCCATCCATCCCATCCCATCCCATCCCATCCATCCCATCCCATCCCATCCATCCCATCCCATCCATCCATCCCATCCCATCCCATCCATCCCATCCCATCCCATCCCATCCATCCCACCCCATCCCATCCATCCCATCCATCCCATCCCATCCCATCCCATCCCATCCATCCATCCCATCCCATCCCATCCATCCCATCCATCCCATCCCATCCCATCCCATCCCATCCATCCCATCCCATCCCATCCCATCCATCCCATCCCATCCCATCCCATCCCATCCATCCCATCCCATCCCATCCCATCCATCCCATCCCATCCCATCCATCCCATCCATCCCATCCCATCCCATCCCATCCATCCATCCCATCCCATCCCATCCATCCCATCCCATCCCATCCATCCCATCCATCCCATCCCATCCCATCCATCATCCCATCCCATCCCATCCATCCCATCCCATCCCATCCATCCATCCCATCCCATCCCATCCCATCCCATCCATCCATCCCATCCCATCCCATCCCATCCCATCCATCCCATCCATCCCATCCCATCCCATCCCATCCATCCATCCCATCCCATCCCATCCATCCCATCCATCCCATCCCATCCCATCCATCCATCCATCCCATCCATCCCATCCATCCCATCCATCCCATCCCATCCCATCCATCCACCCATCCCATCCCATCCCATCCATCCATCCATCCCATCCCATCCCATCCCATCCCATCCCATCCCATCCATTCCATCCATCCATCCCATCCCATCCCATCCCATCCATCCCATCCATCCATCCATCCCATCCCATCCCATCCCATCCATCCCATCCCATCCCATCCATCCCATCCATCCATCCATCCCATCCCATCCCATCCATTTATCCATCCCATCCATCCATCCCATCCATCCCATCCATCCATCCATCCCATCCCATCCCATCCATCCATCCCATCCATCCATCCATCCCATCCCATCCCATCCATCCCATCCCATCCCATCCCATCCATCCATCCCATCCCATCCATCCATCCCATCCCATCCCATCCCATCCCATCCCATCCATCCATCCCATCCCATCCCATCCATCCATCCATCCCATCCCATCCCATCCATCCATCCATCCCATCCCATCCCATCCCATCCCATCCATCCCATCCCATCCATCCATCCCATCCCATCCCATCCCATCCATCCATCCCATCCCATCCCATCCCATCCATCCATCCCATCCCATCCCATCCATCCATCCATCCCATCCCATCCCATCCCATCCATCCATCCCATCCCATCCCATCCATCCATCCATCCCATCCCATCCCATCCCATCCATCCCATCCCATCCCATCCATCCATCCCATCCCATCCCATCCATCTATCCATCCCATCCCATCCATCCATCCCATCCCATCCATCCATCCCATCCATCCATCCCATCCCATCCATCCATCCCATCCCATCCCATCCCATCCCATCCCATCCATCCATCCCATCCCATCCCATCCATCCATCCATCCCATCCCATCCATCCATCCATCCCATCCCATCCCATCCATCCCATCCCATCCCATCCATCCCATCCCATCCCATCCCATCCCATCCCATCCATCCATCCCATCCCATCCCATCCATCCATCCCATCCCATCCCATCCCATCCATCCCATCCCATCCCATCCATCCATCCATCCCATCCCATCCCATCCATCCATCCATCCCATCCCATCCCATCCCATCCCATCCATCCCATCCCATCCATCCATCCCATCCCATCCCATCCATCCATCCCATCCCATCCCATCCCATCCATCCATCCCATCCCATCCCATCCATCCATCCATCCCATCCCATCCCATCCCATCCATCCATCCCATCCCATCCCATCCATCCATCCATCCCATCCCATCCCATCCATCCCATCCCATCCCATCCATCCATCCCATCCCATCCCATCCATCCATCCATCCCATCCCATCCCATCCATCCCATCCATCCCATCCCATCCCATCCATCCATCCCATCCCATCCCATCCATCCATCCATCCCATCCCATCCCATCCCATCCATCCCATCCCATCCATCCCATCCCATCCCATCCATCCCATCCATCCCATCCCATCCCATCCCATCCCATCCATCCATCCCATCCCATCCATCCATCCCATCCCATCCCATCCATCCATCCCATCCATCCCATCCCATCCATCCCATCCCATCCCATCCCGTTCTTGCCTCTCCTGAAGCAGCTGTAACCCAGTTTTTCCCTTCACTTACTGCTTCCTGAGGTTCCAACATGTAGGCAGTCAGCTTGGGAGGCTGCCCCCTTTTCCTTCCTGGCCTGGCCCTTTGAGCTATCTGCTATGTGCCTCCCCTTCTGCTCTTGTCTGTAGACTCTGGAGGTCTCGAGCCTGGCGCTGTCATCCTTTGGATTAGAGTCTCTCCATTTGCTCTTTGGGGGAGGGGAGGGGGTCAGTGTGCAAACTTGACAACACAGCACTGGGAGGAACTGGGCCAGGAACAAACACTACAGAACCCATCTCTGGAAGAGGAGTATGAGGGGTTACCAAGTGGCTCCGGGACCTGGGGTGGCATCTGGGTGGCAGTAGATGTTGAAAGTGAAGTAGTGTGGGCTGAATAGTAAAGGTGAGGGTATCCCCCAAGCGGTCTTCACTGTAACATTGTCTGTGCAGCCTTTCCCTGACCCTTCCCTCTTCCTCTCCTGAGACCTCTTAAGAACTGTCATGGCAGCCCTGGGTCCTGAGCTGTTCAGCTGGGTTCTCTCTGGGCCTACATGTAGCCTGGCCCCTGAACTTTCCTCTGCCCACTCCAACCTTCTCTCCTCAGTCCAGGAATTCCAGAGTCCCTTTCCCAGCTCCTGTTTCGCTATGTAGTTCTCAGATATACTTCAGATACCAGCTTCTGCAAAACTCCCTCCGTATGTAGAAGAACTAGGTCTAGGGGGCCCTAAGAGCAGCTGCACCCCGTTGGCTGTAGCTAGCCTGCCGACTTCTTAGCGACACTTAGAGAAAGGGATGTCCACTGCGTCCTGGTCAGGCTCCCTTCCCAAGCTCCATGGTCTCTTTCCTCCCTGTCCCCCCAACCCCCCCCCCCCCCCCGTTCTCTTTCCTTCCCTCTAGGGACACCATGGCAACGCAAAAGCAAGGGCAGTTGTCATGGAAACAGTCCTTTAAAATTCCCTGAATTTGGGGCACAGCCCTCTGGGGTAGGGGTGGGGGATGCTCGGGTCTGACTAGTGGCACGCCTTCTGTGTCCATTGTAACTCTGAAGCTCATCTGCAGAAGCCTCCCCCCAGCCCTGAGCCCTGGATCCCTTCCTGGCCTCAGATGACGGCTAGCCTTGCCCTCTTGAAGGGGTACCCCCAGGGCATATGTAGTCAGGGGCAGAATTAGAGCGGCTGGATAGAGCCCTGGCTCTTGGGGTGTGTGCACACGTGTGTACATGCTGTGGGCTGGCACACATTGCCATATGTGGAGTGGAGGTGGTCAGGGAGGGCTTCCCAGGAGAGCAGCTTCTCCACATCTGCTGCAAGGGAGCGCTGCAGCTCATCTTAGTCTTTTGTTTCTGAGCCCTTCTCCATGGTGCTAACTAGATTTGGGGATGGTGCAGGTGGTTGGAAGGTAGGAGGGAGGCTTTCTTTTCTTAGAGATCTCCAGGGAAATAATAATAATTATAGACACTCTTCAGAGAGTACTTACTTGTACTTTTTCCTCATTAAATCCCAGGTCGTTAGTAGTATTTTTATATAGGGAAGCACAAGGACACATGAGTATTATCCAAGGTCACAAGGTCACACGGGGTAGAGCCTGAATTCAAACTAGCAGCAAAGTGCTGTTCTCTGGATCACACTCAGTTCTTTCTGGGGAGGGTGGGTGGAGAAGGTTCCCTAGATAGCCCACCCTGGCCTGGGACTTTCAAGCCTTTTGCTTCAGCCAAGTGCTGGGATTACAAGTGAGCATAGCTGACTACCTTGCAGAGAATGCTGGGATTGTCTGCCTTATGTAGACCCTTGATGTTCCATTCCTCCTGCTTCTGCAGATCCCCACTGTGTTTCTGATGAGTTTTCTGGAGGCCTTGGAGACAGGCTATGGGAAATATAAGAACCCTTACCACAACCAGATCCATGCAGCCGACGTGACCCAGACGGTCCATTGTTTCCTACTCCGCACAGGCATGGTGGTAGGTGCCTAGCCATGCTCCTGCTGTTCAGGGCCTATGCTCCCGAACTAGGGAGCCTTGGCTGCTCTTTCTAGAGTCAAATTGCGTTAACATCCTCCATAGAATTTCCAGGTATGCCAATGCTTCCTGGGCTGGGGACACATGACTGGGTGTAGTGGGCCTATGACTGGAGGGGCCAGAGGAAGGACACAGGGCTAGATTTGATTTGGGTAGAGTGCTGTAGTTGTGGGGAAGGCATCTGGGGAGTGGCTGGCAGAGTGCTGGCCCAAGTTCATCCTCTTCTTTTTCTTCCCCTAGCACTGCCTGTCAGAGATCGAGGTCTTGGCCATCATTTTTGCCGCAGCCATCCATGACTATGAACACACAGGCACAACCAACAGCTTCCACATCCAGACCAAGTGAGCCCTGGGGCATGGTGGGAGCAGGAGGGGCCACGGCTGCCGGTGGAGCCCTTTATAGGGGGCTGGGCGTGACATACAGCTTCACAGGTCAGAATGCGCCATCCTGTACAATGATCGCTCGGTGCTGGAGAATCACCACATCAGCTCTGTTTTTCGCTTGATGCAGGATGATGAGATGAACATTTTTATCAACCTCACCAAGGATGAATTTGCGTGAGCACAGGCCAGCATGTGGCGTTCCAGAAACCCTTATCCCAGCTGCCCTTCCCCCATCTCTGTTAGTCCCACCCAGTGCTGAGAAGACTGGTCTCTTCTCTATTCACCCAGAGAGCTGCGGGCCCTGGTCATTGAGATGGTGTTGGCCACAGACATGTCCTGCCATTTCCAGCAAGTGAAGTCCATGAAGACAGCCCTGCAGCAGCTGGAGAGGTAGCCCATGGAGGGGTGTGGGGCAGGGCCAGGCCAGAGAGGGGTACCCTGAATCAAGGTACACTGGGTAGTGGCTTCACCCGAGCATACATGGGCAAGTGTGCGTGGTTTTTGTGAATGTGGCTTTGGATGTGTACCTAACAGGTCTAATGGAGCCTGGATGGGGGCTTTTCTTGTAACTGTAGGACAGGATTACTCTGGAATGTTTGGAAATACACTCAGTCTTTCTGGACACGTGTCCTTGTCTGAAACAGCGAAGTGCCTCTCTCTACACCAATTCCGATTCTGAAAGGAGGAGTTGTGTGAGGTTAAAAAAAGAACAAAAATGGAGACGAACAAGTGTGATCCTTCTATCTAATGCCGTCTAGAAGTGCGTGGGTGTGGGTACGCGTGCGCAAGCGAGAAGGGACTTGGCGTCCTGGAGGTGTGTGTTGACTTGCTGTCTGAATGGAGACTGTGGGGTCACCATGGGACATTGTTGGGGGGATCCTCAGTATCAATGTAAGTAACATCACTGGGTGCACATTATGTGTCAGACACTTTGAAATTCTTGTTATATGTAAGCCATTTAATTCTCAGAACAGCTCAATATATGGTAGGGTTATTTTCACTTTCGGCTTGAAGAAAACGAATTACGATGTCCTCAGTAACTTGCTTAGTGTTTTCACAACTAGTGGGTGGTAGGCATGAGGGCGGAGTCAAATGGGAGGCGTCAAATCCATGTCCACGGATTGTAAGAACATGGGTTCTCAGCTACTTACTGTGCCTCTAGATCTACATACAGGCGAGTGTGCATGTGTGTGGACTGTTTAGAGTTATGTGGAAGTGAGTGTGTGTGTGTGTGTGTGTGTGTGTGTGTGTGTCTGGAAGTTGGGGGATGGCTAAGGTTTCCTTTTCCTAGAAGATCAGTTTCTCTTTCTTTAACACTTGCCCTAACCAGGATTGACAAATCCAAGGCCCTATCTCTTCTGCTTCATGCTGCTGACATCAGCCACCCAACCAAGCAGTGGTCAGTCCACAGCCGCTGGACCAAGGCCCTAATGGAAGAGTTCTTCCGCCAGGTAACCCTGTCAGTGGAGCCTTCCTATCCCCTGCCCTGCACGCTTCCCACCTGTCCACCCTCCACTCCTGAACTGATCCCAAGCCCGTGGGGTCAAATCTATGGGCGGAGCTGGACACTGGCTGTCTCCATGCAACCCTCGTTTCCAGGTCAGAGGGGGCGGCATCATTTTCCCTCGTTGCAGCCCTCCTAACCCTGAGGCATCCATCCTCTTTTCCTAGGGTGACAAGGAGGCAGAGCTAGGCCTGCCCTTCTCTCCACTCTGTGATCGCACCTCCACGTTGGTGGCCCAGTCCCAGATAGGTGAGTCTGAGGCCGAGAGGAAAGGAGATGTCTGGGCCTGGCCAGGCTTGTTCCCAGCCTCCGAGTCCCCAAACTGCTCTTCTTGCTGAGGCAAGGATGATGGGATGGATGTGGGGTTCTGTGACAGACAAGAAGGATCTTTCTGGGTTCACAAAGAGATCCTCTCCAAACTGTCCCCTAAGTCACTTCTCTAGGCTTTGTTACTTGCAGCCGCGGCCCACAGCCACGCTCCCGCTCACCCCTGCCTAGCCGCACCCCCCAGCCACGGCCCACAGCCACGCTCCCGCTCACCCCTGCCTAGCCCCCCCCGCCCCCCAGCCGCAGCCCACAGCCACACTCCCGCTCACCTCTGCCTAGCCCCCCCCCCCCCAGCCGCGGCCCACAGCCACGCTCCCGCTCACCTCTGCCTAGCCCCCCCACAGCCGCGGCCCACAGCCACGCTCCCGCTCACCTCTGCCTAGCCCCCCCCCCCCCCAGCCGCGGCCCACAGCCACGCTCCCGCTCACCTCTGCCTAGCCCCCCCCCCCAGCCGCGGCCCACAGCCACGCTCCCGCTCACCTCTGCCTAGCCCCCCCCCCCCCCCAGCCACGGCCCACAGCCACGCTCCCGCTCACCCCTGCCTAGCCCCCGCCCCCAGCCGCGGCCCACAAACACGCTCCCGCTCACCTCTGCCTAGCCGCACCCCCCAGCCACGCTCCCGCTCACCTCTGCCTAGCCGCACCCCCCAGCCGCGGCCCCCAGCCACGCTCCCGCTCACCCTTGCCTAGCCCCCCCCCCCCCCAGCCGCAGCCCACAGCCACGCTCCCGCTCACCTCTGCCTAGCCGCACCCCCCAGCCGCAGCCCACAGCCACGCTCCCGCTCACCTCTGCCTAGCCCCCCCAAGTGCGGCATCTTTGCTGACTGAGCACTTCTGCAGGTTTCATTGACTTCATTGTGGAACCCACTTTCTCTGTGCTGACTGATGTGGCCGAGAAGAGTGTCCAGCCCTTGGCAGATGATGATTCCAAGTCTAAAAGTCAGCCCAGGTGACTATGGCTGGGGTGACCATGCGTTCATTGGATGCACAGAGAGAATTCCCTCACAAGAAGAGACGCCGCCTGGAAGGAAGTGGGAGGGAGGTGGCTGCTTTAGGTTTGAGAGCCCCTCTGCTTGCCACAAAAGGATGTGGTGCCTACATTATTTTTCCCTCTACGGGTCTACACTGTCTTTCAGATAATATTGCTTTAAAAAGTAATATATTTATTTTTATTTTATGTACATTGGTGTTTTGCCTGCATGCATGTCTGTGTGAGGGTGCCAGATCCCCTGGAACGGGAGTCACAGACAGTTGTGAGCTGCCATGTGGGTGCTGGGAATTGAACCTGGGTCCATCTGGAAGAACACCCAGTGCTCTTAACCCATGAGCCATCTCTCTGGCCCTCAGGATTGTTTTTCTCCTTCTATCAGGAGACAAAGTATAGAGAGGGAGGGGTACAACTGTAGAGACAAGGATTTGGGGGTATCTAGGAGAAGAGAAAAGAGGAGGACCCCAGCTCCTCAGCCATCTTCTCTATGCTGAGGGTTAAGAAGTAGGTTCTGAAGAGGGTGGCGTCTTAAATCTAGAATTGCGTGTGTGTATGGGGGGTCTTGTTTCTAGCTTCCAGTGGCGCCAGCCTTCTTTAGATGTGGACGTAGGAGACCCCAACCCTGACGTGGTCAGTTTCCGCTCCACCTGGACCAAGTACATTCAAGAGAACAAACAGAAGTGGAAGGAACGGGCGGCAAGTGGTGAGTGCTGTTATGGGTGCATGTGGGTGAACACTCTAGGGCTGCCTGGCGGAGCAGCAGCAGTCTCCCTTTTGTTGAGCCCCAGGGAAGGCTGACTGGTTGTGGCTTGAGCTGTTCTAACACGAGAGGCTGGAGAGATTATAGGGACAGTGTTGTAAGTCCGGGGACCCTATGCACATGGCTGCATTCCTTCGCACACCGTGGCTGCCTCCAAATGGTGACCCTGGACATCTGGGTGCCTTGGTGGTTCTGGCCACTCTGTGAGCAGAGGCTGTGAGTTTCCATGTGGGATGGGTGCAGGTGGCTCAGTTTGGAGGCAGGTGGCAGATGAGTCAGTTCTCTCATTTTCTACACATATACCTTGGTTCTGGAGAAACTACTTCTTAGCCTAACGTCAGTTTCCTTGGAACCTGCCGTAGGCATCACCAACCAGATGTCCATTGATGAACTGTCCCCCTGTGAGGAAGAGGCCCCACCATCCCCCGCAGAAGATGATCACAACCAGAATGGGAATCTGGATTAGGGGAGTCGGGCCTGGCCAGGTGAGCCGGGAGCAGGAGGGTAGCCAAGCCAGCCTGCTTCTGGGGGCTCATCACTGGGCATTGCTGGGCAGGGGCTTCTTCTCTTCCCAGGCAGTAAAGCAAAAAAGACTTGGAGGCATAAGGCTGAGCCAGGGTGGGAAGCGAGGGACTCCTGCCATCTTCTTTGGACAGAACAGGCAGGCAGGATGACACATGTGCCAGCCTTTGTGAGATTAGAAAACAGGTACCAGTCTGGGCACAAGGCTCAGTGAAGGCAGGTGAATGGATGAGGCCTGTTTCAGCCAGCTGACACCATTGGCTGCCGTTGCTTCTGAGGGACATTAGCACCCAACTAGGGACCGAGGGAGGACTGGGTGGGATTTGGAGAAGGAAGGTTAGGTTAGAGATGAAGTTCCAGAACAGAGCACTGAAGTGTCTTCTTCTTTCCCCAGGTTCTCACTGAGTCCAAAGTCTTCGATGTCATTAGCACTACCCATCAGGACTGGTTCCCCCATCTGCTCCAAGGGAGCGTGTTGGTTGTGAGAGAGACAGCCCACCTGAGAGCCAAATGTTGGAGCTGGTGGGATGGGGGAAGGGCCCTTCTCCACCCAACACTCACCGGGGCATAAGCCTTGGGAACCACAGGCCCCAGTGGTCATTGTGCCCACCCCTTGCCTCTGGACTCCCTTCCTGGTCAGATGGCTACGTTGGAGGGGTGAGCTTCCTGCAGACTTCCTATGGCTTGGAGGGGAGGGTCAGAGATGCCAGCCCCCTGGACCCTCCCCATCCTTCTTGCCTCCAAGTTTCTAAGCAATACATTTTGGGGGATCCCTCAACCCCCCACCCCAGATCTTAGCTGGCAGGTCTGGGTTTCCCTTCTTTTCCCTAAGAAAGGGCCAGAAGCTGGCAGCTTTCAAAGTCCTGGGTGGGAAGTGCAGGTAACCCTTCAGGTACCTTCCTAGGACAAGCAGGGGGTACCCTCTTGACCCTGAACTTCTGCTTCTTCAGCCCTACTCCCTCAAAACCTCTCTCCTGTGCCCAGACGGTGGTTGGGAGAGGAGAGGAGCCATTGGGACTCTGTCTGAAGGAAGCCTTCCCTGGGGTCCTCAAGAACTCGGGGCTGGCCTGGGCTTGAGGGACTTGTTACCTGCCCTAGCGGGGTCTCTGGCCCTTCGCCTCCTTCCTGTCCCTGGGGACTAGGAGGCTCTCATCCGACCAATGTCTGTAAATGTTTTGAGGTCTTCCTTCAGGATGTATCTTATGAGCAAAGGAAGGAGAGTGCAGCGGGGCCCCAGTGCGAGCAGGGTGGACCATGTGGTCACAGGTCCTTCCTGCCTCCCTTCTCCCAGAACTGGCCCATTATGTCCCCTCCCCTGGGCCCCTGGTGGGTGGAAGGCAGAAGGGGAGTGGCTCAGGGCTGTTGCAACCTGGAGCACCAAGTACAGCCAGGCAGAGCCTCGTCCTCTCCTCAGGCTCCTTGTCCCACCCACCTCACCCCAGATACGGCTGAGTCCAGACGACTGCCTCTTCCTTTCTTGTAAATACCAGCCATGCGTTTGTACAGTGGGCCCCGTTCTCGTGAAGTCTGTCTCCACGGTCATTAGACCTGCCACTCTAAACCGCATGTGACACCCCCGCCCCCCATGCTCTCGGTCTCCCAGGCCCCTGCTATAGCCAGAGATCAATAAAGAAGGGAGACCAGCTGGATGTGTGTGGTGTTCTCGAGGTGGAAGTTCTCACGTGTCTTTCTGATTGTCTTCTAAGCTAGACAGAACTCTGCCAATGGTATTCTCCCTGACCCTCCCTAACCCTAACCCTGACCCCTGAGTAAAGCCTGTCTGGGGGGCACACGGCCCTTCACTGTCCAGGCTATGCTCTTTTTGGCTGTGTGGCACTGCTGCAGCAAAGGGGCTGGGAGAATCTTGCCTTCTCTCTTCCTCTCTTTAATTCTATGGGAAAATCAGAATCAGCAGCAGCAGAGGCCTGGCTAGGATCAGAGACCATTCCTCTATTTGTCCATAATGTTAGTCTTGCCCTGGCCTCAGCAGGTGGGACAAGGGGAGAGGTGGCCCTTCCGATTTCTAGCCATCCTGTTCTCTGACAATCTTTCTATCAGGTTAAAATAAGGAACAGTGGGCACACAATTGGAGGCCAGACAATTCCAAATACTCCCTTTCTCAGGGGCTAGGGACAAGATGCACTTCCCACTTATGTCCAGCAGATGGCGCTTCAGCAAGCCCTCGCTGGTCTGGGTAATGCTTTAGAGCAGTGGTTTCCCAGAGTCTGCAGTCTTGCTATGTTGGCAGAACTTTCCACAGTAAGAAAGAAAGCCCCGAGATGACCCCATCCCCTTCCAGAAGTCCATTTGTCTTTGTGCAAGTAGAGGCTAGGTCTCTGTCACTTTCCTGTTTCCTGCCTTAGTCGGTCCTGAGAGCGGGGACTGTGGAGTGCAGATAGGAACCTTTGGTGTGGGAGTGGGGTGGGGTCGGGGGTGGAGAAGGCATCCCTAGGCTGGAAAGAAGGCGAGCACCGAGGGCCTAACACCAAATTTATCACTTTTAAAAACAAGGGATTAAGAAACATCCAGTGTCCATGAGTTTCCACACTGCAGTGGCGATCCCAGGATGCCAACTCCTGTCAGACCTGTTGCGAGGGAGGAAAGGAAGGTGACCAAAGAAGGCCAGAGGCTCATCCTTTCTAGTCAGCTCAGCTACCCACCTTCTGAGGCAGTCTGCCTGGATCTCAGACTGAGCCCCTTCTCTTCTAGGCAGAGGTTAGGGAGTATCGCTGCACCCGGCCCACAGTATTTTGGCTCTAACTGCCCTTTATTAAAAAATAAAATGAAATCTACAGCTGACTTCTATCACCTGTTCCAGAAGGTGTACACAGCAAACCTGATTCACTTCCTCCTGCAGTCACTTAATCCTCTCTCTCTTTGTCATGGGAGATATGTAGCCTCTTAGCACAAAGGCTAACTTTTTAGTGACTAAATATAGCTGTTCTTTTGTTCACACTTTTGGTTCCAAATACTAGCCCCTACAGCCTGCTCTCCTGAAGGCCCCAGAGCCCAGCCCGTGGGCTTACCAAGCTGGCTCCGTGGGAATCCAGAGATGGCATGTGGACTGAGGGGTCCTCTGTGCTGGGCTCCACACCACACTGCTCCTGAGTTTTGGGTGTGGATTCCGCAGGCTCTAGGGAGGGAAAGTGGGTAGTGGAGGAAGAGCCAGCCCTTTTAAAGGCACAACTTCTGAGGAGGGGCCCAAGACCCATTGGGAGCAAGTCTACCTTGCCATCTGGGGTTTCTCTGATCACAGTTAATATGATAGTTTCACTATTTTTTTCCCCTGTAACTAGAGATTTAAAATAAAAATGTCCCCCCAACCCTCTAAAAAGTTAAAAAAAAATTAGAGTATAAATTCAAGTGAGGCTAGACGTGACATGAACTGATATGAGGCTATGTTGTTACTTCGTGTGACCATTTACTGTACTATAGAAAAAAGTATGTGTTTGATTACAGGGTGCTCTGCGGGGCAAAGCGTGTGCCCTGTGTCACTTCCGCACAACTGGAAATGGTCTGAGTTATGGAATACATCTGGGAGAAGGCACTGTGGCTATGGAGCTACACCTCCAGCACTGCATTTCCTGAATTGCAGGCTTTGTATGTGTCAGGTGTTGAGCCATGCTCAATGGCAGACTCCCACGCAACCCCAGTGAAACAGACACCAGCTCTGCTGCTAAAATGGCCATTGGTGAAGGCAGCATGGTAGCCCTGACTCTGTTGCCGGGTCAAGCACTGTTCCAAGTCTGGTGGGTTTTCCCTCCCTTGCCGGCCGCAACAGGATCTCTGGGGTTTAAGGCGGTGGCTGACAATAAGACAAAGTGATTCAAACATGTGATGTGCGGAGTGCATCCATGCCCCTGACGGGGACTTCAGCTATTATCCCATCTCTCCCAGGCTGCAGCTCCTCCCTTTACCCCAGTAGGCAAAGCTATCTTCCTGCAAGGCTGTGGAACTGCATTGTGGTGCCTTCCCAGGCTCGTACATACTTTGTGCTGTCCCAGAGGTATCTGGCCTTGACGCTGAGCCTATGTCTGGGATCCCAGGTGGGCAGGACTCCTGGCTCCCTGTGCTCTCAGGGGCTCCCTCGGGTTCCTCTCCTTGCTTCTGTTGCCCTAGGTGATGCTCAACCATCGTCTGGAGCTCTGGGGGCACAGAGAAAGGGAGGGGACATGGGATGTGACTGCCTAAAACCTCCCTGGGGGGATCTTCCGAGTTCAGCAGCCCCATCAGTGGGTCTGTGTGTGTTTCTAGCTGCTTGAATTTCCCACACACTGAGCTCTGAACAGGGAGGAACATTTGCTGGGCAGTAAGGAGAGATGAAGGGAGGCAGATAAGCAAGTAGAGAGGAAGAGCCTGTAAGTACAGAAGACGCTCCTAATGTACTAGCACCTATGGCTTCCCTCGGGGCAGGAGAGAAGCCTCTTTTTGGACTCAGGTAACACAGCGCCTTCCACGTGCTGTGCTGAGGCGGTCACATGTGCTTTTTATCTGCCACAGTGAGGAGGGAGCATTCAGGCTTGGTCTGTGGATCAGTTTCACCAAGGCTACGGCAGCCTCCCTCATATAGCAATAGCTCCACTCAAATAAAGGCAGACCCAGTGACCTCCCAAGGACTCCCTGCAAAGGGCAACTCGATCTACATCCCACTCCCCCCAGCTTCAGGCAGAGGGGAAACTGGAAGGGGATTGCCAAACCTTTCATGGTGGGTGTGGTCCTTGTCATCTTCTTCCGTTGCCGTGGAGACATTGACAAAGTGGACTGTGAAGGACACAGAGCCTGGTTGGGTGTTAGCCCTTCCCACCCCCCTCTTCTGCCTTGGCATGCACTTGGATGAGAGACTGGAGCAGCTGGGTTGCGGGAGTGAGAGAAGATTCCCCGTTTCTTAGCTGTTAACACCAGGCTGAGCGTGGACACTGTGTGTGAGGCAGGCGGGGCCTGTGTAGAGGCACTCCCACACACCTTTTGGGAGTGCATGGAAGGGGGCATCAACGCCCTCCTGGTGGTGGTGGGGGAAGCAGGGCTCTGCGTTGAGTTCGGGGGAGCTAACTCAGAGCCTGTGTATGCTAAGCAGGGGCACTTTTTCTCACGGACCCACACCCCAGGTCTGGAGGAGGCTGGGCTGAGTGGGAGGAGCCAGCTCACCTTGAGAAGTGAGTTAGGGATCCGGTCTTCATCTATCTCTGGGGGGAATAGGGGGGAAAACAGTGGTAAGAGCAGGAGACCCAGGGGGCTCCCCAAAACCCTGATTCTTAAGAAGAAGGGACTCTGCAGTCACCTCTGTCCTTAGCTGTCCCAGGAGCCTGGCCTGTTCTCTCTGGGTCCCCCTGTACTGCTCCTTGGCTCTGTCAAGACTTGGACCCTGTGACCAGCCTAAGCCTGCATCCTGGCCTCAGGCCTTGAGGTCTGCGAAGGCAGATTTGTGGTCCTTCTCCTCTTTCTCTCTCCTCTGCAGCATCCAGGTCTCTTTTTCCTTCCAGCCATTCTTCCACCCCCAGGCAAGAGCTGAGCTTTCACAGGAGCAGGGCTCCCTGAGAGAGAATAGCAAACTTGTCCGGTCAGGGCCCACAGATGTGCATCGTTTATGGGAGCTGCGGGGGAAGCTGGAGACTTGGGCATCCCGGATTTCAGCCTAGCCTGGTGGCTGCTTCTCACCTACCAAACTCCACTGACATTCTCCAAGACCTCAGTGGGGACCAGAATCCCAGCTGCTCTCTGAGCTCATCCTAACCTTACTGTACTCTGGGGGACTGATGCTCAGATGATGGAGGCGGTCTCTCCCCCTCACAGCTGTCACTGCATTTGGGGGCAATGGCATCTCAGTTGCTGGAGAAACCTAAAAGGCTGTTGTCACAGCAACCTGCACTAAGTTGACCAACCCAGTTCCTGGGGGGCTTGGGAACCAGCTTGTCTCCTCCCCTCCTAGCACAGCTCCATCTTCCTAAAATCAAAATAAATCTTACGAGGCAGCATAGGGGATCTCTACAACGGAGCTCTACCTTTCCTCTCTAGCACCCATCCCCTCTAACAGGCACTTGTCCTGTGGGTTACCTGGGGATGACTGGTCACTGGTCAGCACAAGTGTGGCAGGGGTGGGGCGGCGCCTCCGAATCTGGGTAAGAGGAGGAGGAAGAAGAGGTCAAGTTCACCAGGATCACCACCCAGGACAATTATGCATATCCCTCAAAAAGGGTCTGGTTACCCTGGAGTACTGTTGGTCCATTCCCCTCTTCTGGAGTGAGCTGTTCTTGGGGACACAAGAAACCACCTCAGCCATCTGCACGTTCCCTTCCCTTCCCTGCACTGCCTCCTTAACCTACCCTTGTCCTATCCTGCTCTCCTCAGAATCTCTGTTCACTCTGTGCTATCGATTTCAGGCCTTTGTCCTTCTGTCCATCCTGGATCAATGGTCAGAAATAAATGAGAGGTCAGAGGGCTTTCCCCACAGCCTCCCATTTACCCGCTAAGCAGACATTTTAACCCTGTGTGGGCTCATACCTGTCTGCAGAAGGCCTCCCTCAGGCTCACCTACCATGAAGGAAGAGTTGAAGGCACCTCTCCCCTGGCCACCACAGCCCCTCAATACTCTTAAGTTTTCAATAACCTTGGACACACTGGCCTTTTATTTTATTTATTTCTATTTTTAAATTTTTCTTTCTTTCTTTCTTATTTAAACAGTATTCTGTCCGCACACCAGAAGAGGACACCTGATCTCATTCTAGATGGTTGTGAGCCACCATGTGGTTGCTGGGAATTGAACTCAGAACTTTTGGAAGAACAGTTAGTGCTCTTAACCTCTGAGCCATCTCACCAGGCCCACACGGGCTTTTTTAATTGGCCAGAGAGCAGAGGAAGTGGTCCCAAAGGTGAACAGGGCATGGGGAGGGGTCTTGGCCAGAACCCTGACCACCCAGGGGAAATTAGCATAGAGAACTGACTGGTGGCTAGTCTATTAAGTTGATTGTTGCTGAACTCTACAGACTCTCTTTTCTGGGGAAGGCTGGGGAGAGAGCAGCACCCCAGGGGTGGAGCTCCTGCAGCTCTCCCAGGGCAGCTGTGGGCAGGTTAGGCTAACAGCCATAGGGAAGCAGGGTCCAGTGAGGACCCAAACGACCAGATTTAGACCTGTTCGCATCTATTGCTTGGTATCATTACCTGGAGGTGATAAGATGTCTAGAAAGTGGGAATAGTAGGAGGGACTGTGTGAGTCAGAGAGGGGGCTCTGTCCAAAGAAAGAAACAGCACGTATGGAATGGGGCTATGAGTGACTTCTCGCTTCAGGGAAAATCAGTGGCATCTGTTTTTAGTGATATTTCAAGGTCCCAGCAGAGCCAGACCTGTGTGTGTGTGTGTGTGTATGTGTGTGTGTGTGTGTGTGTGTAAAAATATTAAATGTGAATTGTCTCTGGATGTTCCTGGTACAAGATGCTTCATGTGTGTGCAAGGGCGGACGCCCCTTTGCTAGGGTCTGACCCCTTACTTTCCTTCTGCCTGGGTGGAGGTGGGGTGGGGGTGGGGTGGTAGTGGGGGTGGGGGTGGAAGTGGGGAGACTGAGGCTGGGGGGAAGGGTTAGGGTTAGTGGATTGACATAGCACCTGCATTGGCAGCCCAAGGAGCTCATGACCAAAAGGTCAGCAGGGTTCTGAGGTCAGACAGGTCCCTGACTTAACAGCCTTTTATTTATGTATTTTTGGTTTTTCGATACAGGGTTTGTCTGTGTAGCCTTGGCTGTCCTAGACTCGCCTTGTAGACTAGGCTGGCTTCGAACTCACAATGATCCACCTGCCTCTGCCTCCCTGAGTGCATCACCACGCCCAGTTCTTAACAGACTTTTTACTTTACCCTAGACAGGGATTTAAAGCACCCTGAGTCCTTGAGAATTGTGATATTGGCAGGAGGGAGGAAAGCTAGACTTGCTGGGTCCCAACAAAGAGGTCTCTTTTCTGTTTTTTGCCCTTACCTCTCCTAGCTCTCAAGGACATATGAAGGTTGTGGTGGAGGTCAGCCCCTGCCTCTCTCTGCTGTACACTTAGCTTTTCACTCTTTCTCCCCTCCACCCCTACCACCACCCCATGGGAGGTTGGGGGTAAGAGCCCTGCTGTGATTGGAGCTTTTGCCTACACACTTGGTAACAAGCAGGAAGGACTGGGGGCAAACTTTCAGACCCAAGAGACAGATTTCTGAAGACTAGAAGAGAGCAGGGTCCCAGCTCTTCGCCCACCTTGGCTCCCTAACACTGCTATGTGCCCCCACAACACTGCCATGTGCCCCACAACACTGCCATGTGCCCCCACACGCTTCCTTGCCTCCAGCTCTGGGAACCAGCTGGCCTTCCCGCCTCCCTTCCCCCTTCAGCACCAAACAGAAGCAGGTGTCAGGTCCTGTCTGCCACTGAGAAGCATCTCTCAGAACCTCTGGCTCCCACAGTTCCCTCTCCTGGGCTTCCTTTCTTGGGTCAAAAGTCATCTTAGCCAATCTCTTGTCTCTGGGGCATAGGCATATTCCTTGAGCACATAAAAACATTCCTCATTTTCTTCATCAACACACCCTCTCCAACCACACCTTACAGCTGCGAAGATGCCCCTTGGTCACCAGGTGGGGAGAGGAGAGGCCAGGAGATCTGAGAGGCAGAAGTTTTAAAGAGCGAACCTGCTGGGTCCCATTTCATTCACACCCAATTCTGTCAATCAGCTCAAGCAAAGTGGAAACCTCTCTCCGCTACCCATCCCCAGAGGCCCGAGTCTCTCAGTGGGGAGCCTTGGCCTGGAGGGAACTGGATGCTCTTGGCGACCGAGTTGGTCTGCACATGGCCAGGGATGCAAAAGGAGCACGCGGCAGATAGTAGCCCCTTCTGTACGCTCACTGACGCAGGCACACACTGCTCACTCACACACTGCCGCCTCTGCCAGGCTGCTCAGAGCTAAAAATAGGCCAGGCCAGGAGGCTGGGCTAGGGCCCTGCACTCCCACCCCGTGAGCCGAGCTCTCTTGTTGGCTTGCTAAGCTTGGACCCCAGCCCCACACGTTCCAGTCCGCCGCGCGGCGCGCCCCGCATCCCACCCCCACCCCCACCCCCACCCCCGTCCCTACTCCAAAGGGCAGGAGTTAAACCCTGGACCCACGTGCTTGCTCCCACTTGCAGAAGGGAACATCAGCTTGCAGGCCCCCACCTTCGCCCCCAGAGCTTCTCCATAGCTGCCTTTATCCTTCTGTGTGCCACACTCAGCCCAGGTGCGTTAAGACTCCGAGGGGAGGACAGCGGTCTCTTTTTACTCGCCGACCCCCGCCCTGCGCTTCCTCCCGGTGGTACCCTTTAGCTCAGCGCCGCTACCTAGCCGGCAATCTGTGAGGGTTGAATGGGTGTGAGGGGATGTAAGGTCGCCAGCGGGGGAGGGGTAGTGTCCCCAGGACTGGGCAAGGAGTGAACAACGCTCTGGGAGACAGACACCCGGCACAGAGACCCGCACTTGATGAGACCTGGTTCCATCGTTGGGGGAGGGGATGGAGACCCCCATAAACAGGGCGAGTGCATCCCCGAAGAGGTATGGCCCTGGGCTTAGGGATTCAGGTCCCCCCAACCCCGCACCTAGTCCTTCGCTGAGGCCGGCTGCCCCGCCCTGCTAGTACCTGCTCGGCCGCCTCCGGGTCCAGGTGCGGCTCCAGTAGAGGGACCGTAAACTGGATCTTCCGTGGGCTGTTGTCTGGCTCCATGGCTCCGGGCCCCGCGGTGGCGGGACTCGGGCTGGGGCGGGCGAGCTCCCTCTTCGCTGCGCTCCGGCCCCGGCCCCTGCCCCGGCCCCGGCCCCAGCCCGGCGCACAGCTAGCTGCTCCTGCCTCGGCGCGCCCCACTCTGCTCCTGGACTGTGTTGCGGATTGGCTCGTCACCGCCCCCTCCCGGCCCCCTCCTCCCGGAGTCCCGAGTCTTAACCCAGTCGTGGCTGGCTGGCGGCTGCGAGCCAGGCCGGGGCGGGTCGCTGTCCTAATCCACCTGACATCCATGTATCCTAGAATTCTGGGTAGAGGGTGGGCTACCAAGAACTTCAAGCTGAGGCTGGTTTTAAGGACTGGGCGAGACTCGAGAGGTATATTGTAAATAGTAGAAATGTCTCTAAAGGAGATTTCACAAAAAGAAAAGATGGAAAGAAAATTTAGGTAAGTAGCGGAGGGATTAAGGTTGGACTAGGAGATAACTTTCCCCAGAGGCAAATACTAGAGAGGAGCCGAAAACTTGAAGATCAGGTGTGGGCTTTGGCTCCAGTCTAGGGAGCGGTCCAGGAAGGGAGAGGAGGGGGAAGGCCTCAGAGGGTCTCTAGGCTTGGGGAGAGAATGCCATTTAGGGTGAAGAAGAAGTCATGAGGGTGAAAGCCAATCCTGCTTGTGAAATAGATTTCACTTTCTGCTTGCTACATTGTGGGGCTGCAGAGTAGGTGAAAGGCTTACAAGGGGATTCAGGCCTTCGGTGGGGATGGAGACCCTCTGGTAGGGCGGCCTGTTTACAGATGGCTCCGAGCTCACTTTTGAAGCATGGAAGTCAGGCTTCTAGAAGACCCTCCTGGGTTGGTATGGGATCAACATAGCACTCAGTACTAACCAGTGAGGGTGACGGGATATTCATAGCAGCTGGAGTGCCCTGTGCTTGGGCTGGGCACAGGAGAGGGGCCCTGATGACTTAGGAGGCACCAGGGGCTGAGATAGAGGAGGCAAAAGCCTGGAGGGGGCATATGGCAGGGCCAGGAAAGCAGTTTCTCATCTTAAACTGAACAGAGAAAGAGTCTTGATCAGCTACCGCCGCCCCCCCCCCCCTTACACATTCTAGGGGTCAGCTTTAAACCTCAACCTGGGATCCTCTGGTCTGCTTTCCATGGCCCCTTCCCCTCTTCCCTCCAAAAATAGTCCTCCCTCCCCCCCTTCCTCCCCTAGGGATCTCTTTACACAGCAGGCAGGCTCAGCTTTCTCCAGGGCAAGGCCAGGTTGCAGCCAGTCAGCAGCCCTGAAGGTTCTAGCCAGTGGGCCTCTCATTTGCTGTTAGCTGTGGTGACAGGACTCTGGGAATATGTCTCTCCTGGCCCTTCGACAGCCTTTGCTCTGTTTGTGTAGTAGGGCAGGTGTTCAGTGTCCCTGGATCCCAGTACCTGTGCACCCACATCACAGGGCAGGTTGCAGAGAGAGATGGCAAAGCCATGTACCATGGGAGACAGGGCATGGGGTGGGGGGGGGCTGGGGGAGGGTGGGCTTAGGGCCAGGCCACGGTTTTCCTTTCTCTTTGCATCTCCTTCCCTCACATACACTTAGGGGCACTATGTCTTAGGCCTCTGTCCTCTCAGCCTGGACATGGTGACATGAAGGCACAGTCCCCACCACTGGCTCTGGAGCTCAGCCCTCATCTCCTTTGTGGTGTCAGAAGCCCCATGCCTTATAGGTGAGGATCCACAGAGTAAGGGAGCTGAGGCATGAGGGCAGGGGTTGAGGTGGGGTAGGGAAGGGGACACTCTGGCTTGTTTCCATGCAGAATTCCAGAGTGAGAATTTCTCTATCTGGGCTTTTATGAGATTCCACTCTTATGGGATGGTCCAGTTTGCTTAGATTTCCTCCCTGCTCCTTACCTCCCCCCATCAAATTTTAGGCCTGGAGTTCATCAGGGGCTTTGCCTGTCTGTCCTTAATGTTCCTTTCTCAACTCCTAGATTCTGACATCCCTAGATCTGAAAGCTCCAGCTTAGATGGGGGCCAAGAGAGGCTTAGTGTAGATGAGAAGAGGGGTCCTGGGAGCAGCTGGGGAACAGTAGTGGTGGGGTACAGGGGGTTGGGGAAAGTGGTGCTCAGAGGAGAACCAGAGGGGAGAGAGAGCTCCCTGGCTGATTGGCGGGAGGGAGGTGGGGTGGATCACAGCACAGCCTCTGCAGGCCAAGTGGAGTGGTGACTGTGAAGGTGTGTACACGCTTTTCTTTAAGCCCTGAGCTGAGCGAGTAGCTGTGAGCACCTGCTAGGCACAGGGGAAGCAGAGCATATTGCACACAGGACTGGGGAGTTGCAGAGGGCCTGTGCCTGCCTGGAGAGGGCTCCCAGCTGAGGAAAAGCGAGTCTGTCCTTTTCCCTGCTCAAATGTGTCTATGTGAGGAGTGCCCAAGTGGTCACCCCTGCTGCAACCCTGGTGGCAGAGTTATAGCTACTCCAGGGCACACTTCTGGCCTATGAATATTTAAGGTTACAGGGATGAGACTTGGGGATGCCACTACCTAGTGGAATTACCTAATGCCATCCTTGCTGCCTGAGCTGCCTTCCAGATTAATGGACTGCGCCTTGTTTCTGTCGGTCTACTCCTCTTGCTCCACCAACCTCAGTGTTAATTTCACCAGTCCCACAATAAAGCCTGAGGATGGGCCACCAGGCTGCTGCAGAGAGATGGGGCCACCTAGGCTGGGATTTGGGAGGTCAGGTTCAAAAACTTCCTCTGCTATCAATGCCCTCGATGGCTCTGGGATCGCCCTGCTCCCTCGAGGGAGTCAAGGCAGCCTGCATATGTCTTTCAGTTCTAATGTTCTGTTGAGAGTTCGAGGTGAGCAAGCCTCGTCCAGGAAGTCACAGGGCTAGGGTGACAGCAGGGAGGACCTTGCCTCCAGCTTCCCAGACACCCTGGCCTGGTCTGGTGGCAGAGTGTACTCCTGGGTGTGGAGTGCAAGGTGCTGACATACTTGTCCACACAGTGGTTTGTATACACACTTGCTCGCACAGTTCTGCAGAGGAAAGGCTAGCAGCTGCTTTTAACCCCCCAAAGAGCAACAAGCCCATCTACGGTTCCTCGGGAAGCCACACATGCTCATCCCAGGTGCTGCTGTTTCTCGAACATCTTTTGGAACCACTTCAGAGCTTGTGGCATATGCTCTGAACATCCTCACCGTGGCTTCTGACCTATGGAGTGACTTTGCTCTTTTGAAAAGTTCTGAAGTTGTTAGGGCTTCTAGTCCTGTGAAGCAGGGGTGGGCACTGTTCCCAAGACTGTGATTCCGCAGGCTTCCAAAGCCCATCTGGAAGGCCTCGCCAGCGTAGATATTTCCAGAATCTGTTGGAGGCCCAGAAGCCCTACTGGCATAGATGCATGGTCTCTGTCATGTGCTGGAAGAGGGCACTTGGGCAGACCCACTTTGCCTGTGAAAGAGCCCTGTCACTGCAATTATCACAGGTGGCAGCCCTGCAGCTGGTGTTCCTGGGAACCCATGATGGTGGCCACTGGCTGAGGCAGAAGAGACCTAGGAGCAGCCATTCAATGGCAGGGCATGACCTAAATGACCTCTTGAAATACATGGGCACCCAGACGGTCTTCAGAAGACGACCAACCTATAGGTAGGTACTAATTACAACCTTCTTACAGGTTGAGTTGATCCTTTCAATAAGCATTTACACATGCCAGTCGCTGTGCTAAGTGCTGCGGGTACAGTGTCAGCCTCTCTCAGCCCAGGTGCTGGCTGCTGATGGGTGGCCAATACTACCAGTCTGGAGTGTCTCAAAAGCAGAGGGACAGGACGCTGTAACTCCCAGGACAAGGGGAGAGAGGGAGACAGGGGGAGGGTCAGCATGACCTTAGGCTTCTCATACCCACTGTGCCTTTTCCACACTTAGGCCCCTTCAGCTTGAAGGTCTACCTGGGCTCACATGCTACTTCCACCCATTAGTGTCTGTGACCTTAAACAGTTGCTTAGCTTCTCAAACTCCCAGTAGCTCAGCCTTTACGCTGGCTTAACGACATGCAATCCTGTTATATAGAGAGGATTGGGCTGATGTAGTCCCCAGATGGGTTACATCCATTACACGCTTGCAAATGTTTTCTCCTTTGGTGCTTGACAAAGGAGGATAGTGGAAAGGGGGGATTGATGCCTTCAGAATTCAGAGGGAGGACGTCAGGAGGACATTCCTGCCCCTTTTCAGTCAGGACCTGCTTCTCCCCATGCTTGCCAGATCATCTGTTCTTAGTGTCCAGCTGTGTCCTCATCAGCATGGGTGATCATCCTACCCTACTAATTAACACACACTCTGTTAATGATTAAATCTAATGACTTTGACTTGGAGGTGGGATGATGGAAAATTCCCTAGCCATAGGACAGGATGAGGGTAGGTTACCGGGAGTGCAGAGAACAAGGCCCCCTGGGTTCTTGTGTGTTGTTATAGGTGGCTAGGGGGAGCAGATGCCAGCTCCCCTCCTGGGCTCTCAGCAGGGGAGAGTGGCTGCAGGAGGGTCATTTGAAGGTTATAGCTTGTCAAAGAGCTCTGAGCCCTGGCCCAGCTCTGCATTCCTTTTTTCAGGGGTTAGCCACCCATCACTGCTGTGGCTGGAGGGATCTGGTCCCAAGGTTTCCTATGTCATGTGTGACAATGTACAACTGCCTGTAGCAGCCCGTGAGAAGGCCATTGTAGATACAGTGCTGTGCTTAGGGTGGCCTGGCAGGCTAGCAGCTGAGTCTTTCTCCTGTCTCCACAAGTGCTTAGGAACCTTGTGGGGTTGGGCTAGGTCTCAGGTCTGAAGAGGATGCTTCAGCAGACAGGATCCTTTGGCTTCTTGAGGCAGCCCTATTGCAGTGGGCCTGAGGCAGACCTGTGAGGAATCTAGAGTCCCTCCCCTGGGGGCCTAGACTCATTCTCACTTTGCCAGGCAAACTCTGAGAGCCAAGGTATCTCACAGCTGTTTTTCCAGGCTGCAGCTCCTCAACCCTCTCTCTCCTTCTAAGTTTCTGTTAGCACCCAGACTCCCGAACATGCCCTTCCCACAGGCCACGTGCTCAGCTCTGGGGCAAACAGGTACCAGTGTCCCATGAGATTTAGGGTAAAGGGTGAGGAAAGGGATGGGGCTGGGAATGCTATTCTTTCTTTCTCATAAATGCCCTGCTCCTCTTTTACTGAGTTGCCCTGGCCCATGCCCCAATAGTCTTGTTCTGGCTGAGGTGCCTAGAGCTAGGCTTTCAAATCCCTTAACTCTCCCTGTGATGATCTGGCTCCTTTCTTTGACGTGTCACCTACAGTATTTTGCTGCCTGTGATAACTGATCTTGACGGTCACCTTGCTGGGTTGTGAATACACTGGTGTGTGTCTGGGAGAGACCTCTGAACTAACCAATGGTTTAATCCACTGATGTGTTCAAAATGTGAGTAGAGGGCCTGGGGCGGTGACTCAACACTTAAGTCCATCTGTTGCCCTTGCAGAGGCCCTGGGTTTGATGCCCACCACCCACATAGCAGCTCACTGCTGTGCTGCCTCTTCTGGTTCTCTGTGGGTATTAGGCATGTGTGTGGTGCACAGACGTACCTGCAGGTGAATACTCAGACACATAAAATAAAAATAAATATGTCTAAAAACGTATGAATATGTATTCTTCAAGGTGATGATGCTTGGAAGGTGGAGCCTGGTCGGGGTAGGTCCTTGGGACATGCCCTTGGGGGCTACGTCTTGCTCTGGCCCCTTCTATTAAAGATTCCCTCTATTTTCTCCTCATGTGCCCCTGCTAATATTCTGTGCCTCACCCAAGGCCCAGAATCTAGGATGCCTTTGAAACCACATCGGGAAAGATCCCATAAATTTTTCTGACGCGCATTTTGTTACAATCATAAAAAGTCTGCCTAATACAGTGATGAGTTGAAATTTTACCTTTAATTCTCTTTTACAAAAGATCCCAAGGCTGTTACCATTGTGTCTGGGGAGAGGGTTTTCAGGTTCTAAGTCTATACCAGCAACTCTGACAGGGAGAACAACAGCCCAGAAATGGAGTGGCCAGCAGAGGGCAGCAGATAGTGTTTCAAATACAGTTTGCTTCCTAGGAATCATTGAAGTTATATGAAGAATAATTTTTAAATTAAAAAATAATTTAAAACATTTGTGTGACTATAATTATATCGTTTTTCCTTCCTTTTCCTTCCTCCAGTGCGTTCCCTTTGCTATCATTTAAATTCATGGCCTCTTTTTTTCCCTTCTCCTTCAGGTTGGGGTTTCTCTGTGTAGCTCTGGCTGTCCTGGACTTGCTTTGTAGACCAGGCTGGCCTGAGACCCACCTGTCTCTTCCTCCCTGAGTGCTGAGATTAAAGGTGTGCCACCATGCCTGGCTGTGCTTTTTCTTTAATTGTTACTACACACACACACACACACAGACACACACACACACACACACACACACACACACACACATATACTAAGTACACAAATACAATCTTCTCAGTCTGTATGATGTTACCTGTATGTATCTATTTTTAGAGCTCACCATTTGTCTTGGATAACCAATTGGTGTACTGTTTTCTTGGGAAGACTAGTCCACTCTCAGCATTCCTTAGGTGTACAGGGTTGAGGCGCTGGTAGCTTTCCCCTTTCCATGGTAGCATGTCTATTGGTATCATCCCCTTTTTCAGGGTTAGGCAGCCATGTTGATGAGACTTCATGAGTGTAGCTTCCATGACATTTCTGGGAGACATGGTCCCACAGCGAACAATCTTTTACAATCTTTCTATGCCCCTTCCTTTCCAAAATGTTCCCTGAACCTTAGGTGTAGGAGATGTGTTGTGTCAGTTAGGGCTTGTCTCCACAACTCTGCATTTTGATCAGTTGTGAGTCCCTATAATGGTTTCTGTTGCAGAGATAAGTTTTACTGATAAAGGGTGAGTACTACACTTGTCCAATGGTATAAAGATATATTCATAAAATGTAATTATGGGAGGCCCTGGAGAGATGGATCAGTGGTTAAGAGCACTGTCTGCTCTTCCAAAGGACCCAGGCTCAATTCCCAGCATCCACATGGCAGCTCACAAACTGTCTGTAACTCCAATTCCAAGGGATCTGACACCTTCACACTAATGTACATAAATTTTTGAATTAAAAATGTAATTATGGATTATGCTGACTTAATAAAGTGATGGCTGTAGGTTCTTCTCAGTTTCCACAAGATTCTCCTTGAGATCCACAACTTCCCTAGCCCAGGGTAGTTGGTTAGATTCCCAGAGCCAGGCATGATTTCCCTCCTGTTGATGGAGGGGTGGGCCACATTGTTTTATCAAGTCTCAGGCGACCAGGTCCCCCAGGGGTGGGTTAGAACTCAACTCTTTCGGAGTCTCAGCAAGTTCCCTACTGTTGCTTCCTGCATTTCTGAAGTCTAACCACGTTGCTTCCACTTGAAGTATCTAAAGTGAATCAGTCTGACACTGACAGCCGCTTACCAAGCACCCACATTGTGAGGGGTGCAGAGGCAGAAGCTACCTTTAACAGCCCTGGAGAAGCCAGTCTCAGGAGGGAGCCCTGAGAACCACAGCAGTGGCTGGGTCAGGAAGAAATGAAAAGCCTGCAAACACAGCTGGAGAAACCTCCCTTCCATCCTTGCTTCCTTGCTTCATTTCCTTTTCCTTTTTAGAATGAGGGTTTTGGGGAAGAAAAACATGAGAATAAGAGGGAGGTAGAATGAGAAAGTCCTGGGAGATGAGGAAAATGGAATGCATAAGGGAGGAGGAAGGAGGGAGGCAGAAGCCGAGGGGTTGCTGGAGCGGTGCTGCGGGATGAGGGAGGACGGAGGTGGAGTGGGGAAGGCATGGGAGGTGATCGGTTTCCAGTGCCGGAGAAGAGGACGCGAGGGTCTGTGACTGCAAGGGTTTTTATTGAATTTGGCTATTACTGTGGGGGACTGGAGCTTAAGGGTCCCAGAGAAGAGGCACTTTGATCTGATGTTTAGTGGCAGAGGGGACTCAGCTTCAGGAGGCTTGGTTTTAAGAAAGGGGTGAGTGTAGACCTTTCATGGCGTCAGCCTGGGACATTCATGGTTCTTCTAGTAACTGAGACACCTCGGGCTGGTGAGATTTCTTTTTTCTGGGCTCATCTCTTTATCTGTTGAGTGGCAACAATTCCTACATCCTAGTGTTGCAAGTATTGAGTGAGGTAAGGTCCACAAAATTCTCAACACTGTTCCTATTTAGAGCTTGACAAATGAAGCAGTTATTATTCAAAAGATAATTATCTTCAGATGCTTCAAGGATTGTCACGTATAAGCCAGAACCAAGTCTCCCGTGCTTTCTACCAGACTGAGCCAGTGATGCAAGTCAGAAGGACAGAGATGCAGCTCGTCTGAGAAGGAGACTTGCTCTCTGGAGCTACCGGGGCCTGGATGATCTTGCCTGTGCTGAAGAGATCTCCAGCTGGAAGTGCCCAAGCGGAAGCTGGGTGATGGGGAGAGAAGGTAGCTCCGTCTAACAGCTGTGGGACCCTGGGTGGTTCTGAAACTATTGTGGGTGAAAGATCTAGTGAGTCCACTGAAGGAGAGAGGCTCCTGAGGCCAGGAAAGGTGCCAGCCACGGGCAGAGTCCGTGCTTTGTGAGTTCAGGGCCAGGTCATGTCCTTCACATGGCCCTGTCACAGGTCACAGCTGTCCTGTCTTCCCAGGTCACAGGGAAGGGACCACTGCAGGGCAGGTCTGTTGGGGCGTCCCATCCTTCCTCCTGCCCCACATGCTGGAACTCCATGTTCTACAACAAAACATGGGGAGTGGGGGAAGGACTTTGTATTTTAATAAAACCCTAATCCACCCATATACATACGCACATTGAGGAGCCCTGCTGAAACATAACATCAGGACTCCTTGCTGTGGCCGTGAGATACTACAGCAGGTTCTCTGGGCAGGCAGCCTTCTTTTTCCTCCTTGTTCCTCTAACCCCTCCGAGGCCAGGAATGGAGTAAGTGGCCATCTTAGTCCTTCCCAGCCCCTCTGAGGAGCCCTTAGTTGCCATCCTTCTTTATGCCCATTTTCACCAAGGGTGAGAGCCTTACCCCTTTCTCACCACTAGTGGGCTGGTGGACACCCAAAGTCCCTTTCTGTTCCTTGCTTGCTGGGAAAGGAGCAGCAGATCCATCACCCATCCATTCACTTAAGCCAAAACACTATGCATGTAACATTTATATAGTTCCTGATTGTTTCGTGGTTCTTCTTGCTCTGGGTAGTTTATTGTATATATGTATAAGAATATAAATATATGTAAAAATAAAAAATACTTAATAATAAAAATTTTTTAAAAAAGAATTCATTATTTATTTCACCCAAGAATTCAATTAAAATTAATCCACTGAACTCCAGCTGTGCTGTGTAATCACTATTCAAGGTACAGGGAAAGTAGTAAGTAGGGACAACCAATTAGTTCCCAGATGCCATGGCAGAGAGATATCTATGTGGAAAAAAAGCATACAAATTAGTAAACAAATATACAAATGAGACAATTTCCAAGCAAAGTAAATTCAGCGGTGGTAGATAAGCAGGGGCTGACAAAGGCAACTGGTGAGAAGGTGAAGAGTGAGGTAGCCAGGGAGGCTTTCTCCAAGAGCAGAGCATTTGAGCTGAGGCCTGAAGTATGAGAGCAGCAGCTGTGCCAACAGTAGGAAGAATGTTCCAGAAGGCAGCTATGCTCACCATTACACCGTCAACACCACCTATGGGGCTGGAGAGAAGGCTTAGCGATTAAGAGCAGTGGTTGCTTTTCTAGAGGATCTAGGTTCAATTCCCATCACCCACATGATATTCACAGCTATGTATGACTCCAGTCCCGGGGTATACCTGCCTTCTTCTGGCCCCCAAGGCACTGAGTACACATGGTACACAGACATACATACAGGGAACAGCCATACACACAAAATAAAATTAATTTAAAAAAGTATTATGGACAGGAGAGTTGAGCTTGAAAGATGCTGATGTGTCCAAGCATCACAAAGGATTCCGGAATGGGTAGGATATGTTTCCGAGGAGAAGTGGCAACAGAGGAGGCTGGGGGCCAGACTGTGCCTGATAAGGAGTTTATCTTAACTACAAACGGGCACCGCTTTTTAATCAGCAGCCTGGCTGACATATATGATCTTATATGTACATTGAAAATATTGCTCGTCTAATGTCGAGGGGAGGAAGGATGAGAAAAGGAACAGTAGAAGTACAGGTGTTAGGTTCACTTGTGAATTTATCTTTTCCAGTATGTGTCCCAACATAGCTAGCTGTTCCAACTCTCACCTTTTTCTCAACTCAGGTGGATGGAGGGTTTAGAAAGGACAAGAAGATAGATTCCTTACCTGGCAAAGGGAAAATTATAATCTATCTGTATTAAGTTACTTTTCTGATTGCTGTGAACAAATAAATACCTGAAGAGGAACAACTTAAGAGGACCTGGGGAGCCTGTGCAGTCAGCGGTAAAGCGCTTGTTGAGCACTTAACGGGGAAGGACTTATTTCGGCAGAGAGCAGACAGGAAGTGGGGCCAGGCTACATGACCGAAGGTCTTTGCCCAGTGAATCACCTCCTGCAGTAGGCTCCACTTCTTAAAGGCTCCACAAATCTTTCAAAATAGCACTACCTGCTAAGAACCAACTATTAAAATTGGGGAATGCTTCATGTTCATTACATTGTCCTCCTCTGTGCTCATCTTCTATTGTTAACACCCAGTCACATGGCAACAATGAGCTACAAGGAACCTGGAGAAATGTAGTCATCAGCTGTATGGGAAAAATGGCCGGGTCTGTGCATTGGAGGTCAGACTTGTTGTGGCTGGACTCTTAGAGTAATGGTGATGGCAGGAGGCCATGAACAGAGTGCAAGAACCTTGAATTTAAAGTTCCTGAAGGCTGTTGCCACAGCACAGTACAGCAGTCAAAGACTTGAGCAGCCTGGACACTGGAGAAGTCAGCTGCACAAATGGCTACAGAACCAGGAACAAATGGAAGAAGACTTGGCCCTGAGGTCATCAGCAGATGGGGGAGAAGCTGTGATCCAGCCTTCATGGAAGAGAGACCTTGAAGGAGGAAGACATAGTTTAAGGCAGCAATGGGAGCTTAGAGAGAAATCCCTTCCCAACTTTGGGCTCTAAGCTATTCAGTGGTTAAGAGAGGAAGCAGTTTCCAACTGAGCAGCTGCAAGGGTTGTAGGAATCTCAGGACATCTTAAAATGTTATACATGATGATGCGATGAGACATTCATACAAGACTTAAGACTGAGAACTTAAAACATTTGCTCAGAAGTCCTGGATGGCACATGAAAAAATTTCAGTGGAAGGGACAGGGCGGAAGAACCAGGTGGAACAGGTGGATGGACAGTAGACGGTTCCTGAGGCTTTGACTTGGTCCTGGTGATGACTTGGTGTCAGTATCAGAGGTGTGATAGCAGCAGTGTATCTTACTTTAAGAGTCATCAAGACACCGTATAACCTTTAGCGTCTGTGTTGATAGCTTTGGCATCTCAGGCATCAGATTCCCAAAGGAGCAGGATATACATGGGAGCAGAACAGGCAGCGGCCCTCAGTGAGATGCTCCCATCACAGACCCTGTGACAGTTGGGGTCAGTGGGCAATGGGGAGTTAAAACTGCAGATAAGTGTTCCTTGGCCATTTGATGCTCCTCTGTTGAGAATTCTCTGCTTAGCTCTGTACCCCATTTGTAAAACTGGATGATTTGGTTTGGTGGTGTTTAATTTCTTGAGTTCTTTTTTGTTTGTTTGTTTGTTTGGGTTTTTTGTTTTTGTTTTTTGTTTTTCAAGACAGGGTTTCTCTGTGTAGCCTTGGCTGTCCTAGACTTGCTTTGTAGACCAGGCTGGCCTCGAATTCAGAGCGATCCACTTGCCTCTGCCTCCCACTACGCCTGGCTTTGAGTTCTTTATGTATTTTGGGTATTAGTCCTTTTTCAGATGAGATCTTTTTCCAGTCTATAGGCTGTTGTTTTCTTCTGTTGACAGTGTCCTTTGTCTTTAGAAGCTTTTTAGCTTCATGAGGTCCCATTTATTAACTGCTGATCTTAAAGCCTGAGCTGTTGGTGCTCTGTTCAGGAAGTTGTCTCCTGTGCCAATGAGTTCAAAGCTCTTCCCCACTTTTTCTTCTAATAGATTTAGTATGTCTGGTTTTATGTTGAGATATTTAATTCACTTGGACTTCAGTTTTGGCCCAGGAGGGCCTATACAAACTGTTGTACCAACCAAGGACCAATGTATGCAATGAACCTAGATCCCTTGTTCAGATACAGCCAATAGACAGCTCATTAATTTTCCATGGTTGTGGGGGAAGTAGGGACTCCCTCTGACATGAACTCTGGTGCCTCCAATTTGATCACTTCCTCTTGGTGGGGGAGGCCCTGAGGGCACACAGAGGAAGGGGATGCAGGTTATCTGGATGAGATGTGATAGGCTGTGGTCATATGGTGGGAGAGGAGGTCCCCTTCTGTCAGAGGTCTAGGGGGAGGGAATAAGAGGGAGGGAGAGTGGGAACAAGAAGAAACAAGTGAGGGGATAACAATCTGGATGTAATCTGAATAAATTATAATAAATTAAAAGGAAGAGAGAGACAAAATAAAGCAGAATAACAGAAGTTTTAAGAAGTTTTTATTAATTTATTTAGATTACATCTCAATTGTTGTCCCCTCACTTATATCCTCCCGTCCCTCCCTCTCTCTCTCTTCCCTACCCTAGGTCTGTGACAGAAGGTTATCTCCTCCCCCACGATATGGTCACAGCCTATCAAGTCTCATGCTGGTAGCCTGCTTATCCTTTCTCTGAGTGCCACCAGACCTCCCCACCAAGGGGAGGTGGTCAAATATAGAGCACCACAGTTCATGTCTGAGTCAGTCCCCTCTCTCCACACAACTGTGGAGAATGTCCTGGCCATTGGGTAGATCTGAGCATGGGTTCAATAGAATAACAGAAGTTTTATAAATAAAATATCCAAAGGTTAAAAAAATAAATGTATGTAAAAGTGGGGAAAAAAAGAATGCAATTAAAACTAAGTTGCTAATCAGCTGGCCTTAAAGACAAATAAGGAGACTGTCCTCCATTATCCAGATGGGCCTGAAATAATCCCAAGGGCCCTTCACTGTAGATTAAGGAGACCAGGGAGACAGCTGGATTGATGGCAGGGTGAGAAGGCCTTGGTCACATTGCTGGCTTTGAAAATGGAAGCCATGGGCCAAGCATTGCGGACAGCCACTCAAAGCTGAAAAGTGCCAGGAAGCAGATGGTCGTTAAAAAAGGATGGAGTCCTGCCTGAGCTCACTAACATAGCCTGGTGAGACCCATCAGGGGCTTAGGAACCACAGAGCCGAGAGATAATAAATATGTGTTGTTTTAAGCCAATGAGTCTTTGGCAATTAGAAACTAATATGAGATGAAAGGCCCTTCTCTCTGATGGCTGCTCCCTCCTGCGGGCTGTGGTGCTGTGACAGCTGGGCAGAGGAATGCTTGTTAGTTTTATGAGGCTGCATTTCATGAGGGGTGGAGTTGGTACATTAACAGCTGTGTCCCTCAATAGCTTTGCACCGTGCCCTTCTTCCCTCAGTGAGGAGGATGAAGGACTGGATGGGGAGTGCCTCCCTTCCCCTCCCTTCCCCTCCTTTCCCCTCCCCTCCTCATCCCTCCCTTCCCCTCCCCTCACAGTTTGCTTCTTTTATTAGTGGTATATGTAGGAGGAGGAGGTTGAAGAGGTCCCTTTGGATCTCTGGCAGTTCCCAGTTTCACAGGACCAGAGTTTGGAGGCTGCTGTGGCTTGTTGACAACAGTTTGGCCATTAAGAAAACGAATGCCCTGCCTCCTTTTCTGCCGTTACTCTCTGGCGCTTCTCCTTTGGCTGGGCTCAAGTGTGGAGGAAAGCGGCCATGGGCCTCCCTGTCACGTCAGTGGTGAAAGACAGGCCTCAGAAAATGGCACTCCTGGTTCTGATAGCAAGCAAAGGCTCTAAAGGTTTCTTAGGTACAACTATACAAGTGAAGCGAGGCTGAAATAAAATTACCCTCACTCCGTGTAGACAGACTGTGGCTGTGTAACTGCGTATGAGTCTTTAGCTGCTGATTGTCTACATGGCTTTGAACTGCTTTTAGAACCTTAGAATGAACCGTGGAGGGTTGTCACTTTTGGCCTGATGCAGGTTCCTGGAATTATTTGCTCAGGTAGTCTTTGGTTGGCTTTGGCTTGTACGTTTCTTAAGCTCTGCTTGGGATTGTGGATTCCAGACCTCCTTGTGGGGCTAACCACATGGAGGTGTGTAAGTTCATATAGGGATAAAGAGAAATCTTTTAGGGAGGAAATGAAAACTCAGTGGGATTTTTACAAACCCAAAGGATTTGAAAAAAGGAAGTCCTGTCCTTGGGTCATCATCTTTAGGAATTAGGCTTACCTAGAAAACTAGGAAACAGGGTCTTCCCATGTAGGCTGCTCCTACGGTGAGAAAAGTCACACAGAAAGGGCAGAGACAAGGCAGTTCTGTTGATTGAGCTCAGGGAGTGGAGATAAAATTTCCTCTCCTTACTTGTTCCTTTTTCACTTCTTTCTTCCTTTCTCTTTGACTCCTCTTTCTTTCCTTTCTTGCCCTTCCCCCTCCTCCCTTCTGTTAAACCTGAAAATTGGGGTGGGGAAGGCCAAATCCACAATTGTCCAATTAAAGCAAGCTTTATTAAATCCTAGTCAGGAAGATGTACACTGGCCAGATCCATACCCAGAATTCCCAGAGAATAGCACTGATAAAGCCAGAACCCACAAGGCCACGAACTTCCTGCACGCGTTCTATCTGGGCAAGCATACACCCTGACATACTTCTTGCCTGCATGTTATCAAGAACATCTGTGTAATTGGGGCCACCAACCTTGTTCACTAAAGTGAAAACACGTGGCTTGTTATCTTATATGAATAACAACCTCCGGCATTCCAGGAGGTTATCTGCTCTTGGGCAAGTGGGGCTTAAGGGTTAACTTTAGCGTCGTCAACACTTTCCCTTCTTTCACTTCTCCCCTCTCCCACCTTCCCTTTTGTACTTGGGCTGGCTTTAGCTCTTTGCCTTGTCAGCTAAGTGCTCTACACCTCCAGACCAAAGACAACATTTTCTTGACAGAGAGGTTGAGTTCTTAGATATCTGTGAATGTGACTGAAATAATAATTAAAGAGAAAAGGGTATGCTCGCACCTAAATACTTTTAAGGATGGAACCAGAGGCATTAGAATATTCTTTCCTAAATCAGGGGAGATGAGTTCACCAGATTAGACAACATTGCAGAATAAATGGAGGCCACTAGAGGGAGCATGGACCTAGAAAACTGGCAGTCACTACCACAGTGAGGAAATGGAGAGGCTCTATTGTTGTGTAAGTTGTAGAGGGACATGGTTAATTTTTCAAGGGGATATTGGCCATGCTCTGAGAAAACATGCCATATAGTTATGAAGAAGACAAAACTCTCCCCCTTTTTTTTTTTACCATTTTTTATTAATTTATTCATATTACATCTTGATTGTTAGCCCTTCCCCTGTTTCCTCCCATTCTTCCCTCCCTCCCACTTCCCCCCTTCTCCCCTCCCCTATGTCTGTGATTGAGGGAGACTTCCACCCCCTATATATGCTCTAAGATTATCGAGTCTCTTCTTGGTAACTTGCTATCCTTCCTCTGAGTGCCACCAGGCTTTCCCATCCAGGGGACGTGGTCAGAAAAGGGGCACCAGAGTTCGTGTGAGAGTCAGATCTCACTTTCCACTCAACGGTGGAGAATATTGTGTTCGTTGGCTAGGTCTTGGTAGGGGTTCGAAGTTTACTGCCTATATTCTCCTTGACTGGTGCTTTAGTTTGAGGAGGACCCCAGGGCCCAGATCTGCCTGTCATAAAGGTCTTCTTGTAGGTTTCCAGGACCCTGTGGGTCCTACTATTTCCCCATTCTTCCATGCTACTCTCGCCTAAAGTCTCAATAGGACGTCCTCTCCTCTGACCCACTTTCTTGGTAAGTAAAGTTTTTCATGGGACGTATCCCTTGGACTAGTGTTTTGATATAAGTGAGCATATACCGGACAAAACTCCTAAAGAAATTTATCACTAAAGAAACAGATCAAATTATATTTACAGTAGGACTAAAGAAACATCAATCTGCAGATAACTCCAGGTCATAGACTAGTCAATGTGCATGCTTCTTTACCCCACTATAAAGCCATATCCAAAACAGCCTCTCCATGGAAGATTTTTGCCCCTGGAGGTTTAGTTCACATGCCAAAAATTGTTAAAGAAATCTGATAAGGCTGAGATTCATGAGGAATCCAAGGGTCTCTTCTCCACATCACCTCATCTTGTCCCCATGATTTCTGGCACAAGAAAGATGATTTTTGCTAATCTCAGAGATTCTGAGCATGTTTGGAACTAATGAGAACGCTGTCTTTAAGATACTTTCTTCTGGCTGTCCTGGACACAATTTGTAGACCAGGCTGGCCTTGAACTCACAGAGATCTGCCTGCCTCTGCCTCCTGAGTGCTAAGATTAAAGGTGTGTGCCACAACCACATGCCTGGAGTATTTTAATAAAAAATTAATTTGTTTTCCTTCCATACAATGCATCCTGACCACAGCTTCCCTTCCCTTCCCTCCTCCTAGGGCCCCATCAGTTCCACTGTACCCTTGTCTCCTCCAAGAAAAGAGCAGATGTCCCAAGGATATCCGTTAAATGTGATACAACAAGATACAATAAGACCAGGCACAAAACCTCACATCAAGACTGGGCGAGACAACCCAGTAGGAGGAAAAGGGTCCCAGGAGCAGGCAAAAGAACCAGAGCCACGCCCCCACCCCCACTGCCAGAAGCCCTCCCCACCTGCCCAAACACCAGGCTAACAATCGTAACATATATAGAGAGGACTTAGCACAGACCTAGGTAGGCCCCACAATTGCTGCTTTAGTCTCTATGAGTCTCAGGAACCCTGCTTAGTTGATTTCATGGCCCATGCTCCCCTAGTGTCCTTGACCTCTCTGGCTCTCACAAATCTTCTTCCCTCTCTTCCACAGGTTTGCTGAGCACTGAGGGGACTCCTATCTGGGCTCTCTTTCCACCTCGTGTTTAGTTGTGGGTCTCTGCATTTGCTCCCATCAGCTGTGGAGGCAGCCTGTGTGATGACTACTGTTCTAGCCACTAATCTATGAGTGTAGCAGAACACTGTTAGGAGTCATTTAATTGATATTCATTATTTATTTATTTTTGGCCAGTTGTATTTGGTTCTATCTAGGTTTCTGGGTTATCCAGCCTCCAATTCCTGGTCATTCAGTGTCAGGCATGGGTGTGGGCCATTTTTACTATCTTCATCCTACTGATCCAGGAGCATGAAACATCTTTCCATCTTCTGATATCTTCTTCAAAGTTCTTGTTGAACAAGCCTTTTACTTACAGAGTTATCCCAAGATACTTTATAATATTTATGGCTATTGTGAATAGTGTTGCTTCCCTGATTTCTTAAATTTTTTTGAAGATGTATTTATTTTATGCATGAATGCTCTACTTGCATGTACACCTACAGGCCAGAAGAGGGCATCAGATCCCAGTATAGATGATTGTGAGCCACCATGTGGTTGCTGGGAATTGAACTCAGGACCTCTGGAAGAGCAGACAATGCTCCTAACCACAGAGCCATCTCTCCAGCCTGCTTCCCTGATTTCTTTCTTGGTCCATTTGTACATAGGAAGGGTACTGATTATTTTTTTTTAGTTAATCTTGTATCCAGCCACTTTGATGAAGGTGTTTATCAGCTGTAGGAGTTCCCTGGTAGATTTTTTAGGGTTGCTTATATATACTACCATAACATCTGCAAATAACATCTTTGGCTTGTTCCTTGCCAATTTGTATCCCCTTGATTTCCTTTAGCTGTCTTGTTGCTTTAGTCAGTACTATATTGAATAGATATTGGAGAGAGTAGCTAGTTTTGTCTTGTTCCTGATTTAAGTGGAATTGCTTTGGGCTTTTCTCCATTTAATTTGATGTTGGCTATAGGGTGTAAATTGCCTTTATTATGTTTAGGTATTTCCCTTGTATCCATAATATCTTCAGGACTTTTATCATGAAGAGGTGTTGGATTTTGTTAAAGGCCTTTTCTGCATCTAATGAGATGATCAGGTGTGCTTTTTCTTTCAGTTTATTTATATGGTAGATTATATAGATTGGTTTTCATATGTTGAAACATCCCTGCATCTCTGAGATGAAGCCATCTCCAAGGCCCCAGCTCTAGCTAAAACCCCAGAGACAGCCACCATCAGGGGCTACAACGTGAGACCTTTCCCCCCATCCCTTGCTTTCATGGTTCCGATACACAAACCCGACAGTGATGAGGCCTGCTCTGTGCCCTCCACTCCTTCCATTTCCCAGGCCCTAGCTCTACCTAAAACCCTAGAGACCTGAAGCGAGAGTAGAGGGCACCAGGCAGGACCCACTGCCGCTGGTTTGCCTGGATGAACCGAGCAAGCAAAGGGCTGGGGGAGGAGTCTTGTTTGGTAGTCCCTGATGGCAACTGTCTCTGGGATTTCAGGTAAAGCTGGTGCTTGGAGATGATGTGCAGAGGGCCAGAATCTTCTTTTTTAAGTTAAGACAATTTTCTTTTATGATTTTGTTGAAAATATTTTCTGGGCCTTTGAGCTGAGATTTTATCTTTCCTCTATTTCTATTATTCTTATGTTTGGTCTCTTCATAGTGTGCTGGATTTCCTAGATGTTTTGTGTCAATAATTTTTTTTAGAGTTAACATTTACTTTGACCAATGTATCAATTTCTTCCTCAGGCATCTCCAATGCCTGAGACTCTTTCTTCCATCTCTTGTCTTTTGTTGGTGAACCTTGCCCATGTAGTTCTTATCTGAAGTCCTAAATTTTTTATTTCCAGAACTCACTCAGTTTGTGCTTTCTTTTCCTTTCTTTCTTTCTTTCTTTCTTTCTTTCTTTCTTTCTTTCTTTTTCCCCAGAGCTGAGGATCAACCCAGGGCCTTGCACTTGCTAGGCAAGTGCTCTAACATTGAGCTAAATCCCCAACCCAGTTTGTGCTTTCTTTATTGCTTCTATTTCCATTTTCATGTATCGAACAGTTTGATTTATTTCCTTCAACCGTTTTCTTCTATTGGCTTTCTTTAAGGGATTTATTTATTTCCTTCAATTTTTTTTGTTTGTGTTTTCCTGGATTTCTTGAAGGGATTTCTTTTCTTTTCTTTTCTTAAACATTTATTTATTTATTTATCTATTTATTTATTTATACAGTAGTCTGCCTGCGTGAGTGCCTGCAGCCAGAAGAGGGCACCAGCTCTTATTATGGATGGTTGTGAGCTACAATGTGGTTGCTGGGATTTGAACTCAGGACCTTCAGAAGAACAGCCAATGCTTTTAACCTCTGAGCCATCTCTCCAGCCCCATTGAAGGGATTTCTTTATTTCCTTTTTATGGACCTTTACTATATTCATATAGTTGATTTGAAGGTCTTTTTCTTCTTCTTCTGTTGTCCTGGAATATTCAAGACTTGCTGTAGTAGGATAGGTCTGGTGGTGACATACTGCTTGGCTGGTTGTGTTCCTATGCTGGTATCTGTGTATCTGGGTTTGGGTTGATTATAGGTAAAAGTGTTGATTTCTGAGTTTGTCTTTGTTGAATTGGTGCTTTGTTCCTTGTTTTTTGTTTTTGTTTTTGTTTTCTCTCTGGTCTTCTAGTCAGTTTGGCCTGTGATTGAACATGGAGTTCAACCTGAATTGGGGCCTGGACTACTAGCAGCCAGGGTGGCGTCTGGTCAAGCAGGAGGCGGGTGTGTGTGTGTCTCCCTCTGCATTGGGATCCGAGACAAGGTGATAAAGAGGGGAGACTGGGCACAGGGTGGGGGTGGGGTACCCTGAGAAAGTGGTGAAGGTCCATGGATGTGTGGCCCACTTGGACTTTTGGCAGCTGGCACAGCATCTGGTTGAGCAGCTGTATTTTAGTTTAAAAGAAGATACAGTTAAATTCTGCTCTTTGTTTCTTTTGAAATTAAAAGGGAAAAAAGAAATTAAAAAGGGCTCATGCTAAATTTTAGGGGTTTTTTTGGGTTATTGATGTTGAGCTGTCTGCTGTTGTATTGGTGTTACACTGTGCTTGGTTTGCATCCCTCACGTGAACTGTGCAGAGAGAGCTGCTGAGCTAATTAGGAAGAGGCAGACTAAGTAGAGTCTAAGGCATTGTATATTTCTGGAGTTAATTGCTGTCCTATTTGGATATACCTCAGAGGCCTTGAGGGCCAACAGTCACCTGCCTCCATGACTGTATCCCAGGAGGATTCAAAGCATGGTGTGAGAACCTTTATTCACTTTCTTCAAATGAAAGTGAGGATAACCCCCCTTTAAAAAACAGGTTAACATGTCCCATGAAAGTCTTCACTCACCAGGAAAGTGGGTCAGAGGGGAGGACATCCTATTAGGACTCTAGGTGAGAGAAGCATGGGAGAATGGGGAAATAGAAGGATCCAGAGGGTCCTAGAAACCTACAAGAAGAACATTATGATGGGCAGATCTGGGCCCTGGGTGCATAAAAACTATGGCACCAGCCAAGGACAATACGTGCAGTAAACTTCGAACCCCTACCCAGATCTAGCCAATGGTCAGGATGTTCTTCACAGTTGAGTGGAGAGTGGGGTCTGACTTTCACATGAACTCTGGTGCCCCTATTGACCATGTCCCCTGGATGGGGAGGCCTGGTGGCACTCAGAGGAAGGATAGCAGGCTACCAAGAAGAGACTTGATACCCTATGAACATATACAGGGGGAGGAGGCCCCTCTCAGTTACAGTCATAGGGGAGGGGAGTAAGGGGAAAATGGGAGGGAGGGAGGAATGGGAGGATACAAGGGATGGGATAATCATTGAGATGTAATATGAATAAATTAATAAGATATATTAAAAAACAGGTTAAATTAGCAAATACATGTAAAATATTCTGAAATAGGGCCACACCAATTGGTTATTTGGTTACATATTTGATTACAAATGGCTAAACATCTGAAAGTGGGAGACTGCTCTGATGCTGGCCTTTTAATCATTCTGCATGCTTAACCATCACTATGAAAAGAAGAGGCCACTCTGTGTTGGAGCTTTTCTCTTCTATTCATCTCTTCCTCACAGAAGCAGCAGAGTGGAGCCGGGGTGGGGGTGGGGGATAAACCAGGGCATCTTTCCAGATTATCTTTTTTTTTTTTTTAAATGTTCTAGCCTACTAGTAGCTTTTCCAGCTCTGTCTCTGTGATTCAGGGTGTCAGCAGAGGAGCAGAGAGTAGACAGATCCTTATCCTGAGGCTTCTTATCCAGAAAGCCACACATGTTGGGTCTACTGGCATATTTTCTATATCATAAACTTTGGCATCACGAAGACTCTGGGCTGATCTTCCTGTCTGGGAGATAGTTACAGTTGAGTGACACTAGAGAGCACCAGGGAGCTGGAGGAAAGCCAGAAGAGTGCCAACTCTGCACTGTAGCAGATTAGCTGCTCTGTTGGTCTCCCGAGCTCTCTTTTATGTATAGGGTGCTGGAAAACAGAGATGCCTTTGCTTTCTGCCATCCTCTCTGCTGATACTCAGTCTTCTTTCCCCTGTTTTGTATGCATTCACAGTGAAAACTGCTTAGGGTTGCAGGGAAGTCAGACCAGATTCGTTAGGCAGGGCGTGAAAGGCACTTGGTAGATGTTAGCTGTGTGGGTTAATGAGGGTGATCCGCCCTGAGAAGTCCTGCCAGAGGAGGCTATGGCAATCCTGAAGAGAGGTGAAAGCAGGGGAGCACAGGATAGGACTCAGGATCAGATACCACACAGTTCACAACAGGAGCAGAGAGAATGAACAACCAAGAGTGGCAGTGTTCGGGAAAGTTATTGAGGAGGATATATTTGTGTCCAGTCTTTCGGGGAGAGTAGAAAAGTCAGAGCTAAGAAACAGCCCTGAGGCCTGTTGTTGTTGTGGCCTTTGGGAAGGCAACTGTAATGGGCTGGTGGGTGGGAGCAGGCACATTACAGTGGGTGAGCAGGCATGGTGGCCCATGTTGGAGGTGCAGAGAGATGACAAGGGTAGCATAGCTAAACAGGAGTCTTAGTAGAGTGAAGGTGTCCCCCCTCCCTTCCTGGGCCTGACAAAGTCACGAGAGAGCTGGGTTTAGGTTGCAATACTTTAATGTAAGACATTGAAGGGCAGGCTAAGAGGTAGCGGTCAGGATAAGTGGAGTGTGGGTGATGATGCCGCCTCCTATGACCTAGCACGGGATGTGGTTAGGCACTGTTGTCTTCATGGCTTCACGATACCGTTGGCACCGGGGATTATGCCTTCCACACCGGTTATAAGTCTTTCATTATTTTATCCAGCTCTTTCTTCACCATCTACCTTAACTTGGTCAGTTTTCCCTCTGAGGTAGTTGCTGTAATTTGAAAATAGAAATGTCCAGTTAGGGTGGATTTCCTGTTCACACCTCCACTACACCTCCCTTCAGCAAAAATCTTCCTGGAGTGCTGGCAGCTGGTTCATTTGATCTTACACTTAAAATTTGTGCTTCTAAGACTTCTTTTTCCTTTGTAGAATCTTCTTATTTCTACACAAGCTAGTGCCTGCCCTGACTTTCTCTGCTTACCACCTCACCAGACAGTTCTCTTCTTCCCTGGATCATACCAGCTGAGGTGGTGGGTGCTGTGGTCTCTTCCAGATGAGAGGCCCCACTCCTGAGCCCATCCTGGGCCTTTTGACTCTTTGGTTTGTCAGATTCTCTCACCACATTACCGTTAGAAACCAGCTCTTCTCTGAAGGTGGAAGGCTCCTTGGAAGAGTCCTTACTAGAATCACTCTCCTTTATGGTGGTTGATGAGAGTGGACTGGGAATCTAGAACCAAGGTCATGCAGGGAATGAGGGGCAGAGAAAACTTCTAGGAGAAGCAGACGGTCTCTTCAGCTGATGCACTGAGTCTCTGCCTAACTGACCTAGGGTAGCGTTGAGGTCCTCAGCTTATATCCCTGACCTCCTCAAAGCAGGAACTGGATTTCTAAAACCAGGACTAAGAATCCCTCACCCCTGCCCCCATTCTTACCACCAGGAAAATTTTCCTTCTCAATTAAGAGCCATTTGCAAACACCCCTATGTTTGCTTGGCTTATAGGAGGAGCTTATTAACCTGGGTTCTTCCTTCTGAGCTCGAAGTGTTTTTATCCTTTAGCTCCCAGGTTAGTGTTGGAAGTTAGCTCAAGATTAAGCCATGTTTACAGTTAATCTGCAAAACTGAACCCTTCAGTGTTTGAGGTTTTTGGGAGGTGAAGTGCAGTGTGTGTAACTGATAAGGCCCCTCGTCTCAGGATGAGCTGAAACATTTTACCTGTCAACACCCAATTCCCAGTGACCACATAGCACGAGTGGCCCGCAGATCTACGGCCAGTTAGTGCAACAGGAAGGGTTAAGGCCAACAGCAGGAGGGACTGTCTACCCACTTCCTCCTAACATCATTTACTTTTAGTCTTTTGCCACCACCAGCTAGCAGATGCCCTCAGAAGACTTACTGACATCAGTGTGCTGTGGCTTCATGTGGAGTTCATCTTCGGACCCTGAGGATAGAATAAGTTAAAATCTCCAGAGATTTCAAGATGGTTATCATGTGAACTGGTCCTTTGTAGTCATTGCATTGCAGCCTCCTCAACCTTCTTCGCTCTCTTTTGTTTGTTTGCTCTAAGTAGGGTTTTGTTTGATAGCTCTGGTTAATCTGGGACTTGCAAGACTTCCCTGTTTCTTTTTCCCGAGTGTTGGAAATGCAGGTGTATACCACCATGCCCAGCTAGCCCCTTACTCTTTACATAGTGTTTATAAAATACTATGTAATCTTTTCAGTATATTTATTTTTCTTCCCCCTCAGATTAAATTTCAGTGATGGCAGAGGTATTTATGTAAGCTGTTAGTGTATCCGTAACTGAGTGAGTGCTATGAATAATAGCACTTCATGAAATGTGTGCATCTTGCTCGCATTGTACCAAGGGAGGTGAGGAGGTGTAAAGCAGTGATTTTACTTGGGTTGTGCTGAACCAGCCTCTGGCGATAGGAGGTAGCGGAATCCCTGTTGACTGATAGTCTGCCCTGTTGTGGGTCCAGTCTGGCCTTTGAACCCAGCCTTGGCTTTCTGGGTTGTTGGACTCAAGGATGCATATCTTCATGCCCACTTCCAGCTGTGGCTTTTTTCACTCTCCATCTTGTCATCTGTCCACAAGGGTGGTTACATTGCACATCTGACAGCACAAAATGGCCTGTAAAAGACTAAGGGGAGTGGGAAGGAAGGCATGCTCACCAGGCAGGGCAGCAAGGGGGCTGGCAGCAAGGCTGGCAAGCAGCAGGACAGTGCAGAATTTCATGGTATCCCTGGAACAAGGTCAGCTTTCCTTTGGAAGCTGTGTAGAGTGCTGGAGTAGCAGTCTGGCAGGGGCTGTGCTTATTTGGGGGTAAGGATGCAGGACAGCAGGTTGAAGATTGGACCAGGAAGCAGGATAGGCCCACTTCCCATTCTGACTACATTGGGTTTTGGGAATTGGTGTTTCTGGGAAACGAGTTAGCAGGAAAGTAAGGCCCCTAGCCTTCCCTTCGGCCTACCCATTGCCAGGGTGTGCCAGCCCCGGGTGCTATCCCTTTATACCTTTGGGATAACTTCCTGAGTGGGCTCCCTTCCTTAATGTTACTCATTACTGGCATTATTTTACTTTCCCCCTTCTGATTATTTAATTACTATCTGCTTCCTTCAGAAAAGTGAAACTTTCATGACCCTGGAATCCTAATTGGTTTCTTGCCATGGCTTCTCCAGCACCTGTCTAGAAGCTGGATCATATTTGGGTCCAGAAAATATTGCTTATGTGACTGAACTGAGGAAAGACCATCTGGTCAAGGGTGCAGACAGACAGACCTCCCCATCAGTTCAGGACGCAGGAGTGAGGCAGGTACAAGAATTCCACCTGCTAGGTTATGTTCTGGGTTTGCTCACACAGGATGTCTCATTTGATTAATAATAATTGGGAAGTTATTTATTAATCAAGGAACTAATATTCTAGCAGTGAAGTGACTTCTACTAACCACATATCTGGATGCATATTTTCCTTTATTAGTGTAGATACACTGTGCAAAATAAAGAGCTTCATTAGAACACCCCATATTTTCTTATTTGGTCCTTTTCCTTCCTGAGGGTTCCCTTTTTCTTTCTAAATTACCCTTCTACTATCCATTTGTTTGTCTATATCTATCTGTCTGTCTATCTGTCTGTCTATCTATCTATCTATCTATCTATCTATCTATCTATCTATCTATCCAATACATGCATGTCCAATACACACTAAAATAAATATACATTTGTATGTTTGTGTATTGCTAGATCTATTTATGCACATGAAATACAATGAGTTCTCAGCTGTCTCTAATTCCAATTCTAAGTCACAGAGTTCAAGGAGAACTCCTCGGTACCAGTGGTCTGGCTGGTATCCTTTTTCTCTTTCTAGACAGCAATCATAAGCAGGCAATGAGAAAAAATTCTAGCACCGGCATTTGTAGGCTTTAGAGTGTCAAAAGCTTGGGCCTGTACCACAGACCCAGAGGCTTACAGCTTCTGTAGCCTCTTCATGTTACCAATGGAGCCTGCTGTATGGATGAAGATCAAAGTCAGGCAAGAAAAGACCTCTTAGGAAAAACTTTTTGTCCTGTTAAGATCCTGGATGGGTCACAGAATTCTATCCCGAGAAGGAAAAGAACTCATTTCCAAACTTCTGATTTCAACACCTGTGTACATATCACACACACACACACACACACACACACACATACACACACGTGCGCACACACACACATACACACACACACACACACACACACGAGCACACACACACACATACACACACACACCACACACACACACACACACACACCACACACACACATACACACACACACACGAGCACACACACACACACACATACACACACACATACACACACACATATACACACACACACACACACGAGCACACAGACACACACACACACACACACACACACACACACACACACACACACACAGTTTTGACACCAGAAGACATAATAGGTGGACGCCTGCCAACTGGCTCAAACAGTAAGCTTGTTAGCCTACTAATGTAGCAAAAAAAGGAGTGTGGAAGAGAGCGTGCAACAATCACAAAATTAACCATGCAAATGGAAGATGTTTGTACTAATCACAAGCCTTCTGTTAGATTACCAGAGGAAGCACTCCTCATTTGTCCAGGGTAAAAATGGCTGCCACTGTTCACTGAGGCTTGTGATTGTAAAAGTACCTGGGACAAGCCGTTTGGAATGTTGTGGTGAAGGTAGTGCCTCTAGGAGCTAGAGCTATGCTTCACCAGCAAGCGGCTGCTGTCACCATACAGCTTCCTCAAGGTGCCTGTGGGCGTTCAAACTAGTCAGGGTGTTATGAGTGTCTCTGTGGCTGATAGTTTCCACTCAAGGCTGCTGGAGTGCCAGGGAAGGGTCTCATAGCTGTCAAGTCACTCTGGTGCTTAGCATTATGGCTATTTGCAGGAAAAACAATCTTAAAGAGGAATGCTTATAATAAATTCTTTTCTAACATGAGCCATTATTTATTTATTTTAAAAATATCTTATTTATTTTTTAAAATATATTTTATTAATTTATTCATATTACATCTTGATTGTTATCCCATCCCTTGTATCCTCCCATTCCTCCCTCCCTCCCGCTTTCCTCCTACTCCCCTCCCCTATGACTGTGACTGATGGGGGCCTCCTCCCCCTGTATATGCTCATAGGGTATCAAGTTTCTTCTTGGTAGCCTGCTATCCTTCCTCTGAGTGCCGCCAGGCCTCCTGACTTTCACATGAGCCATTATTTAACAGCATGCTATTCCTTTCCCAGCTCCCTAGGGAGAACTGAATCCCCCTCAGGTCTCACTGGTACCATATTTGAACCCTAACACCCTACATAAGGCTGGATGGGTGCCCTCTTTACTCTAATTGGGTTTTGATACCTCATACCAGATTTCTGCTTCCTTTCACTCTTCTGGAAGACATCTCTTCTCTTCCAGTTCCAACTTCCTGGTCCCATTTCTCATTACCTCTGCTGCCCAAGCAGCTGCTTACCTCAAGCAGCTCTACCTCCTGTCTTCTCTGCTGAATTATTCAGGGAGGCAAATGGGAACACCAGCAGCCAGAAGGAAGACAGCAGCATTTTCTTTGTGGTTTTTTTTTTATATCTTTTAATTCATTTTAATAGAAATTTCATGAAAATTTTCATTTTAAGACATGAATTTGTATTACTTTTTATTTTTTTTCATATGCAAGGCATGCTTGGCATTAGTTTTAGGCTTTGTGTTAATTCTTTAATGTTAACAGTTTTTAATTATATCTTGCTATGTGACCCATTTCTTTTCTCATTTTATATGTAATTATGATAATGTAAAAGCACAATTACAAAAGATGTATTCAGCTCCTTGTTTATTTAGATTTGTTTTCTTCTGCTGGCAGTGCTTAGTGTTCTTCCACTTCCCCAGCCCCCTTTTCTCTTTAATATGTCACCACCATAGACCATAATATTTTATTATTATTTTCCCTTACCCCTTGGTTCTGCACTTCACATGGTTTCTGGTCCCCCAGCTACAAGAACTGTAGAAGTGTGTCTACATCCACCAGTGGTCTCTCCGGATTTTCTCCTCAGCGTTTGCACTGCCTCATAGATTGTAGCGTTCACTCTTTACTCTGTAACCACACTTTCTTCAGTGGTTTTGCCTTAGTCCTGTATCAAAAAGGATTCTGCAGCCATAACGGATCCTTCTTTCCACTTACTTTTGCTGGGTTGAAGTTTATCTCATCCTAAGGTTATTTATTTATTTATCTTTAGAAAGAAATCATTCATAGAAATGAAATCCTATGAATTTTGACACACTTGAGAATATTTGATCTGTTAGCCTGATAAAATGGTTTGATTGTGTATGACGTGCTTGGGTAGGACTTGGCGTCTCTCAGAGGATTTGTCATGATTCCCTTACATAAAGTGCTAAATGTTTGGATTACAGGCATGTACCACAACACTCTACTAATAGTTTAATTTTAATTGATATATAATAATGCATATGAGCTGGGCATGGTGGCGCATGCCTTTAATCCCAGCACTCAGGAAGCAGAGGCAGGTGGATTGCTGTGAGTTCGAGGCCAGCCTGGTCTACAAAGCGAGTCCAGGACAGCTAAGGCCACACAGAGAGACCGTGTCTTGAAAAAACAAAACAACAACAAAAAAAGTTGCATGTGTACCTAGAGTGCATTGTGATGTTTTAATACATATGTATAATGTATAGTGAGTAGATCAGGGTATTTGATCTGCCCATCACCTTAAATATTGGTCTTTGTGTTGGCAAATCCTTCCTATTAGCCATGAAAACCACAATTATTTGTTGTCTGAGTAACCCTTGAGCAGTGCGGAGCGTCATAAGCTATCTACCCTGTCTGCTGCACTGTCATTTATGTTCATTTCTCCATCTCTCCTTTTCCATCTTCCCAACAACTGCTAAGGATTCTTTAGCTTTGAAAGAAAGGAATTTCATTAGGTCAATTCTCAAAATTGGTCCTTGTATATCATTTTTTCCTCTCTCAAATCTATAGGTTCAATATTTTTTTAAAATTAAAGTTAAATATTTACTTGCAGTAAAATTCACATAAAAATAGCTTACCCATCTTAATAATTTTTAAGATTGTATTTTTACAACAGGAAGTAAGTTGGGCAATCTGCTCCTGGAAACTTTTGATCTTACAAAAAGCAAAAGTCCATATCTTTTAATCAGCTCCCTTCACCTCCCCTCTGGCCACCCAGATTCAAGTTTTCTTTTCTTTTCTTTTCTTTTCTTTTTAAAAAACATCTTACTCAGTTATATTTTCCTCTTCAGTTTGTACAGTTCTCTATTTCAGGCCTGTTGTTATATAATGTGTGAGTCTAGTTACAAACAAGGCATTCCTGCTTTTGCTCCTGTGGATGTCTTGTGTACTTTAGAGATCTGTGCTTTCCTGGCTCTGCCCAGATCCTGTCACTCTGGGACATTCTGTTAGCATTCTCCACCTGTTTGTTTCTGGTCCCGTTGGAGAAGGCAGAGCTTCTCTACAGCAAGTGTTGTGTGAGGTTAGAAGGGTTTGTACTGTCACATGGCAGTGTTTATTTATGCATCTTTGTTTCCTCATTGTAATGGGCTGCCTGTAGAGATTAGAAGTTGGTCCTTCCCTCCTTATATTTGGAGTTGTATTGAGTACTTTCTGGTTTTGTTTGTATACTATCCATATCTGAATTTCCATAATCTTAAATAAGCAGGAAAAGGAACTGTAAATCCAGAAGTAAGGCCCCTCTCTTCTCTCTCTGAATGTGTGTGAACATGACATGCCTGGCTTTCTAATGTGTGTTCTGAGGATTTGAACTCAGTCATATTGCTTCTGCAATAAACTCTCTTACCCATGGAGCCACCTCCTGAGCTCCAAAGTCACTAACTTATTACACCAGTGCTGTCTATTTTGTGAGATGTGCCGTGAAGAGTGAGGTGGAAGGTTGTGTATGGCCTTCCATCTGGCACAGATGCGCCTCAAGTGGTTTTGTTTATAGAGTGAGAGCACACTACCCCTCACAACGAAGTAAAGTCTTATCATCTATAAAACATATCAAAAGGGGTGTGTGCCACTTCTTGTATAGCCTAGGTCTTTGGGGTTGAGGTTTTTAATTTGAAATAGTATCTGACAGTCATTTCCACTCATTAACTTGTTGGTAGCCCTGTGTATGCAGAGTCAGCCGTTTGTGGGTGTGAGATGAAGTTACCTCCCTTCCTCTCAGCCAAAAATAGATTCTTTCTCACACATTATCTCCTGATTATAGTTTCCCCTCCCTCTACCCCTCCCATCTCCTCCCACCTCTCCCTCCCTCTGGATCTACTCCCTTTATGCCTCTCATGAGAAAAGAACAGGCTTCTAAGAGAGAACATCCAAACAAGACAAAATAAAATATAATAAGACGAATGGCCACCCCCAAAGAAGAAAAGAGCCCCAAGAAGAAGCAAAAGAGTCAGAGACACACTAGTTTTTATAGTCAGGGGTCCCATGAAGATACTAAGCTAAAAGCTATAACATATATTTTCAGAGGGCCTGGTGTAGATGCATGCAGCCCCTGTGCTTGCTGCTTCAGCCTCTATGAACTCATATGAACCTTGCTTAGTTGATTCAGAAGGCCTTAATCTCCTGTTGTTCTCCATCCCCTTTGACTCCTGCAATCTTTTCTTCTTCATTTCACAGGGTTTCCTGAGCTCTGAGAGGAGGGATTTGATGGAGACCTCCAATTTAGACTTGCTGTCCACATAACATCTGGCTGTGAGTCTCTGCATCTGTTCTCATCTGCTGCTGGAGGAAGCCTCTCCAGTGATGACTGGATAAGGCATTGATCTGTGAGTATAGCAGAAAACCATTAGAAATAATTTTATTGATTTGTTTTTTAGACCAGTAGTGTTTAGTTTACCCCAGGTCTCTAGGCTATGTAGTCTCTTATTCTTGGTTACCCAAACAGTGTTAAGTATGGGTTCCTTTCCGTGGAGTGGGCCTTAAGTCAAATCAGACATTGGTTGGATACTTTGACAAGTTCTCTGACAGTGTTGCCCTAGCATGTCTTATGGGCAGGAAGGATTATAGGTCAAAGGTTTTGAAACTGGGTTGGTGTTCTTGTCTTTCTTTTGGGATCCTACAAAGTACCTTCCCATACCAAAGACACTAGAACATAGGGATGAAGGCTCCACGCAGGCACCAGCTTGACTTCTTCATGTTTAGTGAGTTGTGTGGATGTTGTCTTTGGCCATAGGGCCCCACTATCAGTTTGTAGAGAGCAACCCTTTGTCTTAGCATCAGCCTGGGTTGCTTGGAGATTCCATGGGACCACCTTGGCCAACAACTCAATTGAATGTAACCCAGTCCCTCCACTGGAAGCCGTGTCTGTCTACAGGAGATGGCCAGTTGAGACTCTCTATCCCCCATTATTACAAGTTCTCACTAGGATCACAGTCATAGATTTCAAGAGTTTCCCACTGCACTAGGTTTCCACATCCCCCCCAAGTGCCCCCCAACTCTAGCCATGTTTTCATTCCCTCACTTCACTCCACCTCTGCCTCCACTTGATCCTGAATCCAGTCTACCCATAAAGTCTATTCTATTCCCCCTTCCCAGAAGATCCACGCATATGACCTAGACCCTTCCTCTTCTTAAATTTAGTTTTAATCTTACTTATTTTACACCTGCAGTTCCCTTCCTTCCTCTCTTCCTAGTCCCTCCTCCTCTCCACACTCCACTCTTGCTCTATTTCTCTTCAGCTAAGGGCTAGCCTCAGTCTCAATGGATACCAGCCAGCCATGGCACATCAAGTTGCAAAAAGACTAGGCCCCTTCTCCCCTGTCAAGGCTAGATAAGGCAACCTAGTAGGAGGAAAGAGTTTCAAAGGCAGGCAACAGAGTCAGAGATAGCCCCTGTTTCCACTTTTAGGAGTCCCACCAGAAGATCAAGCTACACAATTGTAACACAGGTGTGGAAGGGTTAGGTCAGTCCCATGCAGGCTCCATGGTTGGTGGTTCAGTCTCTATGGGGCCCTATTGGCTCAGGTTGGTTAATTCTTTGGGTTTTCTTGTGGTGTTCTTGACCCCTCTGGCTCCTACAATCCTTTCTCCACATCTTCTGCTGAATTCCCCAAGCTCTGCCTAATGTTTGGATGTGGATCTCTGCATCTGTTTCCATTAGTTGCTGGGTGAAGCCTCTCTGATTGGCCAGGCACCAATCATGTTGGTCTTTTTGTAGACTCTTCCTTTTCAATTCTCTGGGTCTACAGATTGTAGCTTGGCTATTATTTGCTTAATGGCTAATATCCACTTATAAGTGAATACATACTAAATATATCTTTCTAGGTCTGAGTTACCTACTCAGGATGACTTTTCTAGTTCCATCCATTTGCCTGCACTTTTCATGATGTAATTTTTTTTAAACAACAGAGTTATGTTTCATTGTGTTTATTCATTCCTTCATTTTGTTTATTTATTCCTCTGTTGAGGGACTTTTCTCGTTTTGGTTATTATGCATAAAGCCTCAATGATCATAGCTGAGCCAGTGTAGGATGGAGCATTTTTGGGTATATGCCCAAAAGTGATTTCGAGGTAGGTTGAGTCCCAGTTTTCTGAGAAACCGCCATATTGATTTCCATAGCTGCTGTACAAGTTTGCACTTCCACCAGCAATGGAAGAATGCTCCCCATGTTCTGCATTTTTACCAGCACAAGCAGTCATTTGTGTTATTGATCTTAGCCATTCTGACAGATGTAAGATGGAATCTCAAAGTAGCTTTGATATGCATTTCCCTGATGGCTAAAAATACAGAACATTTCTTTAAGTGTTTCTCAGACATTTGAGAATCGTCTGATGAGAATTCTCTATTTAGATTTGTACCCCATTTTATATTAGATTATTTGTTTTTTGATATCTAATTTCTTAAGTTCTTTATATATTTTGGATATTAGTCCTATATTGGATGTGGAGTTGACAAAAATCTTTTCCATTCTGTAGGCTGCCACTTGCTGTCTTTTGCATTATGAATCTTTTCAGTTTAATTTATTAATTTATTAATTGTTGATTTTAGTGCCTATGCTATGGGCATTCTAGTCAGAAAATTGCCACCTGTGCCAATGCATTCAAGGCTATTCCCCACTTTCTCTTTTATCAAGTTCAGTATATCTGGTTTTATGTTGAGGTCTTTGATCCACTTGGACTTGAGTTTTGTGTAGGGTGATAAACATGGATCTAATTGCATCCTCCATTCAGACATCCAGTTAGGCCAGCACTATTTGCTGAAGATGCTTTCTTTTTTCCATTGTTTATTTCTGGCTTCTTTATTAAAAATCAGGCATCCATAGGTATGTTGATTTATGTAGATTTGATTCTATTCCATTGATCAATATGTCTGCTTTTATACCAATACTATTTAGCTTTTATTGCTATAGCTCTGTAGCACAATCTGAAATCAGGGGTGGTGATACTTCTAGAAGTTCATTTATTGTTAAAGATTGTTTCAGCTATCCTGGCTTTTTAATTTTCCATATGAAGTTGAATATTGTCCTTTCAAGGTCTATAAAGAATTGTGTTAGGATTTTGATGCAGAATGCATTGAATATATAGATTGTTTTTTGTAGGAGGCTATTTACTATGTTAATCTTACTGATCCATGAACATGGGATAGCCTCCCATATTTTGATATCTTCTTCAAATTCTTTCTTCAAATCCTTGAAGTCTTTCACTTGCTTGGCTAGAGTTACCTCAATACATCTTATATTCTTTGAAGCTATTGTGAAAGATGCTGTTTCCCTGATTTCTTTCTCAGCCTGTTTGTCGTTTGTATTTAGGAGGGATACTTTTTTTTTCTCCCTTTGAGTTAGTGTTGTATGTAGGCTTAGATTTTCCAAAACCTACTTTATTTGGGGTTCTTAAACACTTCAAGCTCACTTTTATCTAAGTCCAGCTTTGACACCAACTGGGGAAAACTGAGGTGGGGTGTGAATCCTGTGGCTGGCTGACTGGTGACCCTGTAGACTTTCTCTGAGGGCAACCTTCCAAGCCAGAACTGATAGTTACTGGCAATAACTTCCACTGATAGTGGCAAGCTGGGGCTAGGGCTGATGGCTCCTAGCAGGGTCTTCCACTGATGGTGGCAAGCATCTAAAAAAGAAAGGAAAAGGAGAGAAAGGAACTGTACACACCACACACACACACACACACACACACACACACACACACACACTAGATGATGAAGTAAGACAGACTCCAGCTGGTAGGTTTCAACAAACTGTTTCTTCTTCCTTTTATTATTATCTTCTTGTTTTCATCCTTATCCCCATTCTTATCTGTTTTCTTCTTCTTCTTCTTCTTCTTCTTCTTCTTCTTCTTCTTCTTCTTCTTCTTCTTCTTCCTCTTCCTCTTCTTTTTCTTCTTGTTCTTCTTCTTCTGTTTTTTTCTGCTTCTGTTTCTGTTTCTGTCTTCTGTTTCTCAGTTTCTGTTTCTTCTTGTTTCTGTCTTTTATCCTTTTCCTTTCACAGCTTATATACCCCAACAAAGTCTTTCAAGCAGTACAAAAATCACAATGTGGTTACATTCTATTTCTCTATAAATAAATGACTACAATGGACATACGTAAAAAAATCATGTTCCACAATACCTTCACCTGACCAAGTGTTTTACATATTATGGGTGAGGAATGAACATGAATAACAAGTTATTTCTGAGAACCCTCATACATTTGTACATAAGCAACTTGTTACATATTAACAGAGTATAAGCAAGCAAGAGAATTTCTCAGCCTGCTTTTCTTTACTGGCAGGCTACAATTTATGGTTACAAAGAAGGAATCAGTTATCTTAAGAAGTAATCTTATGAAGACCTTAAAGGAATCACAAATCTAAACTCCTATATAAAAATAATCAGCCATGTCTATTTAAAGTCCGAAAGGTGCTCGTCTACTCATTAATATGTTTTATTAAATCATATCAGGAGGCTGAGGGCAGAAAAATAGAATAAGGAAATCAATCGTCATCTCAGTCACCAGCTCAGCTTGAAAGAGTCAGGTCAGCCAATACTGTTGTGGCCTATTGTTCTTGCTTTGTCAACCTCAAAAAGTCTCTAGCTTTACCAATAAGGGTGTACTTTCTCTTAACTTCAATTGTCCCCTAAGATTTCCTGCATCAGGGCCAACAGCAAAAACATCTTTACCTTACTTGGCTAAACAATCTATTCTTCCCTAAGACTTTTTATGTCAGAGCCACTAGCAAAAACATCTTTATCTAACCTTGTTGAACAATCTAATTGTCCATATTTTTCCTAAGGGTAGTAATCATTGTTAGCAATCTACATCTATAGGTTGTTTTCAGAGATGGTGGTTGAATCATTAATCTGCTCCAGCAGCAATGCCTGAAAGAGATCAAGCATCGTTATTGCATATGCCAATGATTCTGCCTAGTGAAGGGCTGGGAGCCTCTTTATAATACTCACACAATTCACATATTAAGGGAATTATAAGGACCACAAAGGTAACAAGCAGAGCTATGCTCCATAACAGGACACGCAGTTCTCAGGGCTATGCCTCGCCAAGACACACCCATCGTGGGTTTGCTAACCAGTGGGCTGCATTCCATGAGTTCTAGAGCTGTTTTGCTGTTCCTCTTGCACAGACCCAACACACTTCTAACCCACCAACCAGAGGAAGGGGAGAAAGAATGTTAATAGGAAAAGGGGGCTGTGGACCTGTTTAGACATAGTTCCTTGGGCCAATTCCACTCTGTGTTGTCAGCACACCAGCAGTCCAGTGCAACAGTACAGTGCAGAAATGCCAAAAGCTGTGTCTCACTATCTGTGGCTCTTTTTATCCTCCTCCCCACCATGACATGCCTTCTCATGTGTCTGCTTCCAGCAAAACATCACATGCTCCCTCTTCCAGAAAAACATCACGTGGCCTCTCACAAGACTGCTTTCAGCAAAACACTGCGTGACACAACTAAGTCTTCAAAAAAACCCCAGAAACTTCCACTTCAGTTATATCCGGCCATTTCACCTAAGTGTTTATTATCTGTAGGAGTTCTCTGGTGGAACCTTTAGGGTGGCTTGTATATACTATCGTATCATCTGTGAATAATGATACTTTGACTCTTCTTTTCCAACTTGTATCCCCTTGATTTCCTTCAGTTGTCTTATTGATTGAGCTAGAGCGTCAAGTTCTATATTGAGTAGGTATGGAGAGAGTGACCAATGTTGTCTTGTTCCTGATTTTAATAGAATGGCTTTGCATTTCTCTCTATTTAATTTGATGTTGGCTATAGGCTTTCTGTAAATTGTTTTTATTATGTTTAGTTATATTCCTTGTATTAAAAAAATCTCTCCAGGAATTTTATCATGGATGAATGTTGGATTTTGTCTAAGGGTTTTTCTGCATTGAATGAGATTGTCATATACATTTTTTCTTTCAGTTCATTTACATGGTGGATTACATTGGCTGATTTCCATATGCTGAGTCACTCCTTCATCTCTGGGATGAAGTCTACTTCATCAAGATGGATGGTCTTTTTAACACGTTCTTGGATTTTTGTTTGCAAATATTTTATTGAGTATTTTTGCATATATGTTAATAGGGAAATTGGTTTATAATTCTCTTTGTTTGGTCTTTGTGTGGTTTGGTTACCAGGGTGACTGTGGCCTCATAAAATGAATTGGGAAATGTTCTTTTTGTTTCTAATTTCTGGAAAATTTTGGGGCATATTGGCATTAACTTTTCTTTGAAAACCTGGTAGAATTCTTCTCTAAAATCATCTAGTCCTGGGCTTTTTTTTTTCTAGTAGACTTTTAATGATTGCTTCTATTTCACTAGGGCTTATAGGTCAATTTAAATTATCTGATCTTGATTTAGCTTTGGCAAGTGATACCTATGAAGGTAACTATCCATTCCTTTTAGATTTTTCAATTTGGTGATATACATGTTTTTAAAGTATGTCCTTATGTTTCTCTAGATTTCCTTGGTGTCTGGTGTTATGTCCCCTGTTGCAGGATATTTGATCCCATTGTGAACCCTGAGATTGTGAACTGTAAAAACCCGTTTCTTGTTTGGTGTGACTCAGCCCTAACACACATCTTTTACCCAAGAGCTTTCTGTAAACAAGATTCAATAAAGTTAACCCAACTCAAGAGGCAGAGCAAGCAACCAGCTGCCAGAGATTAAACAAAAAGGAGGGACCCTGAGAGAAGAATATTTAAGGCAGCGTGGAGATGAAGAAAGAGAAAAGTTTTTTTTTTTTCCTTCTTGCCAGGAGACATGGGAGGAGATGGACATGACTCTGGGCCTGGAAGGATGGGGCTAGGTGGATCAGCTAAATTAGATGAGCTAGTTGAGAGTTTCCCCAATTAAGGCCTAAACTTTGAAATATTAAAAGGCTTTGGTGTCTTTATTTATATGACCTAAGGGCTGCACTGGGTCTTAGGCCTTTTCACCAGGAGGCATAGGATGATGGCCTTCTACAGCCCCCCTTTTAATTTCTGATTTTCATTCTAATTTGGATATTCTCTCCTACGTTTTAGTTAGTTTGAACAACGGTTTGTTTATCTTGTTGATTTTCTCAAAGAACCAAGTCTTTGAGGATTGGTTTTATGGATTCTTTGTATTGTTCTCTTTGTTTTTATTTTGCTGGTTTCAGCCTCAGTTTGATCATTTCTTGCTGTCTGCTCCTCTGGCATCTGTGGTCTCTTAGAGTCTGCAGCACATAGAGCCCTTCTAGCTTTTAGAATCTCCATTGACAAGTCAGGTGTAATTCTAATAAGTTTGCCTTTATATGACTTGGCTTTTTCCCCTTGCAGTATTTAATATTCTTTCTTTGTTGTATATATTTTGTGTTTAGATTATTATGTGGAAAGAGTCTTTCTTTTCTAGTTCAATCTATTTGGTGTTCTGAATGCATTTTGTACTTTTATAGACATCCCTTTCTTCAGGTTAGGAAAAATTTCTTCTGTGAGTTTGTTGAAAATATTTTTGGAGTCTTTAAGCTGAGATTTTCTTCTTCCTTCCTATTTTTCTTAGGCTTGATCTTTGCATGATGTGACAAAAAGCCTGGAGGTTTTGTGTCAGTAATTTTTTAGATTTAACATTTTCTTTGACCAATGTATGAATTTCTTCCATAGTATCTTCAATTCTTGAGATTCCTCCTTCCATCTCCTGTATTCTGTCTTACCTCCATAGTTCCTGCTTAAATTCCTAAATTTTTTATCTCCAGAATTCCTTCAGTGTGCGCTTTCTTTATTGCTTCTATTTCAACTTTCAGGTTTTGAATATTTTTATCCATTTCCTTCAATGGTTTGTATGCATTTTAATGTATTGTTTTTATTTTATTATATTTCTTATTATTATCATTGCTTCTTCTTCTTCTTCTTCTTCTTCTTCTTCTTCTTCTTCTTCTTCTTCTTCTTCTTCATCGTCCTCCTCCTCCTCCTATTATTATTATTTAGTGTGAGGCTCTCCTAGATGCATTTGACATTTTTATCTCAACATGACCTTACCAACTCTGATTTCCACATGGCAGTCCATCCTGAGAGTGATGGTTCCTCCTCAGCTGTCAATGATGGTCCAGCCTGTGCTGAGGGGTCCTGGAGGTCAATTTGGGGCCAGCCCATGCAGGACTCTCTTTCTTCTGCTCCCACATTGAGGACCATCTTCACTTCCACATGTCACATGACATAGCTATCTCCTCATAGTGATCTGCGGAGCTCTTATTTATGTTTTTTAAGGGATTCATTAATTTTCTCCAATTGATTGTTTGTGTTTTCC